>NW_012267277.1:1859517-1924576 GCF_000151885.1 Dipodomys ordii | reverse complement strand
TTTTTTCTTTTTGCTTATGTGGTGCTGAGGAATCGAACCCAGGGCCTCGAGCATGCAAGGCAAGCGCTCTACCACTGAGCCACCTTACCAGCTCCGGCTGTGTTTATTTCTTGAATGATTGGCTTTTTTCCTCCTCCTAAAAAACCCAAGGGCTCCCCCAGTATTGTTAGATAGTAAATAGATTTGCAGGTATTTAAATAGACTGGAATATTATAAAGAACTAGAATCTTTGACCAGGATTCTCTCTTTGCCTAAGAAGCCCCTTAGGCCAGGAAACCAGGTCATTTCCAGAGAAAGAGCCTCCAAGTCAATGTCCTGGCCAACCAAGCTACCATCAATGCCATGCACCTGCCACTGACTTGTTGGGTGACTTTGGACTAGTATCTCCCCTCCTCACACTTCCAGCTCTTGTCTGTACCTTGAGGAGACATCTGAGGTGAGTCTCAGTGGAGTTTGAGACAGCAAATGGTTACACAGCATCCTGGGGGGGGGGGGCCTGGTGTGAGCAAACTGGTAGTAGTAAGATGAACAGTGGCTTGAACTGGGGTCATTACTTCCCACAGAGTAGCTGATTGTGGTTCTGGTAGAGTATGGCACTCTGCTGCCCATGGGATGAAGAGGTGGACAAGAGGTTCTTGCTTGGAAAGGGCAGAGGATATTATTTAACCTGAAGGCCTACCATGTTCCCAAGGTTCATACACACTCTACACTGACTCTCTGAAGCTTCTCTGGCACTGGCACTACTGAAAGGCAGGAGATAAATGAGAAAACTGAGGTTCTGAAAGGGGAGAGACATGGTACATGGTAGGCATTATGCAGGGAGCCTACCCTTTTCCTGGAGTACCAGGGCAGGAGTTAAGCATTGCTACAACACTGTTAAATACCGCTGAAGTCCTGATAATTGTAATGATAAGCTTTGACTGTAAGCACCTTTTGAAATTTGGTTTATTAGGGAGTTGGTATTACTAGGGTTTGAACTCAGGGCCTTGCACTTGCTAGGTGGGTGCTCTATCATTTTAGCCATGCTCCCCAATCCTTATAAACACCCTTTTGAATGTTTATTTTTCTTTCACGTATGCTGAGATTTTGGGGGATAGGGTGATTTAGCTCCAAGATAGCTCTTAGACCCTTTTTATACAATATTTGTTTATTGTTATTATAAAGGTGATATACAGAGGAATTAGTTTCATAAGACAGGTAATGAGTACATTTCTTTTTGGACAATATTATCCCTTCCTTTGCTCTCTCCCAGTTTTTTCCCTCCCATATGCAGCCACAAGTTATAGTGTTTATTTTCATCATAGACCCTTCTTTTGACTGCTAGCCAAGCCCCCAGCCAGACTGTCCTCATACCATGATTTTGTGGAAGCTACACACCAAAGCATGACAACTCCTGGAGGCATTGCCCCAGCAGATGGCTTGCAATGAAAATGTTTGCAGTCACAAAAGTCTAGATGGCCCTTTGGAGGCCATTTCCTCTCACACTACGTGGGGGACCATTTGCCCTGGTGCCTCAACAGAAGGCCTACGATTGGTGCAAACACAACCCTTCATTTGCATGAGAGGACTGATTGGTGCAGATACGCATGTCATACTTGTTTTCTGGTTATGAACACAGCCCATTTGTAAGTCAGCCTAGAGATATGCTCATGTGCTGATGGAATTGCAATATTAGATCCAATAAAGGCTTCTTTTGAGTGGTCTTTCTTGCCTACTTTTGATTAATAGTAGAATAGCTAAGCAGGCAGCATGAAGCAGAGAAGCAGTAGCACTGGAAGCCAGAGCAACAGTGGTTGCAGCTCTCCCAGGGGCACTGGAAATGACAGTGGCTAATTGAGGTCAAGCCATGGTGAAGGCTGCACAGCAGAATCAGTGGCCAATCAGGGCTGGCCACAATGGGAGCAGCTGTGGCAAAAAGAGAGCTATAATATGGAGCTACAGCCAAGGCATAAGAACCCTATGATCACTGGTGCTGACAGACACTCCAGGTCTCAACCCCCAGAGTACAGGAGCTGTAACGCTTGCTTGCTGGCTGTCCAGTATGACAGATCCCAATCCTGAGCCCTGAAAGTTCTGTATCACATTCTGATCAAGATTTTAACCCCAAGGCCAGCACTGTCAGGTGTTTCATGGTCCAATTCCAACAACCCCATGCCCAGTGCTTTCAGAAGATGCCACCTATTGCTGCTCACTGTTTTCTACTTGCCATTGCCTTCTAAAGATGACAAAAAGCCAACAGAGGGCCGTGAATAGCTGGAGGAATTCCTCACCTACCTGTGATTTCCGTCCAGGTAGATCAGAAAGACCTCAGTCAACTAGTTTGTAACAGTGGCAGGAAAAGGGAGGGTAAGTGTGTGTGTGTGTGTGTGTGTGTGTGTGTGTGTGTGTGTGTGTGTGTGCGTGTGTGCGTGTGCGTGTGCGTGCATGTGCATGTGTGCTCGCCTATGGCTCCTAGGCTCTTTCCAACTATCTGCTGCTTCTGCAACCCTTCTCTCGAGCTGCCAGGACTAGTGCCTTCCAAAGGCCCCTGCATACACCTCTGCCACTGTCTGTGCTCTGAGGGCTGGTGACATCAGCTCCCTGAGCAGTGGGCTTCTGGGTAGGGTGGCCAGTGGGAATAGCAGCAGGAGCTCCAAGGCTGGGGACATTGGGGATTTACTGCCTAATTTGTCAGCCGGGCCTGGTTCTCATGGACTCTGGGATGGCTGCTGGCCTTGTCCAGTGGCCTGAAGCAGTAGCTACTTCTTACTCTTGCTAGCTGGGGTATGTTTCACCATCCCTTCACCTATCATTAAACTCACTTTTGAAAGAGACCTGGCAAACACCCTTGAGAGGCTACCCCAAAGAGCTCTGCTCTCCATCACCCACAATTCCTCCTCCCTTCCCTGCTTGCCAAGATGTCCTGTAAACCATTGAGAGTTGGGAGGAAAGCAGCTGAAATTGTTCCCAGCAAAGGGGAGTTTCTACCATCTGTCAGCAAATCTCCAGAGCCAGTGTTTGTCTAATACTTTCCTTTAATCAACTTGCTTTTCTCTAAAAGCTCTTTAAAAAAAAAAAAGCTTAGGGATTTTTTTTCTAAATAAACTTTCCATTTTAGAGCAGCTTTAGATTTACAATCCGATGAAGATAGTTCAGAGATCATCACTTCTTAAACTTTATTTTAAAAGGAAGTGTTTCATTACTTCTGCAAATGGAAAACCAGCATGACTTGCCTCAAATAGACTTTAATCTTAAAAATGAACAGTGAAAGCAAACAATGTTATTAAATTTTAAACTGAATAAAAAAAATTAAGAGCTCAATACAAGTGGTGATAAATCCGCTTGATTTATTAAAATGAAGTTGGTACACAGTTAGTTGTTTGGTGTGTGTGTGTGTGTGTGTGTGTGTGTGTGTGTGTGTATGTGTGTGTGTGTGTGAAATAAGAGTCAGGGCATGGCTGCCCTCACAGAACAGGCTCTCTGCAGCTTCCCTGTGGTACCCTGCCTTGCTCCACATTAATGACTAAGCTAAGAGTCTCCAAGGAGACTTTTCATTGGGTTCTGACAACTTTTGTATGGTAACATCATAGACAACAGCTTGATGGACAGGGTGGTAAGTACTCTACTGTTTACATGAAGAAATTGAGGCAGATTAGGGATATGGCTCAAGGCCATAGCTAGGATCACATCAAGACAATTACACTTCAAAGTCCAAACTTTTGGGGGAGGAGGGGGGAGAAAGGGGTAGTCATGGGATTTGAACTCAGAGCCTTGAGCTTACTTGACTAGCTTGTTAGACTGGCAGTCCACCATTTGAACCATGTCTCCAGCCTGTTTTTTGTTGATTATTGTGGATATGGAGTGTAGCAACCTTTTCTGCTTTGGTTAGCCTTAATCTGTGATCCTCTATAGCTTAGCCTCCTGAGTGGCTAAGATTACAGTCATGCCAAAACCTGTACTTTTAACCACTTGCTCTGCTATCAAAAAGAAAGAAAGAAAGAAAAAGAAAAAAAGAAGCTCTGTATTTATTTATTTATTTACTTACTTACTTATTTATTTATTGTTGGTCCTGGGGCTTGAACTCTGGGCCTAGGCACTTTCCCTGAGCTCTTCACCTCCAGGCTAACACTCTACCACTTGAGCCACAGTACCACTTCCAGTTTTCTGAGTGGTTGATTGGAGATAAGAGTCTCACAGACTTTCCTGCCTGTGCTGGTTTGAACCGTGATTCTCAGATCTCAGCTAGGATTACAGGTGTGAGCCACCGGTGCCCGGCTGAAACTCTATTTTAAAAGAGGATTCAGAGATACAGTATGGCTCAGTAGTAGAGTACTTGTATGAGGTCAAACTTATACAAGGTCCTGAGGTTCATCCCCCAGAAAGAGATGGAGAGAGAGATTGAAACTCAAGAAAGAATCTCACTATTTTGAAAATGAACTATATAACTTGTGGATGGAGGCGGGAGGGAAAAATTAGGAGAGAGCAAGGGAAAGGATGTTATTGTCTGAAAAAGAAGTGTACTCTGCCAGGAACCAGTGGCTCACATCTGTAATCTTAGCATTTCAGGAGGCTGAGGTCTGAGGATCTCTTTTTAAAGCCAGATTGGACAGGAAAGTCCCATGAGCCTCTTACTTCCAATTAACCTCCAGAAGACTGGAAGTGTGCTGTGGCTCAAAGTGGTAGAGTTCTACCCTTGAACAAAAGAGCTAGGAATAGGCTGTGAGTTCAAGCCCCAATGCACTCCTTACCTGACTAATGTAACTGTAACCTCTCTATATATTACCTTTATAAAAACAATAAAAAAACTAAAAAGAAGGGATTGCCTCCATTTTACTTCCCTGCCAACTAGCATCATACTCTGAAATGCTCCATTATATAGAAAAGTCGAAAGCATAGAAAAACAAACACGGTTTACATTGCCTTCTCCACCTGTTGACTTTCTCTCTCTGTGTATGCATACTATTTTGAACTGAAATAAACAAAGCTTTTCTCCCCTGTGTCGCTGGCAATAATACCAGATTTGACGTTCCTGTTCCTTTTTCTAATGAATTCATTTGTCAATGAGTGTATCCCTACGAAAAGAAGGATCTGTTTTGCCTGCCTTCTAAGACCCCCCTGTGTACCCTGGCGGTATGAGTGCCCCCACACAGGAAAAAGCAGGCTTCAATGTAGGAGGGACCTGTGTGAGAGCTGTGGTATTGTCAACTTGTCTGTAAGCTGCCCACATTCACCATCGGCCTCTAGCAGTGGGGCTGACCGGGGGAGGTGCTGAGGGTCAACCTCCTAGGTGGAACTGGAGGCTGTGGGGACTGTTCCCTGTGCCTGCATGCCCTTCCTGCATGTTCCCAGGCTCCCTCTCTCCCTGCCTCCACTTGAGCTTCTGTTCAGACGGCCCCTCTCAGGGGCTCTTTGCCCATCACCCAGCTACAGCTACAGTGCTCCCAACTCTACTTCCTCTTTCCAAGTCCTTCAACCCACAGCATTGTTTTTGGCACTGTTGGTAAATTCCATGAGGGCAAGGACAAGGTCCTTTTATTCAGAGGACATGAGGACTGAGGGCACCCAGGTCTGGCCTATAGCATGACCTTAGCTGAGCCAAAGGGAAGAGGATGTGGATGGGTGAATGAGTGCATGCATGCCTAAGGTCGAGACTCAGACTCTAGGCCTGTGCTACCTACAGGGTTGTTCTAGCCTCTGCTTGCCTGCCCACTATGACACACAACTCTGTCTCTCCACTCCTACATTTGCAATTGTTTCTATAGATATGGATTTTTGTGTCCCTTCAAGCCTACATTCATGTTTAGGTTCTAGTTGAGTCCCAGAAGGCTCAGTTGCAGAACTTTGGGCTCCATCTTCCATACCTGCAGAAAGGAGACAATGCTTTCTCTGAGCCCAGGAATAAGTCTCAAACCCCATCCACAGAGGCCTGGCCCACAGATCAACAGCACACAAACATCTCATGGCTAGTTAAGAGAAGAACAGTAAGCTATGTGGCAGAGGTCAGTGAGGGGCTCCTATAGAGACCCAATTGCAAGTTGTCATTGTGATACATGGGACAAATTAAGTTCAGAAATGAAAAGAGGTGGGTTGTTTCAGCGTGGTCTTAAGCTGTTTCAACCTGGTCTACTTTGACTGGGGATTTCAGGGGAGCCCTTGAAGGGCCTAGGCCAGCATCCTCTGTATCTATCTGGCCTCCCTAGAGGGCTGGCCTTCAGATGTTGGCTTCACCATGTTCCTATCTGATGTGCTTTCCCTGACTGGCTCCAGACTCAGGTACCTACCACCTACTGTCTCAGCCCTAGCAGGTATTGATCTAGAGCTCTTAGTAGGCAAGATACCCAATAGTTGGGCTTTAGGCCCAACTTAGAGATATGACCAGAGAGCACATAAGATCAACCATGAATGATTGCCATGAATGGTTTGAACCAAATACGTTGTTTACAGGCTTTTGTTACTGTCTAATAGGCTGGGTCCAGTTCTTCCCTGATCACTGAGATCAATCACCTGGCTACTGGACATATACCTGGTATATGTCAGACAGGCAGAATTCCTGTGACTCCCCTTAACTGTCCCAGCCTGCCCTTGGGGACATTGCAAACACCAGCACAGGTGTGTAGGCAGGAAGTGTGAGTGAGGCATTGAAATCTCAGTGTGGCTGGAGCAGGCTGGGACCTAGATGCTTGTGCTGAATTCCTTCTACAAGGCCTGAGAGTCTACTAATAAAGCAGTGTCCCTTCACTTAATATAATTTTTTCCAAGTCTTTCCATTTCCTGACAAATGGAGCAATGTCATTCTTTCTGGTGGAAGCATAGAATTCATATATATATATATATATATATATACATATACATATATACATATGTGTGTGTATATATATATATATATATATACATATGCCACATTTTCTTGATCCATTCATCTACTGAGGGGCATCTGGGTTGGTTCCATATCTTAGCTATGGTAAATAATGCTGCAATAAACATAGTTGTGCTGGTAGCTTTAGTATATACTTGTTTGTGATCATTTGGGTAAATGCCCAAAAGTGGAATTGTTGGGGCATGGGAGAGCTCTATGTAGAGTCTTTTGAGGAACCTCCATGCTACTTTCCAAAGTGGTTGAACAAGTTTACACTCCCACCAACAATGTAGTAGGGTTCCATTCTGGCTACATCCCCTCCAGCATCTGTTGTTCTTAGAGTTCTTGATTATAGCCATTCTAACTGGGGTGAGGTGGAATCTCAATGTTGTTTTGATTTGCATTTCTTTTATGGCTAGAGAGGTTAAGCATTTCTTCATGTGTCTATTGGCCATTCTTATTTCCTCTTCAGAGAAGTTTCTCTTTAAGCCTTATTTATCAGGCAGTTGTTTCTTTGAGAATTAAGTGAAGTAAGCTAGGCCCAAAGAAACGTAAGTCCCATGGTTTCCCTTATTTGCAATAAGGGACAAGCAGAAAAGGTCAGATGAGATGATGTTAAGTGAAATGAACTGCAAGATAGGGACAAAAGTGCTTTTTTTCTTTCTTGCTATTGTTTCTAACGTATTTACAAGGTACCATGTAATTTTTTGGGGGGCAGGCGGGGTCCGGTCGTGGGGCCTGAACTCTGGGCCTGGGCTCTATCCCTCAGCTCTTCAGCTCAAGGCTAGCTCTCTACCACTTAAGCCACAGCGCCACTTCTGGCCTTTTTCTTTCTGCTTACGTGGTGCTGAGGAATTGAACCCAGGGCCTCATGCATGCAAGACAAGTGCTCTACCACTGAGCCACCTTCTCAGCCCCCCCATGTGATTTTTTTTGTTGCTTTGTATGTTCCTTCCCCATGGTATAACCCCTGTTTTCACTGTATTTGATGTTGGTATCATTTGGGGAGGGGAAGGGAAAAAAATTGTTTAAATAGGGATACAGGTTGACCCATTGCAACAATGAGATGTACAAGACGATATGTTGAAAAATGAACTTTACAATTTAGGCGGGGGGGGGGAGAGGGGTGGGGAGAAGAGGGAGAGTATAGTTGAGGAGGTTGGAGGGAAGGGATGGTAGGGGGAAAAAAAGGGAGGAGGTAAGAATGCTGGATAAGAAATGTACTCATTACCTTGCTCATGTAACTGTAACCCCTCTATACAGTATTTTCACAATAAAAAAAACTTATTAAAAGAAAAAAAAGCAGTGTCCCTTTGTGTCTCTGTGTGATCTCTCAGGAGGGCAATCTCATTGTATGGTTAATGATCTACAGCTATCAATTCTGCATGTTCTGGACCTGATGTGGGGCCACACTCAAGTAGGCCTATAATCCCAGCTCTGCCTCTCACCAGCTTCATGACCTCAGGCCTTATTTCCTAGATAGCGCAAATGTTCCATGGGCAGAATGCAGCCAATAGCAAGAGCTGTTGTTTTAATCAGTTTGGTGGCAAACACTTAAGAGATAAAAGATCAAGAAATGTTATACAAAAAATCCAGATTTTCAGCTTTTCCTGAAAAAAGGAAGAAACAAAGCAAGAATGAAAGAGAGAGAGAGAGAGAGAAAGAGAGAGAGAGATCTAGTATTACTGGATTACCATTCTACAGGTCAGTCAGCCTCTAGTAGCCTATGGGTTTTCTGGCGCACGGCCAAGCTAAGAGGCCCAATCTTTTGTCTCAGAATGCCTGCCATTTGACAGATGCTGGATTGATGGATGGATGGATAGATGCATGGATGGATGGATTTTAAAAAGATAACAATAATGCCTGCTCTCTATTCCCCTCCTTTCCTAAGGAGCACATGGAGGTCCTGGTGCTGTGTAAACTTCAGAATATTAAAAATAATAGTAGCACTATGTTAAAAAATGAATTCTAAAACTTGTGAGCAGGGATGGGAAGAATAAATTGGAAGAGAGTGAAGGAAGGGGTGACATTGCCCAAAAAGAAATGTACTCATTACCTGACTTAACCCCTCAGTAAACCACCTTAATAAATAAATAAACATATATATATATATGTATATATACATAATACACACACACACATGTGTGTGTGTGTGTGTGTGTGTGTGTAAATATATATAGCAGCCAGGCACTAGTGGCTCACACCTATAATCCTAGCTACTCAGAAGGCTGAGATCTGAGGATCGTGGTTCAAAGCCAGCCCGGGCAGGAAAATCCATGAGATTCTTATCTCCAATAAATTACTCAGAAAAAGCTAGACGTGGCACTGTGGTAGGCCCAGGACTAGCCAAAAAAAAATGTAAAAAAGATATTCTCTTTTGTTGTTTATCATGGTTCTGGTCCTGTGGAACCCTTTCCATCCTGGAGAACAGAATGCCACTTACAGGGCTCAGCAGGAGGGGATTAATTTAATTAATGTAGGTAAAGTGCCTAGAAAAGAGCCTCGCACACAGCCATGGCAGAATAAGTGTTAATCATTCATGCATATGGCAGGCTCTTCTACTGCCATGAATCCAGGTGGTGACCAGATGAGGACCCCGAGGAGGTTGAGAGACTTGACCAAGGTAATTAGGAAGGAGCGAAAAGATACCACACTCAGGGCAGCCCCAGAGATAGGTGCTAAGAGAAGGCTGGGCTCTGGAGAGAGCCTTCGGTAGAGCAGGGGCTGGAGTCACAGGAATGAACTCAGGTCTCTGTGGCACTAGGTATATTCACCATTCTTTACCAGCTATGCAGCTGGCTCTACTTGCAGTCACCACTTCAGCCAGAACCCACGGTCGCAGCCCTGAGGACCCACCCAGCAGACCTCCCCTTGTCCTCTAAATGGGGAAACCAGGCTGGGTGAGAGGAAGCCTGGCAGGCAGAAGTACCCAGACTTGAAGTCAAACCCCTCCCCTTGTGGTCCTACTGCTACCCCTTCCTAGCTCTGAAACCCTGGCTCAGCCTCCTAATTGCTGTTCCTCCATTTCCTCCTCTCCAGACTCATCATTAATGCTTACCCAGCACCAGCTCTGGGCTGAGTGCCTTGCCTACATCATTCCATTCATTCCTCAAAATAATTGCATTTCATGGGCAGGAAGATAGAAGCTCAGAGAGGGAAAGCAACCACTGTTCTCAAGGTCACACAGCTGGGGTTGGATTCAAAGACAGGCTTCAGACCTAAACCTGGGTGAGTCCAAAGCCTGTGTTCTTAAAATGAAGAAAGAAATACGGGCCTGATACAATGAAAATATAATGAGATAATAAATAATAAAATGGTAGCATATGCTTCTCTTGTTACTTGTTGCCATGCCATGCCTGTTCAAAGACTTTAAAAACACACCAGCTCTTTAAAGAGTTTTTATTATTGTTATTTTAAAGGTGATGTTCAAAGGTGTTTCTGTTTCATAAGTCAGGTTAACAGTACATTTCTTTTTGGACAATGTCACCCCTTCCCTCACTCTCTCCCAGTTTTTCCCTCCTGTCCTCACCTACACGCTATATAGTTCATTTTCAACATGGTATCTAGTGAGTGCCACTGCTGCATTTGTTCACCCTTTGTCCCTTCATTTCTGTGACCCCCCCTTACTTAACCTCCCCAAAGATAGATAAATGAACAAACAAGATGAAAAGAAAAAACAATAACGAAGGAAACAAAACCTCTTGTTTCCATTTCCTGGAGTTCATTTCGATAAATATATTTTATATGATCAGAGGCACATATATTAGCTCTTTTAGTCCAAGCACAGCACTATTTTTTTATTTTTATTTATTTATTTATTTTTTGTCGGTCATGGGGCTGGAACTCTGGGCCTGAGTGCTGTCCCTCAGCTCTTCAGCTCAAGGCAAGCACTCTACCACTTGAGCCACAGTGCCACTTCTGGTTTTCTGGTGGTTTATTGGAGATAAGAGTCTCACAGACTTTCCTGCCCGTGCTTGCTTTGAACCTTGATCCTCAGATCTCAGCCTTCTGAGTAGCTAGGATTACAGGCATGAGCCACCATTGCCCGGCCAAGCACAACACTACTAACAGCCACCAAAGACTACCATTATCATTCCTCAATTCAAAGACTACCATTATCATTCCTCAATTATAGGGCAGGAAACTGAGGCACTGAGAGTTAGGTGACTTGCCCAAGGTTACAAGTGAGTGTGTAGATTTGAATCCAAGCTGGACAGAGGATCTCCTGGGAGACAGGAGAGCGGCCAGGGAGCAAGGCCTGGGAAATCAGGCCACTACCTCCCACTGAAGTTCACATCTGGAGTGAAAAATAAATGATGTATCTGTTGGCCTCTTGGAACAGAAAGTGGTCCTCAAGAGGAGCGTGGTGGGGGCGGGTGTCTGAGATGATTTCTGATTCTTTTGTCTTCTTGCCATTTGTGTCCTCAGACCACTTCCACCCAGCAAGCCCCTGCCCCAGGCCACTGCTTGGCTCCCTTGGTGGCCTTGCCTTAAAATAACAAGGCAGCTCTTGGGCATTTGCAGAGCACGGGGCTATAGTAGGGGGAACCTGCCCCCCGTGGGTCCCCAGAACCCAGGGGCCCTCGCACTCCCCACCTGGCAGCAAAGATGCAGGGCTCACAACCCTCAGTTCCATTCAGGTGGCATCTCTGACAGGTAGGGACTGATCCACCCATTTGGAAGGTGATATTCTCAGAGAAGTGAAGGAAATGTCTTGAATTTTGACTCAGCTTTTCCTGGATGCCCAGGCTAGGGCAGGGTCTCCCACCTTAGCCCTCACTCACTGCCTGGGGAGGGGTGCGGGAAGGCAGACCTCAGGTGGATAGGAGTCTCTCCTTGGGTCTGGGGAGGATTAGGTGTTGATAAGACAGCTGGCCATCCTGGCTCTGGGAATCCACCCACTTCCACGTGCCAAGGAGGGGCATTGTGAAACACCGTGGCTACGCTTATCAGTACTGCTGATGCCACATCCGGGTACTAACAGGCTATGGTTGAGTTCCTGACAGGTTCCTGTGGGACTCAAAGCTCTGAACCCCCTGGTCTGAAGAAATGGAGAATCTCAGGCTCTCTTGTGCCCTGAAGGAGAACATGCTGGCGCCAAGAGTTTAAAAGATTATGATTTTTTTTTTAAAGCTTAACATTAAGAACCTCTTTGCCAGGCTGATTGCCACTGACAGCTAGCAAGGCCACTTTGAAAAGCCAGAGTTCAGGATCCAGGAGGCATGAAGCTGCCTTGGGCCTGACTCTCCGGGGTCAGAGGTCACAGAGGTGCCCTTCTCCTGGGACTCTTGATATGGCTGGGAAGATCCTGCCTATTTCAGGCTTGGTCCTAACTTTTGTTGGAATTGAGAGCTCAAACTGGGGTCCTAAGCATGGTTCTAACTGTGACAGGAAGCTTGGTTGGCCCCTGTAGGCTTCAGGCCTCTAGAATCCCTGCCAAAGAGCACCCAGTGTGACAACAGGCTCACCAACCTATGTCATTTTCCTGGGCCCCCAGGAAGACTAGGTTTCTTAGCTTATCCTGCTAAGGTGACAAAGGCTTTGAGCTGTGGTTTGACTATGAATTCTGTAACTTCTTTCTACCAAACCTCAGGCTAAAATTTGGTTGGTGGTGTAGTATAGCAGAGTAGGGAGGTAGTGGGCCTGTAAGATGGATTAATGTTTTCTTTTAAGACTGGATTAGTTCTTGTAAGACTGGATTAGACTCACAAGAGCTGGTTGTTAGAAATCAGGTCAGGTCTTTGGTTCCCTCCCTCTCTTCCTGATAGACCCACTCACACACCCCCACCTCTGTCTCTCTCTCCTTCCATGTGACATCTCATTTACCATGTTATAGTACACCACAAGGCCCTCCAGAAATATGGCTACGACAGCTTGAACTTCTTAGCCTGCAGAATTGTGAACTAAATAACCTTCCTTTCTTTACAAATCATCTAGTCTCAAGTATTCTGTTATTACACCAGAAAGACTATCACACTGTGAAACTGGGCTCTTAAAGAAGGGGTATGGACAGAAGACGATGGTCGCCGTACCCAGGCCCATTCTTAAAATCCTTTGCAGTACCACTGCTTGCTGTTTGCTTTGCTGCCCACAAAGATAGCACCTGAGGCAATGGATCACTCTTTCCACTCACCCACTCAGCTTGACTTCCAAAACTCAGCTCTATGCACCCTGTTCTGGGATTCCCATTTTGCTGCATCCTCCTTGTGTTAGGCCATGTTACAGCTCTGGCCCACTCTACCCCACCTTGATTGCTCCTAGAGGACAGGGTTGGGGCTGGGCCCCCAGTAGCACACAGCACTGGGCCTGATACAGACGAACCTGTGTGGACCTGGATCATACCTGTCTTCCAAGTGTGGCGGTGCATCCCTGTAGTCTTAACACCTGGGGGCTGAGGCAGGAAGAAAACAAGTCAAGGCTAGCCTGGGTTACAAAGTGACACCAAGTCTTTAAAGAATGTATGTTGATTCACACCTCACCAATACTTGTCACTGTCAGGGTCTTATTCTGTGGAAAATTTCTCTTTGGTCTTAACCTGCGTTTTCCTGGTTTCTATAAGGTTAGGTCTCTTCGTGTTTATTTTCTATTTATGTTTGCCTGCTATGAAATGCTTGTTTATCTGTGTGTGCGTGTGTGCATGCGTGCGCGCACGTCCTGGCCCTAGTGCTTGGGCCTGAGCTACTTTTTGCTCTCTACCACTTGAGCCACAGCTCCACTTTGTAATAGGGATTATCAAACCTCACCATCTTAGAGTTTACTCTTAGCTTCTGTAACTCCATTTTGCTTTTGTAACTCCATCTAAAAGAAAGGACTGCACCCCCAACTGTGGGACTAGTTCTTTATAGTTTGACATTTAAAGATATATGTAGCCACAGTTCGGTTAATGCTCCTGGGTAAGGAATCATAGAGACAATCATAGAAACAGGTCATGCTGCCCTCACCCAATGCTTGCTTACAGCATTGTCTACCTTCTGTAACTTCACGCTTGGCTTGCACCTACAGAGAAGAACCATTAGGGCCTTTCCACTCCTGAGCAAAGAAGGATGTGAATGTTTGCTTAAAAGCAGCCCTAGAGGGGGACTGAGGACAGCACTTTTGGGCACCCAACTCCCTAGTGTAGTCCCAGCTGGTAATAAAGACTTTCTATTGGCTATATTCTGTGTCTGTGTGGTCTCTCCTAGTGGCTTTCTGCACAGCTTCTGGATTTTTCAGAGATAAGAATCTCATAGACTTTTCTGTCCAGACCAGCTTTGAATCATGATCCTCAGATCTCACCTCCTGAGTAGCTAGGATTATAGGCATGATTTACTGGCACCAAGAACCTTTAGTTGTTTGTCTTCTTTTTGTTGTTGTTATTCAGTTGCTTTGTTGAGACAGGCTTGTTATGTACTCCAGGCTGCCTCAGCCTCTAGGTGCTTGAGATGCAGGCATAGGTCACCACACCACACCCAGCTAGTTTTTTTGTTTTGTTCTGTTTCTTTACTGGGGATTGAACTAAGGACCTGAAGTGTGCTAAGCAGATGCTGTACCCTCTGAGCAATGCTTTCAACAGAGTTATTTGTCTTCTTAATGACTTACAAAAATTAAAAAATATTGTCTCTGTAGTAATGCTTTGTTCATTATTTATGCTGTGATATAGTCTCCCAGCTTGTGGCTAGTATTTTCAAAAATCCAGGAGGGAAAATTTACCTTGGAGGAAGCAGAGACTAGAACAGATGCAACATAAAACCTCCAAAGAAATAAGAGGAAACATCACATCCGTGAGAAAGAACAAGATAATACCAAAAAAAAAAGGAGTAGTCAGAAAACAAAGAACGTGAATGCAAGAGAATATTTTTAACTCTGAGAGAATTGAAGAAGAAACTTTCCAGATTGGAAAGAGAAAATTAAAAAAAAAGAAAGTTCAGGCTGGTTCCTGGTAGCTCATACCTATAATCCTAGCAACACAGAGAATCATGGGTAGAAGCTAGCCCAGGCAGAAAAATCTGTGAGAATCTTATCTCCAGTTAACCACCAAAAAGTCAGAAATGGAACTCTAGTTCAAGTGGTAGATCACCAACCTTGAGCAAAAGCAGCTCTGGGATAGTGCCCATGATCTGAGTTCAAGCCCCAGGACTGGCACACACACACACACACACAAAAGTACAAAATTTTTGTCCCAAATATTCTATGTGTCAGTGGTGTTTTCTCATTAATAACCTGATAGTGATGAGTCTTATTGAAGAGGTTTATTTTGGCTGACAGTTCTGATCCAAGAGTGAGGGGCTGCATCTGGCAATGACCTTGACCTTGCCAGCATGGTCCCAGGACAGCAAAGGGTACAGGGCCTCCATAGTGAGTGACAAGGAGCAGCCATGCAAAGTGTGTCTCAGTATGTGTCTCTCTAGTCACTCCCTATTTTTTTGGTAGTACTAGAATTTTGAAATCTCCCACTTGCTAGGCAAGCATCCTACCATTTGAGCCATCCCCTTAGCCCTTTTTGCTTAAGGTGTTTTACAAGTAAAGTCTTGTGAGTATGGTTTTGTGTTTATGTCCAGGCACATCTAGACCAGGATCTTCCTATATACACTTCTTGCATAGTAGGGATGGTAAATTGGTACCACCACACCCAGATTTTTTATAGTTAAGATGGAGTTTTACCAGCTTTTTGCTCCGGCTGACCTCAAACTGTAATCCTTTCAATCTCAGCTTCCCAAGTAGCTAGGATTATAGGTTTGAGCCTGGCTTCTCTCCTTCTTAGAAAGCCACCAGGATTCAATCATAGGATTCTACACTGAGGACCTTATCTAATCTAATCACCAACTGAAGAATTTATTCAACACCACAATCAGATCAAATTTCTTCCTTCTCATACCTCATCACAAGAATTCAAGGCCAACAATGTGTTTTGAAGCTTATGAACCACAGCACTTCCATTTAGGTGTCTCTAGAAGCTAGACAGGAAGAAAAGGCCCCAGCACAAGAGAGAAAAGGGCAGAGCAGCCTCCAGATAATGAATGGTGAAGGGAGAGGCCACAGGAGATCTGCATAGCTGGCCTGGTCAGCAGCCACTCTCTGATGGAGCAGTCAGAAATCTATGGGGAGTAAGTTAGCAGAGTACTTGCTGTGCAAGACTCTACTAAGAGGCCATCTACACAAATGATGGGCTTCTTAAGAAGGAATGAAGGATAAGTATATAGAAATCTAAGTAGAAAGTAATAAGCCCTCCCAATATTATCAATTATTTATTCCTGGAAAACACAAAGTTATGCAGGAAAACACAGCAATCATTGCATACTGTGACTATTATTTATTCTGTTGTGATCACATAAAAATCTCTGCAGGATATGACAGCACAAGCAACAAAGGAGAAAGTAGGTAAGTTGGACCACATCGAAACTGTAAAGTTCAGTGTAGCAGAGGATCAACAGAAGAATCAACCGAAGGAAAAGGTTACTCAAAGAATGGGAAATGTTGGGGAAGGTAGAAAATAAGGAAGGGGATTCCCATGTTCAACAAGAAATGTACTGATTACCTTACTTATGCAACTGTAACCCCTGACATCACCCTTACAATAAAATAAAATATTTTTAAAAGGAATGGGGAAAAATCATGTCCAAGAAAACATCTGACAGAAATATAAGAATTCCTAGAACTCAGTAACAAAAAAAATCTAAACCCAATTTATAAATCCAATTTATAAATGAGACTTTCATAAACATTTCTTCAAATCAACATAACCAAATACCCAATCAGCCATGTGTCCAATAAACACATGAAACAAACACTCACCATCACTAATCATTCAGGAAGCGAAATGAAAGCCATAATGGAAACAAACAAAACCTCTCGCATCCATTAGGATAACTAGTATACAAACAAGCAAACAGAACCCAGAAATAATAATAAGCATTGGCCAGAATGGGGAGAATTTGAAATGCTGTTGGTAGGGAAATGAAATGGCACTGTCACTGTGGAAAACAGCATAGTAATTCTCCAAAGAAATAAAACAAAGACTGAGCATTGTAGCTCACACCCGCAATCCCAGCACTTGGGAGGCCGAGGCAGTAAGAGCGTACAAAAACAAGACACAAATAATAGCAATATTTTTTTAACATTTAAAAACTTTTCAAATGACAGTCACAATCACATTGGCAGGATGGGTAATGGGTATGACTCAGAGAGGGGGTGTATTTGGGTGGTGTTGGAATATATGTGAAAGCTAAGTCTTCATCTTCACAGTGAGAAGGGAAAAGATAGTGCCTAAAGCTGAAGATCAAGAAACTGAGAGAGAGAGAGAGACAGAGACAGAGACAGAGGGAGAGAGAGGTGAGTTTAATAATGTGGCAGAGCAGACCAGAGGATTCAGCTAGGAGGAGAAAACAGTAGCCTCTAGGGAGAAGGAAATGGAGTGAATAACTTAATTTTTTTTTTTTTTTACAAAACCTTGCAAACAATTTGGATCTCTAAACTAGGTGCAACTTTAAGAATAGAAAGTAAAAAATAACCTAAATCAAAAGCAAACTGAAAACTGCTCTAGAAGGTTATGTGACCAGGATGTGGGCACCCAGGGCCTGGGTCACCTTCATATCACCTTGAGGAACAGTAGCCATCATGTCTAGTATAGTCATGACTACTGCACTCCATCCCTCTCCCCAAGACAAATAGGGGCGCTCAGAGCATCTCTTTGAGAGAGAAGACACATTTGCATGGATACAGGCCCATTGTTTGCTAGCATAGCCACACATTCATGTGTATTGGAAAGTGTAATTAGCATATCAAACCTGTGATTTCATGGAGATTATGGCTTCCGATGAAGCTGAGTTTATTAAGTGAAAGGATTTAAGGAAAATCAAGTTGGCTCTTTATTTCCATGGGTTCCACATCCCTAGATTCAACCAACCATGGATAGAAAAATATGAGAAAAAAAATTGCTTCTGTATTGAACATGTACAAACTTTTTTTTCTTGTCCTTAGTCCTAAACAACACAATACAGAAACAATTTACATAGCATGTACATTGTATTAGGTTTTCTAAGTAGTCTAGAAATGACTATTCAGAAGAGTATGCCCAAATTATGTGCAAATACTAAGCCATTTTACAGATGGGACTAGAGAATCCAGAGTTTTCTTTTTGTATTTCTCTCTCTCTCTCTCTCTTTTTCCAGTCCTAGGGCTTGAACTCAGGGCCTGGGCACTGTCCCTGAGCTTCATTTGCTCAAGGCTGGCACTCTACCACTGGAGCCACAGCACCACTTCTGGCTTTTTCTTTTTATGTGGTACTGAGGAATCAAACCTAGGGCTTCATGCATGCTAGACAAGCACTCTACCACTAGGCCACATTCCTAGCCCCTCTTTTTTTTTTTTTCTTTCTATTCCTGGGGCTTGAACTCAGGGCTTGGATGCTATCCCTTAGCTTTTTCCATTCACGTCTGGCACTCTACCACTTGAGCAACAGTTCTACTTCCAGCTTTCTGCTGGTTACTTGGAGATAAAAGACTCACATACTTTTCTGCCTGTCCTAGTTTTGAACCCAGTCCTCAGATCTGCTATAGCATAGCTCCTGCATAGCTAGGATAACAGGTGTGAACCATCAGCGCCTGGCTTTTCTTTTGAGATAAGGTCCCCTATGCAGTTCAAGCTCCTCCCTAGAAGGGGAGACATGAATGGAGGCTCCAAGGATGGACAAAGGCAGCTCTACAATAGTGATATAGGCAGAGGGTGAAATCTGACAAAGTCCTGCAACTTATTTCTTAGAGGTAGAGTAAGGAACAGGGCTGCTGAACCTCTGGTGATTCTGAGGCTGGACATGGAGGTGTGACAAGGGCAGGAGCCATGCTGACAGCAGCTGGAGGGTCACCTATGTCTATATATGGAGAACTCAGTGCACTGGGGTTTGGGGATTTTTCTCTTGAAACATATAAGCAGGTAGGGCCCATATGTTTAACTCAGCCTATGCCTCAAGATAGAGGTTGGCTCAGGACAGGGACTTGTCTGGGTGGCAGAGCCATTCTAGGCCCTTTTGTCCTGGGCTTTCTCCCTCTCCTTTTCACAGGACTTAACCAGTTCAGGTGCCTGGATAAGTCCCAGTTCATTGTTTGGGTTCAATGCTGGCTTTATCATGTCATGGCTGTGTGACCTCTCTGTCATTTACCAACTTATAAAAATAGTATGAACAAAAACCTTGCTGCTTAGAGAGGTAGGAATCGAATGGGTACAAGAAACTGAGGTACTCAGAACAGTGCCTGACTCCCATTAGTATACAATAAATATTAGCTATCGTTATTATTTGAAGTGGTCTTTTTAACCTTTTCCCTCACTCAAATATCATCTAATACTTGTTATATGCCAAGCTTTATATTTATCCTCTGAAAACACCCTCCTCCTAGACAAAGACAGAGACAAACCCTGCTCTCTGGGATAGGTATCCAGAGATTAGGCAAGGCTGGGTCCCATTCACAAGGAGCCCAGGGACTGACGAGGGCAAAGGTGCATACACAGCTGATGTCAGCACAGGGTGATCCAGGCTGTGACAAATGGAAGCCAGAGACTGTGGGGACCCAGGGAAGAGTTTTAGCCTAGATGGAAGTAAGGGAAGACAGGAGAGCCTCTGTTGAGGGGGCTGTGGAGGGACAGAGTAGCCTATTCTGGCAATTTGACATGAGGGTAGATCATGTAAGCAAAGGCTTCCTGGTGTTGGGAAGCCATCCTGCATTTTTGAACTGGGAATTATGTTTGGATCATAGTAATAATATAAGATTTATTGAGCTCTGAATGTATTTTTGGATGCTACTCATATACAATTTCATCTAATAGAGCCCTCAGAGCAGTCCTGTGTGACACTGGGTCAGTCAGTGTCAGTGCTCTTAATCCATTTGCTGCCTCTGAACTTCTCCATGCCCAAGTCTTAGAGCTGGAGTGAACCTTTGAGACTATTGTTTCTTCTATTTTACAGACAGGTAACTGAGGTCAGAGGGGGACTTTCCTAAGACTGCAGAGTGGGGGAGGGGCAGAGAGGACTGATTCAATCCCTGGCTGCAGGAGGGTTCCATCCCAGTTCCATTCACAGTCCAGGCCTGCTTTGATCACCATGCCACAGTGGACATCATGCGGCCTGCAAAGCCCTCCAGTACTGCGTACCCCATCACCAGACTCTAGCCCACTGTCAAGTTCCTATATTGCATTCTCTCTACCAGGATTACACTTAGTCTTCATGTGATCAGGTTCCTTCTTGCCAGTCAGTGAAATGTCACACTTTCTCTAAAAGTTACCCCATCTTCTCATATCACCCCAACTTATTTTTACCAGAGCAATTATAATACTCCAAAATCCCCCCCCCACTCTCTTTTGCTTGCTTGCTTTTGTGTTCCTCCCAACTAAGACACAAGCTCTCTAGGAAGCCTGGGAGGGAAGTTATCTATTTCTGTGAGGTATCATTGAGGCCTGAACTGCGTTGGACATACAAGAGATACTCCATAAGTCTTTGTGACCATTTCATTGTTAATGATCTATCACTACTAGCCAGCGATCTCTCTGGGGCTGCACCCCAAGGATGAGATCAGAGCCTGGATACTCCTGTTGAGTGACTGGACACCCAAGGGATCATGGAAGGACTACTCAGGGTCTCTTGCTTAGGGTAAATGTCTTTCCCTGTGGAGGTGCTACAGTCATGGCCACCGGCTGTCCTTTGAAGAGAGTCATGGGACTCTGGAATCTGCTGAGATTGGGTGGTTTCCAGGCCTAGGGTTCATAGTTCCTAGCCTTCCATGGTGGAGAAAGGGAAATGGAGGGAGGGGTGACCTAACGATGGGCTTGCACCTGCAAGCTGGTCCTGGTTGGTGGTCAAAGCCCTCAAATCTCCTTCTGTAAAGAAGGTTATACCATCAGTGCAGGCTCATGAGCAGGTGGCTGAAGTGTAGTCACATGCTCTGCTCTCCACACCCCACACCATGAAGTGGGCGAGTGGGGCTGCTGTCCTCCACAGGCGGTCCCTTCTTTGTTCCAGGGCTAGTGGAGCAAACAGAGGTTGTGGCCCCTTGCAGCGGAGATCCCGTGTGGGGGACCCTCCTGGCCTTTTCTCCATCACAGTAGGCATCACCTCGTCATCCCAGTGGGCCCCTGATTGCTCCTCTGCCTTGGGCCATGGGGGGAAAGACTCAATGTGAATGAACAACAGTGTTCACTGGACCCAAGCCACCTGCCTCACACCCTTGCCCGCGATCGTGGGTGTAACACACAGACGCACATGGGCACTGAGAGCAGCTAGGACAGGCGCAGAGGTCCTGCCCCAAACCCCAGCTACCCCGCATCAGAATAGCTCGGGGTCCCATCCCCTAGCCCTGTGCTGCTCACCCGCACCGCACACCGCACAGGCCTGTGGCTGGCATTTCTTTGGTGCGCCCCCCCCACCTCCCCCCTCAGATTAGCTTGTCGCCTCCTCCTCGAGGCCAAGGCCGCTTTCTTCGGACCTGCTTCTTGAAGGGCCAAGAGGCCTGGCCTGGCTCACCCCTCGTCTGCAGCGCCCCGCTATCCAGCGGGCGGTGAGTGGGACCGGCAAGCGACAGCGGAGGGCGGGGGAGCAGAGGAGGCGAAGGCGGCGACGGCGGGCGGAGCGCAGGGCGGAGGCTGCGGCGGGAGGGAGCGCGCGCGCCGGCGGCGGCAGCCCAGGGCCGGGGCCGCGCGCCCAGCCTGAGCCCGCCCCGCCGCCGAGCGTCACCGAACCTGCTTGAAATGCAGCCGAGGAGCCGGGGCGGGCGGCAGCGGTGGCGGCGGCGGCGGCGGGGGCAGCGGCAGCCCCGGCGCCGCGGCGAGGACTCAGCGGGCTGAGGTTCGGCAGCGGTGCAGGGGGCGCGGGGCGCGGCGGCCGGTGCCCCGGGCCCGCCATGGGCCGCCCGGCACGGGGCGCGCTCCGGCCGTGTTCCTCCAGCATCTCGCGGCGGCGGCGGCGGCGGCGGATCCGCTGCCTGACGGCCAAGGTGCGTTCAGCGAGTCCGGGGCCCGGCTCTGCGCCGCCAACAAAGCGCGGCCTGGAGGTCGGGGCGAGGGGTGGATGGGTCGGCGCGAGGTTCCCCGGAGGAAGGCGCTTTACTGGCCCCGGCTGCGCCTGGATTTGCCTTGGCTCCTCCGCCCGCGGCTCCTTGCGCGGAGAGCTTTGCCCTGCGGGCACCGGGCTCTGGGAGGATGGGCGCGGGCGGGGGGGCGCCGGGCGGCGGTGAACTTTGCGGGAAGGTGGCGGTGGCGGTGGTCAATCGCGGTCTCGCAGCCTGGGGGGCTGATGAGCGCGCTCGGCCGCGCCGACCAGCGCAGCCTCGCCGCCTCCCCTCCTGACAATGCGTTTCCGAGGACCCCGGCGAGGGGCGGGGAGATGGCTGATGGAGGGGAGGGGGCGAGCCTGGGCGCCCGGCGCGCGTGTCGCGCGTGGACCGGGGCTCCCCGCGAGCGGGGTCCGCGCGGATCTCTGACTGCGGGCCATGTGTGCGGCCGAAGTGTGTCTGAATGACGGGAGGTGTATCCAAGTCGTGTGTCACCCACTCTTAAATACGAGCTTTTCTTGTTCTGCCACCGAGAAGCCGGACACCCGAGAAACCCAGGGCCCCCACCCCTCCTCCTGGATCAAAGGTGTCCGAAGCGCAACCTGCCCCCTCCTCCCCTCCCCCACCCCCGATCTCCAGTATCGTCCCTTTTCCTTCGCCACAGCGTATCCCTGGCGTCCGGGGCTGCGTAGTGGAGAGCGGGACTCGAACCTGCTGACCCACCTCACGACCCCTCCCCCCTGCCTCCGACTCCCACAGGACCCGCCAAGGAGTGCGAAGTGGATCAGTTCCGGTGTCGGAACGGGCGCTGCATCCCCTCGGTGTGGAGATGCGACGAGGACGACGACTGTTCGGACAACAGTGACGAGGACGACTGCCGTGAGTGCCCAGCCCCGGGCGCGCAGACTCGGGTGGCCGGCACAGTGCGTGGGGGCGAGGGGAGCGCCGCGCTTCGATTCCACTTGGCTGCCGCTTCCACGGGGCCACCTGCTCAAGGCCGCCCCTCTTTTCCTCGGGCGGGGTGGCTCTTAGCTACCGGCGGGGCGCCGAGCTGCAGGCGTGTCCTAGTGGAGCCTGGGGTGGAGCCCAGGGCGAGGTGCCCCGGGGCGCGCTGGGCTCCGGGGGCGCAGGAACTGTGGGCGGGGACGCAGCCGTCCCTGCAAGCGTCCACCCACCGCCGACCCGGTAGCCTGCGCCCCCACCGGCCGTGCGCGTGTCTCAAAGTTCCACGCCGCTCAGGGCCGCGCCGCGCTCCTTTTCCTGCTCGGGTTTTTGTGAATGAATGGGCTCTCCAGGTCCCCTGATTGGCTGGGCAGGGACCACCCCACAGGCCTCCGTGGCCGGAGCCACCAATCGTGGAGCGGGCGGGTGTGTAGTATTCCCGCAGCCCTGGCTGTAGGGGCTCCGCCCAGGCCGCTTCGCCCGCGTGCGTCCTCCGGTTGGAAGGTGCAGGCTGGGCGCCACCTCCCGCTGCTTTTCTGTCTAGTCACCGTCAAGACCTTTTTCAAACCACCCTCGGACCGGTCCCCCGCGCCAGCCCCGCCTCGGGGTGTGTCACGGGCCACCCGGAAGGAGGGGACCATGAGGAAGGGTTTGTTTCCTGGAAGGGGTTATAGGAGCCCGAGGCGGAGCGTGAACCCTCTGCTGCCGCTGCCTTTGCTCAACGTGCTGTTTGCACAACTGAATTTAATTTCCTTCTCCTGTGAGCCGGGTTGCAGGGATCTGTGGGTGCTGAAGGCGTGAGCAGGCAGGACCCACAAGGAAAGAAGGAAGGTAATTCCAAGAACAGAAAAACGTGTCTCTTCCAGAAACACAGACCCAGGCAGTTACTCGGTTATCATTACCCAGGCCAGCAGTGTGCTAACACCGGGCACGCGGGATCAACCCACCAGCTTGGGAGCCCTGGGGCAAGGAAGGAGAGCATTCAGGGCAGAAGCACACGCACTCACCCTGCACAGGAAGGGAGTAGCGCCACATTGCCGCAGCACACTGTCAGTTGGGTACCTGAGTTCTTTTGATTTTTTTTTTTGACCAGTCAGCCTTACATTTCACTCAGACCTAGCCTAGTGGTCCTGTGACTTGACCACATTGTTTCCACGTGCCTCAGTTTCCCCACTCAGCTGGCCACTTGGGCTGATCATTGGTGCCTAGGTGGCCTTGCAGGACTGTGTTGAGGAATAATTCTAGAAGTGTCATTGGAAGTAATGAGGCACGTGCTGCCCACTAACTGCAGAACACTGGGCTAACTCCTCTGCTCTTCTTTCTTGTACAGACCAAACACTGAGACACCCAGGGCTTCAGTTACGAGAGCTATGTGACTGAACTGCTAAGTAGGAGCCTGAACTTGAGCATCTGCTCCCAGAGTCCTTAGCTAATCACAATCCTGACCATGTCCTAGTTCTTCTGAAGTTATGAAAATGGCTATGGTTGGGTCAAATGCCTGGGAATTATTGTAGTGTCCTTAGAGGATGGTGTTGAGGTAGGGGTGGGCAAACAGAAACAGTTCCTGGACTGACTGCACTTTATCCCCTTGCCTGATTTTTTTGTTGTGTTTTATGATGCTGGGTTGGGATTGAACCTGGGTCCTTGCACAGGCTAGGTAACCACTTGATCACTGAGCTGAATCCCTACCTCCTCCTTGGCTCTTTATAACAGCAGTCTAAGAAAGTGGCTGTGAATTCAGACAGAAAGCTTTTCTTGTCATTCTGCTTTATAGATAAGGACACCGGCTTAATTTGATTTGCCTAAGATGACACAGATTTACAGAGGTTGGTCAAGATCTCTGCCTGCATCCTAGCTTGGGCACTGACTGCTGTGGTGTGATATGGAAGGATCTAGAAGCTGGAAAGCTATATGTTAAGTGTTAGGCCTGTGTGTGGCTCTAGGCAAGATATTGTAGTAACAGAGTGGCTTTGGATGGCCCCGGGTGGAATGGAAAGAGTGACCAATGTGAGGGTGGGTGGAGTCATGGATAGGCATAGTTAGTGCCTATGTCATTAGCTATCAGTGGAAAGGGCTTGGCTTAGGCAAGGTGATGGCAATACCTTGTCAATCAGAAAAGTCATACTAGCCTATTTCCTTATCTGCTACACAGGATAGTGGTCCAACCAACCTATGCTATATTGTAGATGAAGGCTTCTCCCAGGAAAGGTAAAGAAGAGAGGAGGAGGGAGAAGCTTTATTTATTTATTTATTTTTGTCCTAGAGGTTGAACTCAGACTGCTGTTGCTTGGCCTTTTTGATCACTGCTGGTGCTCTACCACTTTTGTTGAGTCACATTCATTAGTTAATTGAAGATGAGTGTCTTGAGAATTTGTCTGCCCAGGCTGGCTTTGTACCTCAATCCTCAGATCTTAGACTTCTGAGTAGCTAGGATTATAGGCGTCAACCACCATCACTTGACCCACTAAGGTCTTAATAAACCTCCTTTGCCACTAAGGTCCCCCATTCAGGGTCACCTGTCCCGATTGAGCATCCCTGTTCTGTCCTCCAGGCTGCTGGCTCCTCCCTGAGCACCCTGACCTACCATTGCCACCTTCCTTGGTGCATGCTCTCTCCACTAGAGGGCCTGACCTCTCTACCTCTGGGCTACAAGTTGGGGGATGGAATTTGTAAGTAAAGTCTCTGTGAGGCAAAATGAGTTCAGGCTCCTGATGGGGCCAGAGCACAGTCCCTGAGTAATCAGGAGGCTGATGTCCTGGCAGGCTTTTTGTGTTAAGAAAGCCAAGAAAGACTTCCTGGAGGAGGGGGCAGCTGAGCTAGCCCCCTGAAAACTGGTAGCTAGTACCAGCTTTAAGTACCTCAGTACTTACCATTTAAAAATAGATGGCCATCTCTCTACAATATAGAGGACAACTGAGGCTGGAAAAGTGATATGACTCTCCCATGGGTTAGATCTGGAACTCTTAACTGAGGTCTTCTAAGTCTTGATCCTTAGCTACATTGTGGATCCTTTGGAGACAGAGCTAGCAGGATGAGGAACGGAAGAGCTCTTGGGGCTTCAGTTTCCAGATCAGAGGACCTTCAAAGTGGAGGAAAGGGCTGGAAGCCAGAGGGCCAGGCCCAAGAAAGGGAAGTCTGGTGGGATTCTTGGCTGCCTGTGGACCTAGGGCACGTAGACCTGCTGGCCACTAGGCCTTGTTTTCCTGTTGCTCCTGGTGTGTGTCTGGGGATAGAAGTGGGATTCTGGTCTCTGGCCAGGCTTTTACTCCTGGAGTGATAACCATACACTCACTGGATAGCACTGAGCATTTGCTACAGGCCAGGCACATTGCCAAGGTCTCACACTTAGCTCCCAGGGCTCCTCTAGTCTGTCAAATGGGACAACTCTGTGAGAACCTTAATCATCCCCAGCTTACGAAGGCTTAGAACACAAAGGAACTGTGAAACACACAACCATAGAACCTATGCCTTCTTATGTGCCCAATCTTTGGTTACATATGTGGGGAATCTTGTCATAGGACTGGTGAGGGGCAGAGACCTTCTTTCCTTCCTATCTACTCACTGGCTACGTTCATTTTGTCATCTTAGAAGATTTGGTACAGGTGTTACTTCCTCTAGGAAGCCTTCCCTGTCACACCCTCCTCCCAAGCTGAGATACAGGATTTGAAATAAGAGACGGAAGGACCAAGGTTGAAATCTCAATATGGTACAGCCTTGGATTGGACATACCTGGTTTTCCCCGCAGTTGTCACTGCCTGACCTAATAGCATGGGGTGGCTATAGTCCCTTCTTAGAGATGTGAGGACTAAGTGAGAGCCTATGCTTGGTGAACAGGAGGCAATAGGGAGGAGTCTTAGTTTCACTGAGCATCCTGGGCACCTGGCTGTAGAGGCTGTTTCCCCTACTCTTCCCAAGCTACGTTGGAGCCATGCTTCCCCCACTACTTACACATGATTCTCAAGGCTCCTTCAGGAGCTGCTGGTCTTAGCCAAAGGGTTGGCAAGTTTCTGTGGAGTGGTCCCAAGTCACTCAGCCTCAGCAGGGCCTGATAGTGGCAAAAAGCAGTCTGAGGAAGAACTAGGGAAGAAACAAGTCCAATAGAACTGGTTGGTCTCAATGATCAACTTAGTAGCCTGGGGCCCTAGAAGGAACAGGAACTCTTTAGCCTCCTGTTTCTTTCCTCCTGACTGTACCAGAAGCCACTGTGGCTGTGCCAGAGGGCGTCAAGCTTCCCTTGATTCTAAACCCAGGCCTGTGCCCATGGGCTGGTCCCAGACGGCCATGGGAGTGTTTGCCAAACATCTTCCATTAGCCTTCCAGGGCCCTGCTGAGTCTGAGTCCCCCCTGGGAGCTCCTAGTTTCTGAGGCCTGCTAGGAGTCAGAGCTACAACTGGGCCAGAGCTGTTGGGATTCT
Organism: Dipodomys ordii; assembly: GCF_000151885.1. Lineage (NCBI taxonomy): Eukaryota > Metazoa > Chordata > Mammalia > Rodentia > Heteromyidae > Dipodomys > Dipodomys ordii. Next base: position 1,897,374 of record NW_012267277.1, on the reverse strand, counting down.
TTCTGCCCAGCTACCTGCAGGCAGCTGAGTTGACAGCTTTGCTTCTTGGGGAAATGCTGTCAGCAGGTAAAGCCAGGGAAGGACCTCCATGGGGAGGGAGAAGAGAATAAGAACCTCTATGACTTGATGGAGCAGGTGCCTCTCTGGGTGAAACCTACTCTCCTAGTCCTGGGGAGGAGCATGGACATGCCTCCAGGTCCACAGTGTTCCAGAAAGGCCGGCCTGGAGCTGTGGGAGGGCCTGAGGTATAGAGTCAGTCTGGAGACCCCAGCTCTAAGAGGCTGATGACACCAGGCCATCCAGTCTCTGGAGGCCTGACAGAGTGCCCTTCCTGATCCTGTCCTCCAGTCCTTGAGCTACACTCTGTCTCAATCTCAGATCCTTCACCCTGTCAGCCTTGTGTTGGACACAGGGGAACCTTGTCTCCCTCTAGGGATTTACTAGCAATAGATATTGAGTTATTGGCTGGTCCTCATGCCTGGAGCATGTTGGGCATTTTGCTGTCTTTACCTTTACTACTTAACATGTGACATATAAGAGCTGTTTTGTTGTTGTTGTTTCTTCCCATTTAAAGATGTTGCAGCACAGGCTCGGAGAGGAGATGCGATTTAGCCAGTAGTGCTGGATTTGCTCAGGTCCACTTCATCTAAAGCCCAGAAGCTTCCCTTATGCTTTCTATTCTGATGGTCAGGATGGTACCCAGCAGTATTTCCATGGGCTACAGATTTCTGGCCTGAAGAGTAGTCCTCCCACACAAAACCACCTTTTTCCAGCCTCAGCTGAAAAGGCTGCAGTGCTATACAGAAAGAAAAGCTGAGGACCTGGTCATGTGTCCTTGATATAAGTGAACCCAGGGAGTGTCAGCCCACTGCTATCCCCCCCACCCTGTCTGTAGTCACATGGCTGTGGCTGCTTCCTGGCCCCCAGTCTGTTTACTGCTCACCCTGTAGACTCCTCAGCCCCAGGCTACAGAGAGTAAAACTGAGGCCCTGGATCCAAGTGTCAGCAGGGACCTATTCTCAGAAAGTAGAGTACTCAACTCCTGAGCTGAGTGGGACTAAAGGCTGGACGGCGTGTGTGCCTCTTTCCACCACTGCCACGCACACGCATCTGCCACAACTACCCTCACTGGTCCCCTCTGAATCATGGAGCCAAATATTCTTGGGGTGAAGGGCAGACACAGACTTCCTGAAGCAGAGCTTTGTGCTCCAGTATGAGGACCTTAGCCTTGCCACTGTCTCTGTCAGACTCTACCTGTCTATAGACAGCTGGGAGATCATTTAAAGTAATAATGTAATGTAATGTGATGTAAAGTAATAATAAAAATATTAACAAGAAAGAGTTCCAGTCGGGCACCGGTGGCTCACGCCTATAATCCCAGATACTCAGGAGCCTGAGATCTGAGGATCGAGGTTCAAAGCCAGGCCAGGCAGGAAAGTCCATGAGACTCTTATCTCCAATAAATTACCAGAAAACCAGAAGTGGCACAGTGGCTCAAGCGGTAGAGTGCTCGTCTTGAGCTGAAGAGCATAGGGACAGCACCCAAGCCCAGAGTTCAAGCCCCACGACTGACAAAAAAAAAAAAAAAGGAAAGAAAGAAAGAGTTCCTGGGCACTCTCACTGCTGGAATTTAAGTCTGGAGACTGCACTTCATAGAGGAAAGCTCCAGAAGCTAAAGTCACTTGCCTCAGGCAGGACTAAACCACTGCTACCTGTCTGCAGAGTCTGACACCAGGGAAAGGAAGAGCCAGGTATTCACACATCCCAGTCACAACAACAATGTGTGTGACACGTGGGTGTATTGTGCCTCCCTTCTTCTCTAGGCAATCCAGCTGTCCCTTTCCTAGTCCCTACTAGCATATGCTGGTTTCCTCCTGAGTAGCACTAACTAGCCCCTGAAGTGCCCAGAAGGCATTAGCTAGACCCCCACTCCTCTGTCCCACAGGTATTTAATTACCAGACCTGTGATTCTGCTTCTTTTCTCACAAGCTGTCTTATGTCATTGACTTCTGAGCTAGAGTGACTTTAAGCTAGAGTGGTTCCAGAGGGCCCAAGGACCTTCAGGAAAGCCTTCTCAGTCCTCACAGTGGGCCCCTCACTACTGCTCTCCCTCTGACCTCTATATCTGATGGGGCCCAGCTCAGGGGTCCACAGAATAGAAGAGCCAGGCATGGCCATTTTGGGAGTGCAGAACTCAAGGTAATGCCAGGCTCCATGAATGTCCTCAGGTAACTTGGGAGAGGAGGAAGTCCTTGCAGTTCTCGGGGCCTCTAACTGCCTCCACATACTGCCTTGTGGATCATAGCAAAGCAGAAGGATAAACCACCCAAAGCCTCCTGGAAACTGCTTGTGTGAGATTCATAGAAGTGGTCTTGTGATTACCATTTTGCTCTGGTCAATGGCCCTTAGGTGCCACAGGGACTTTATCTCTGACACTCTAAAGAGACTATTTCCGTTTCTAGCCATCAGCCAGTCACAACCAGTGTGACCTTTTCCAATTTGTGCCTCTTGCAGTGTGCTTGGGAAATAGGATAGTACTGAGATAGTATTAATGGTATCTTCTCTCTTTTTTTTTTTTTTTTTTTTTTTTTTTTGGGTCCGGTCGTGGGGCCTGAACTCTGGGCCTGGGCACTGTCCCTCAGCTCTTCAGCTCAAGGCTAGCACTCTACCACTTGAGCCACAGCGCCACTTCTGGCTTTTTTCTTTTTGCTTATGTGGTGCTGAGGAATCGAACCCAGGGCCTCAGGCATGCAAGGCAAGCGCTCTACCACTGGGCCACCTTCCCAGCCCTAATGGTATCTTCTTGATAAGAAAGTTAAAGGTCAGGGAGGCCATGGGACTTGGTAAATCTGGATCCAAAACTTACTGTTTTGGATGATGTGTAAGTAATTTCATACTTGCAATAACATCAACAACAGTAATAATAATAATAAAATTAGGTCAAATACCTGTGGCTCAGGCTTGTAATCCTAATTACTCCGGAGGGTGATACCTGGAGGATAGAGACTAACCAGCAAAAATGACAGAACTAGAGACATGGCTTAGTGTTAGAATGCTGTCATGAACAAAAAAGTTGAGCAAGATCATGAAGGCCTGAGTTCAAGCATTGATACCAACACACACACACAAAAAAAAGTAGGGCTGGGAAAATAACTCAGTGTCCTGGTATCAATGCCCCCAGCACTATCAAAAATTTCGAAAATTAAAAACAAAAACAAAAACAGTGCCAGATGTGGGTGGTTCACACCTGTAATCCTAACTACTCAGGAGGTTGAGATCTGAGGACCGCAGTTTGAAGCCAGCCTAGGCAGGAAAGTCCATGAAACTCTTATCTTCAATTAACCACCAGAAAACCAGAAGTGGTGTTGTGGCTCAAAGTCATAGAGTGCTAGCCTTGAGTGAAGAAGCTCAGGAACAATACCCAAGCCCTGATCCAGCCCCATGACCAACAGCAACAATGAAAAGTTAAAGTTGGATGTAGTGGCAGATGCCTATAATCCCCTCACTTACCAGTCTGAGGCAGGAGAACCACGAGTCCAAGGCCAACCTGGGCTACATAGTAAGACTCTGTCTTTCCCTTTCCTACCTCTCCACAAAAAAGAAAGAGAAAGGAAGGAAGGGAGGGATAGAGAGAGAGGAGGAGAAAGGAGGGGAGGAGAAAGGAAGGCAGGAAGGAAGGAAGGAAGGAAGCAAGGAAGGAAGGAAGGAAGAAAGAAAGGAAGGAAAACCCAAAACACCAAAAAAGTATGACTTCTTAAGAAAGGAATCCTTGAGTGTGAATGTCTATCTTTGCCGTGGTGCTCTCTTCAGAAGAGACTTTCTCATCTTTCCCTAACACCCACTATGTGCCCCCTCTCCTACTCCCCCCACCCCCCACAGGCAGACAGCCAAAGACCTTTCTATTCCCTAAGCACAGTCCCGTGACACAGACAAAATAGCCATATCTAGGTCATACAAAGCAAAGCCAGGAGAAAAGGCAACTATGTCTTCCCCCAAGGACTTCTCACACCCCCGATTTAAAAAAAAAAAAAAAAAGCAGCAGTGAATACAACTGTGCCTCATTCTTGGTGGAACTCATCTTCCCTGTGGCATGGAAGGGACTGCCCTGTCACTTGCTGTATGACCTGGGCAACTGGATCACCCTATCTGAATTTACTTCCCCATATTCACTGCGTTGGTCCACCTGCTCTGCCCCCAGCCCTTCTTTTTGGGCTTGGGACTTGTGTCCCTGGAGTTTCCTACTGCCTTGGGTAGAGATGGGGGGGAGGGGCATGTAGCTGGCATAATGGACTGGATTTCTGGCAGACAGAGGGCAGCTAGATTTTTTTAGGGTCCACTTCCAGAATTCTGTCCTGAGACCATTTCCTTCGCATATGCTTTTGGACTCCTGGTTGGAATGAATGCAGTGAAAAGATGGAGGAAATGGAGAGAAGCCCAGAGCCTAGTGAGCCTGGAGTAGATAGCGAGCCAGAGGTGGAGGTTTGCAGGCTGAAGGTTCGGAGTCTAGCCCTGGAAAGGAGTCTTCCTCCCCACTTTCCAAACCCGTGATTCCTACACAGGGAATGTGGGTAGCATAGCCAGCAGATGCTTCCCTCCTCCCTCATCTCCAAGAAGGTCACAGCAAGAGGACAACTGTTGAGATAACAGCAGGAGAGATGTAGGTCATCTGGCCAGTGATGAAGACTTGGTTGCTGGGACAGCAGTAGTGCCTAGGAGGGTCTACAGCAATCATTCCATCTGCTTCCATGTGCGGTGGGACCCCAGCATGGCTGCTTCCTGGGTGGCCCTGGGTACTGGTTCGCAACAGCTTCTGGTTGACCTCAGAGACATGGCAGCTGATGAGAGGCAGAGAAGGCCCCATCAGGCCCAGATTAAGCTGCCTGGCTGCATAGCTGGAGGCCGGGTGGGCTTTCCTAGTGGCCTGAATCCAGGAATATTCAAACCAGCACTCGCCTGCTCCCCTACTTCCTGGACTCTGAGCTGCCATCTGCTGCCCCATCACCCTCAGAGCCCCTTCTTGGCCATGAGTTTGTGTTATGCCTGTGCTTGAGAGAAGAGAGTGTGTACCAAGAGGGAAGTGACCCTTTCTGCATACAAGGAAGCCCTGGGGCCAGTGATCCACTACTTCCCACACCCAAGGCGGCCCAATCTTAGCCAAAGCCCCCTACCAGGCTGTTGTGGCAGGGAATTATTTGTAGCTGGAAAGGTGCCTGCAGTCTCTGTTCACAGCCTGTCGCCGGGCCATGGCAGCCTCCGTCCCCTGTCCACAGCCTGCAGTGTGCTGTCTGGCCCCACCCTGAGGGCTAAAGTTGTTTGAAATAACTGTAGTCCAGGCCACAGGCACATCTCTGTTCGCTCCTTGCTGAATGGCCATTTGGCAGGCCTTACCCCTCTGGTGGTCTCTACTTGTTGGAAGTGGGGTGTCTCTGAGCCCCTCTCAGCCCTAATTCTTTAGGATTCTGTTATTTTCTCCTGGAAAAAAAACAAAAAACAGGCTATTTATAGAAGCCGAGGTCCTCTATGGCTAGACCCCAGGTCTGGGGGCTCCAAGGAGCCACTGTTTCCTGAGGTCCAGGAGGTTTAGGGTTAGAAACCGGGGTCATGCTGTATCCCCTCACACAAAGGACATAGAAAGCCAGAATCAAGTGTTCATTAGCAGAGCTTATGTCTACTCAAGGGGTTTTGCCTGTTTATTTTTTTTCTGAGCTCTAACTGGGCTGATGTTTTAATACCTATGAGCTGGCCAAAGCAGACTTTATACTGGCTGCCTATGAGACACTCTTTTGTCTCCTTCCATCTCTCTACTCCCTGCCTGCCTCTATTGCCTGCTGCCTGGGTTAAGAGAGGGATGCAGGGCTAGCACAGCCTCTGCAATGGCAGCCTGACCCAGGTTCCAGCTGCCACCCTTCTGTTGCCTAGTTGAGAAGTACAGAACAAGTCTCCGAGCCTGAACTTAAGACTCTGTCCAGTGTGGAGACTAGGTAATTCCTTGCCTGTGTAAAGTACCAGACAACTCTCAGCCCTTCCTTCCTACATCATGAATTGGCTCAAACAGGGCAGAGGTCACCAGATTGGGTGGTCACCCTTCCCCCCTTGTCCTTGGCACTTCCTCTCCTGGGGGCTGGGCCTTCCCTCTCTCTAGTCGTGGGCTTCTACTCTTGAGTTCTGTGCTGAAGCCATTTCCTAGGTTCTCAGCCTTATGCCTAGGAACCAGAGTACCTCACCTTGTCACTGACTTACTACTGTGTGTGATCTGGGAAAGTCCCTGCCCCAATATGCTGCTCGGTCTCTGGTTTTATTTGGGGAGGGAGTTAGGATTAGATTAGTATTTGTGCCACTTTGGGGCAGTATTTAACATTTGGGCTCAGCACCTTCCTTTTTGAGCCTGACTCCCCAAACCTCTGTTTCCTGTATGACTAGGTGGGAGCCAGAGATATGAAAATCCTCAAGAGATTTACCTGATGCCGTGATGGCAGATGGATTACAGCAACACTTAGAATAGTACCTATACAGCCATGCTTGGTCTGAGACTGGTGAGCCTTATTCTGAAGTCTCCCATCTTTCCTTCCAAGGCCTACTCCTGTGCTGGACTGCTGTGCTGCTGGGTAGGGTGAGAGGAGTCAGGGAGCCCCCAGATAGATTTCTTTATCCCCCTTCCTCTCCTGTGGCTCCAGGCTGGAACTTATTGGCCCAGTTTAATATGGAGAGTCCTTTCAGGGACCTCATTCAGAAATGAGCCCAGAGCCTTGGGGACCTAAGGTGGTGGTACAAGAAGAATTTTCATGTGTCTAGGACTCCCCACCCCACACACCAGATATGCCCAGAAAGAGGGAAGGAAACATACCTGTGATTTGGAGCATGGAAGTCAGGGCTGAAGGGTCAGACTTGTCTCCATCTCTGTCCCCTGCCCTGTTCAGCCTTATCATTCAGGGTGGAGAGGGCTGAGAGAGGAGGCTTCTTTGGTTCTGCTACACCTGGCCCTGCAGCTGCTGTCCTGGCATAGAGCAGGCCCTGGGGAGAATGAATGCGTGAGCTGTGAATCTTGGGCTAGGCAGCATCCTTGTTTAGCCAAAGCCCCCCTCAGTGGTGGGAGTGGGTGAGGGTCCAGTGCCCCAGGGACACCGAGCTCACTAACAGATCGCTGCCCCTTTCTGTGCCAAACTGTCCCACTGCTGGAAATCAGTTCTTCCATAGGATCCACGTCCTCTCTGATCTCAACTTATAGAGACTGTTCCTTACCCTCATCCCAAGCCTGCCCTGAGTCTCTGCCACAGTCCCTCTGCCTCCACCAGGGACAGGTTAGACTGTGATGGCCCTTCCTCCCTGAGACCTTCACTTCTCTGGCCTGTGGAGCACCCAGTCTCAGGTGCTAATGGTGTTTGCTGTCTCCTGCAACTGTGGCTGACCTTCTAGGGCTTTGGGAAGTAGAGGACAAGGACAGATGTGCTGTGCCCTCAGGCAAAGGTGACCTCCTGGACAGCTGAGCAGCCGTGCTCGTCTGTGTGAGGCTTGTGGCTGGGCCTCTTCCAGCCCCTTCTACCAGTCCAGGGCATTGACAGCATTGGTCAGGAGCCTGGGAATTGTCACACCCTTTTCTTCTGCCCTGAGTCCTCACCTATCATAGTTCCCAAGTCCTTAGATTCTTCCTCTGCCTATTACCTGCCAGTCCAAGCTGCTTCTCCACTCTCACCACCTTTCCCTTCTTGGACTCCCCCCTTCTCCCCCAAGTCCCTTGAGTGGTCCAACACCCTGAGTGACTCAGTCCTTATAGGCTTAGGGCTTAATAGAGCCCTTCACCACCTAACGTAGTTGTGTCTTCTACAGGCCCAGGTCTCACATCCATCACCCCAGACTCTGGAACTCTGCTCCAGCCATGCCCCTGCCATGCCCCTGATGACAAGTCTCATGCTCTCTCATGTAGTCCCCTTGTGCCCTGCAAGCCTTAGCTGCTCCTGGAGCACTACAGCAGGGCTTCCCCATTCCTTATGTATCCCCATACCAGCTGGGCATCTCAAGCTTAAAAACAAGAAGCTGGTTTCTTCTTGATACTTTGGAAGAAACAGAGCATCCTGGGAAGGCTGCTCATATGGAAAGCTGCCACTGACTGAAGTCTGCCTCGAATACTACCTCTTTAGCACTGGGCCTTGGTTTCCACACCTGCCCTGCTCACTTCCGTAAGTTATGAGAATCATAGCAGCTACAGGACTGCCTATGTTCCTGTTTCCATTGACCCTCTGCAGAAACACATTTCTGTGCCCGGGCCCCATTCTGGCCTTCCTATTCCTGAGATGAGGGCAGCACTGAGATCCTTGTCCCACGTGAAATAGGAGACTGCTGGGGATATTGTCCATTTGTCTCATATGAGGCTCTACTGTGGACAGAGCCCTTCCACATGTGATTGCCTGACTCATGGTAATTCTTGAGAGGTAGACCCAGATGATTTACCATACCCACTGTACAGATGAGAACATAGAGCCCTCCTTCCCACCGATGCTGACACCTGGATGGCTGGGATGAAGAGAGTTCAGATGGCTGTGCTGTGGTTGTATTGGTTATTAGCTGGGTTGCTGACTGGCTCATCCTCTTCCCCTCCACATGGCCACTCTGTCAATGTCCTCATCAGTAGGAAACGATGGAGACAGATGGAAGGGGAGAGAGACACACACACACAGGAGGGGCAGGGGAGAAGGGAGGGGAAGGGGGGCATTCTGGGGAGGAGGGGGGTGTCCAAGCAGCATTGCAACTTCCTCTTGTGGTTCTCACAGTCTGTCTACACCAACTCCTGACAGATGGAGGGAAGGGGAGAACGGGTGCCAAGAGGCTGTCACCGCAGGCGGGCAGAGTTGGGGGAGGGTGCTTTGTGGCCAGCGTTTGTATGGGGAGGGGGAAGCAGCTGGTGGTCTGGCTGGGACTCCTCTGAGCCCATTCCCCAGGAACTGCTAGGGTGTGTGTGTGTGTGTGTGCATGTGTGTGTGCACACACATACACACACACACACACATACACAAGTAGTTAGGGGTGAGCCTGCTGCTCAAGATAACTGCTGGTTATTCCTCATTTGGAACCTATGATCCCAGGGCCCAGAGCCCCTCCTGTTCCTGGAGGTCAGGGTATAGATCCATTGTGGCTGAGCCAAAGCCGAAGACACTTGAACTACCAGAACAGGACACTGGCCTTTACAGGGACCTGAGGTAAAGGCAGGGGAACAGCTGGGCCTGAGTGGTGGAGCTGTAGTAAGTAGGTGGGGCTGGGTCTTCTTCCTGCTATTGCTAAGAAGTTGGTTCTGGTCAGAGGTGTCTTGCCATTAGTATTAATAACAGCAGTCATTAATGATACGTTAGCTTAGGCCAGAGCTGCCTGGGACCCTGGACAAAGATGGGATGAACAGATAGTGGCATCAGTCCCACGAGCAGAGGTGTACACTTCCCGTCACATTCTCTTCCTCAGAGCCTGATGCTGGCTGGCATTAGGATGTGATGGTACAGTTAAGTCTCTGTGATTAGAACACAGGCCTCTGGGCCTCTGGTAGATGACTGCTCACCACCCAAGGGCGCACTTTTCCTCTTCTTCCTCAGCCACAAATTTATCCTTCAGACACTGTTGCCTGGCCTCGTGCCCATCTCAGGGATGCTTTGTGGCCAGACCTTTCCCTTCACTTTGGCTCTTCGGATTCCTCAAAGGGTCCTGCCAGAGAGTGTAGAGTGGCTGTGGCCCCCTCACCCCTGCTCACAGTGTGACTTACTCACCAAGGTCACACAGCATGAGTTGGGCAGATAACCTCTCCTGTCCATGGGTCCTGGCAAACCCCATCTCAGAGGGCTGATGGTGAGAGTTAAATGCAATGAGGATCACAGAATCTGTGATCACTCACTGAAGCTCCTGAGATACTTCTTGGGTGGGGTGAAGGTCTTGAGCACCTTGACCTCATGTCCTTTAACAACTTTATGAGGAGTTTTCCCTGTTCCTTTAGCCAACAAGGGTGGCAAGGCACAGAGGGGTAGGGAGTCTCATCAGAAGTCACCTGGTCTGTGAGACAGGGACAGTAGCATTCAGACCCTGGCCTCTACCTTCCCAAGACCCATGTGTGAGCCAGTAAAGGGACAGTGTATGAGAGCTCCTTTGGAGTGTATGGAGCCTCCTTTGGAGACTCCTGGCTCCCTAGTCTGATCTCCTGTTTGCCTCCACATCCCAGTTCCCTCCTAATCCTGGGAAAGAGGCAGCTCCCATCACATCCATCAAGCAGCTCTGGGAGCCCTCCCCGCGCCTCTCACCTCCCACGTGAGCAGGGAAGTGCGGCGAGGGCTAGGTTTGAGGATGGGGGATTTCCCAACTCAGGTTGAGATCTGTCACAACATTCGTGTTAATTAAGCCTTGTTAATTCAACCCTCTGCTTAGGCAGAGCTCCTGACTTTCAATTACTCATAAGCAAGGCGGTAAATTTATTGCTCAGTTTTCCCTAACACTTAGCAGAAAGACTGCATCTAGAAAGGGCTAGAGGGCAAAGGATGCTCAGATCATGCTAGCTTGTACCCCTGGGACCCTCTAGCTCAAACAAAGGGGGCAGGGTAGGCTCCCCAAGAGACCTGGGTAAAGATGAACTCTAGTCTGTTGGGAGCAAACTGTCTTCTTAGAGGCAAGCCCTTCACTTCTGCCTCATTCCTGTCTGGAAGATATCTGGACTTTATACACCTCTCACTCTCTTCAGTTTCCTCCTTTGAGTGTGCTCTGCACACAGTAGTGGGTTTGGACCTGAATGTGCAGTCTCCAGCCACTTCTGTGTGGGCTCACCCCATCACACTGCAGTGCAGTCTGACAGCATCATCCACCTCTATCCCTGTCTTTTGTATTCAGTCCAGGACAGATGATTTCTGAGGGTACCCTTAGAACAGATGTCAAGCTCACATTGTAGGCTGGCAGCCCTTGAGTCCACCCCTTGGTTAGCAAGGCTCTACCTACCAGTGGAGGTGGGGGAGGGAAGGCCTGGATGCAGTACCATCCCCTCCTCCTTGGCCTTAGGCTGGGCCATGCCTGGAACATTTGGAACAAACCCAAGCTTTGAGTACCTAGAATTTTTAAAAAATTAATTAGAGCATTAAATGATAGCCCTGTGGGAGAATCCCACCATCTGGCTATCCTAGGAAAAGCAGGAAAATGTATGCATGCAGTGGTGTGTGTGTGTGTGTGTGTGTGTGTGTGTGTGTGTGTGTGTCCTGTGAACCCACCTGTGTATGTGTGGGTATGTGGCTGTATGCTACAGTGTATGTATACTGTGGCATGTGTGCCTTGAGTATGTTTGTTCAGTGTGTGGCACATATCTGAGTGTGCAAGTGGCATGTGCTTCTGTGCATGCGTGCCCATATGCATGTGCTTGTGTTGTGGGCCTGTGCCCAGGAGCCTGCCTATCTGTCTAAGCACATTTCTGTACTTGTGGTCTGTGCCCAGGCCTGACTTATGGATGTAGCAAGTCAAGCTGAGCTGTGTGCTAAAAGGGAGTGGGCCTCTGGAGCCCTCCTGGCAGAGGTGATGGTCACAGATGGGCTGGGCAGAAGGCAGGATGGGATAGTTTTGGCAAGTGCACAGCTGTCCTTTGGGTGGAGTGAAGGATGGGAATACTTGCTGCTTGTTTGACAGATGGGGAGGCCAGACCTGCCCAAGCATGGAGCCATTGTGTAGAGGGACTGGAGCCCAGACCCAGGGCTCCCTGGATGATGCTTTTACTGCCCTGGCTGTACATTGTGCTTTGGGCATCTTTTATACTGTAAGACTTTCATGGTGGCTCTGAGAGGTTCCTGAATGTGTCACCTCTACTCCTCAGGGTTGCCAGGGTCAGCTTCAGAATTCCCACTGCAGATCCTCTGGGTCCTCGGTCCACAGAGGAGGAGGTAGCTAGGTTACTGAAGAATGCTGGGCCCAATTGTCCATTGGTTTGCTGCATGGCCTGAGCCCCTGAGATGTTTCTCTAAGCCTCTCAGGGTAGTTGGAAGAGCTATATTAGGATATATACAAAAGGCTCAGTAAGCCACAAGATACAGTGATGGGGACAGATGAGGCCCTGAGCCAGAGACAGCCACCATTCTATGATCAGGCCAGGGCCACAGCCCAAGTCCACTTGTCCCTAGAGTTTCCTGGGGGAGCAGGCCAGGATGTAGGCCCATCCTTGCAGACTAGAACTGAACTATTCCCCAGAGCCATTTGCCTGGTGGCTAGTACTGCCCTCCAGCTTCGTCTAGAACATGGGGCTCATGGCAGTCAATGAACTAGAATAAGAACAAGCTTAGAGAACAGTGTGGCTCACCTCATCAAACACTGAAGCACTGAGGCCCAGAAAAGACAAGTTTTTGCTAAAGGCCACATAGCAACTAAGAGGTAGAACTGGGACCAGCATCCAACCTTTCTAGCTTTTTTCTTGGTACTATAACATTGTGACTGGAAATAAAAGAGATACAAGAGGTAGATACAACTTAAAGGAAGGAGATTTCAATGCCACATAAAGCAATGGGAGACCGCCCAGTAAAGTAGAGAAGGGTTCCTCCATGCTCAACTCCCAAAGAATTAGGGGGGTGTGATCATCTTCCTCTCTGCCCCCGGGCCTCCTGCAGGCTCTTGCTTGGGCAGGCTCACCCTTCACCTAGAAGTGGGTAGCTGGGCATCTTCTGGTTCCCTTCTTCCCCCCCACCCCCCACATACCATCCCTAGGCTCGTTCACTGCAGATGTGGAGAGGTAACTCTAGAGGACCTGGTTCTCTAGGAGCAGGGGCGGAGGCCAAAGGGAAATGGGTGGCAGGGCCTTACACACTCCTGGTGCATCTTGGCTGGCCAGTCTGGCTCTGTGCCATCTGGGGTTAGAGTCACTGTGGGATTAGCTAGGCAGCTGCTTCTGAAGCTGCCTGTTCTGGGAGCCCGGGTGGCTACCTGGTGCTAATTCTTCCCACTTCAACTTTTCTTTCTCTTCTACCTGGAGGAACTAAGTCAGAGAAGAGCCCAATGGTCCAGCACAAAGGAGGTCAGACTCCCTTTAAAAACTATCAAATAGCTTGGTGCCGATAGCTCATACCTGTAATCCTAGCTACTCAGGAGTCTGAGATCTGAGGATCGCAGTTCAAAGCCAGCCCAGGCAGGAAAGTCCGTGAGACTCTTATCTCCAATTAACCACCAGAAAACCAGTAGTGGCTCTGTGACTCAAGTGGTAGAGTGCTCGCCTTGAGCCGAAGAGCTGAGAGACAGTACCCAGGCCCAGAGTTTAAGCCCCATGACTGACCAGAAACAACAACAACAACAACATACACACACACACACACACACAATCAAACAGCTTGAAGGCCTACTGAACGCAAACAACATCTAAAGGTAGGGTGCTGTAGCTGGTTGATGAGCAGAAGGAAGAACTTCCTTCAGTTATTCCTGCATGCCAGGCCCTGTGTGAGACCTGGGGTGTTTGTTACATGGGATCTCACAATAAACCACCCTGCAAGTAAAGATTTACCATCATACGTTTAGACAAGGCAACAACAGGCTCAGAGAAGCCAAGTAACTTGCCTGATGTCACATGGTAGGCAGGACAAAGACAGGACTGAAGCCCTGCTCCTGGTTGGAGGAGGGCTTGACAGATAACACATAACAGACTATGATTTTTCAAACCTTTGTTTACTGAAGAAAAGACCAAGGTGAGTGGAATTGTCCTGCACAGCAGGATATTTATAGGATGCCCATACCAGTGATAGTGGAGCAGCCTTCCCAGGGAGCCATGCTAGCTTGGGATCTGGGTAGCCTCAGCCAGCACCCGGAGCCCTGGGTCTCCCAGGCCCAATGCTAATACTAAATCTTGAAGCAAAGCATCAACCCCTGAAGATCTTCCCTCACTGCAGGCTTGCCAGTACCTGGTAGGGAGCCCAGCACACAGTAAGCCCCCTGCTAGATTCCTTGGCTTTCACAGTAGAGCCCTGAGACTTTCCAGTTAAGATGGGAAATGGACAGAAGCTGGTTATCCTAGGCTTCAGAACTCAGGATGTAGGCAAGGGTGGCCCGGAGGACCTAGCAGTACCCGCACTGAGCTCTCCTGTAAGGGCCTGGGGACCCCTCTGTGCTGAACATTTGCCAAGCAGACCAGTGGCTACGCGTGGGCCTGCCTTTCCTCCCCCACCTTGGCATTGCCGTCTCCCAGGAAACGGGGAATTTTCCTTCATTCCCATCATTAGGGTGCCAGGGCAAACAAACAGCCTAATCCAGATGAGCCCTGAGCCACAATCACACTCTCTTTTAGGGTTTTCTCTTTATTTCTAGCAATTTCCAGAAGCTTGAAGTCATTGGTATTCCACACAGGTTAATAGAACTGCTGCCTCTTCAGTATTATGCCTTAATTTCCTTTATCGAATAGCAAGTTGGAATTAATCGTGCCTCTCCTTCCTTTTTTCCCACCGAAACCTATTACCAGCCTGTCTGCTGGTTAAAGTCATTTCGAGGCAGCTCTTGGCTCCTGTCCACTTCCCTGGGAATCTTTCTGACCAGAGCCAAAGAACAAGGAGGGTGAAAAATCCATTTGTACAGAGTGGGGGTCTCCTGTTGAGAACTTATTTCCCTCCCTGTTCGGGAGGGAACGTGTGCAGCCTCTAGCCGGCACAGCTGACTGGGGCCCCTGTGGCTGCGCTCATTCGAGGGCAGAATGGCCATATGTCAGCACTGGGAACAGGATTCCTGTGCTGGCAAGGCTGGGGGAGGGGTGGCATTGTCATTTGTGCCACCTGGACTAGATCCTGGGACCCCAGGCTTCTAGATTCTGTTTTGGTTGAGTCTGAGGGTCTCTGTGACTCCACAGTACTAATGTTCCAACAGAGTGGGTCTGAGTACTTGGAGATTGTACAGTTAAAGATGCTAAGGTCCTCCCTTGAGATGTGGAGAGTCTGTGGCTCTTTTGTGATTCCATGAATCTCTGAAGGTACAGTTCTATTCCATGGCTGAATCTTAAGAGGAGCATAATTACTTAGCTGAGGTTGCCTTGGGAGGGTGACCCCAGGGCAGCCCAGGCTTCTTGGATCTCATTTTTCTTGTGTGCAGAGTTCCAGGGTTTGACATGGTGGCTCTAAAGCTCCTCCTGTGCCTCTCCACTGTGTTCCCTGGAGACTGGGACCTCTCAGCACCTTGGGGCCTGGGCCAAGCTTCTGCCGGCTGATTCCAGCCCTTTCTCATTCAGCAGAATGCAACCCCAAAGTCCCCCAGCTGGGAAGTGGTGATGGAAAGCAATAGAGTAAAGAGCCCCACTGTCAAGGCACTCCCTGCTTCTATGTCCTACCGTTTACTGTTTAATCTCACTGTCCAGCACATCCTTTAGCTCTCAGCCCCAATTTATAGGAGTCAGTGCTGTTAGCACCGCGGTGGCTGCACACAGGCTGGAATTTTCTTGAATGGATAGAACTCACAACTAGCCCAGTGTGATTCATGGATCTTAGTGAGAACTCGGGCCTGAGACAGAATCCTTCAGGAATCTGCAGTGGGCCACATGTATCCACTTCCCCACGGGAACCTATACTTGGGGAAGGTAAAAGGGCTTCAAACAATGAGTTCCATTTCATTCTAATCACACCAAGAAGGCAGAAACAAGGCCAAGCATAGTGCACACGCCTATAATCCCAGCTACGTAAGAGGTGTAGGTTGTAGGATCAAAGTCTAAGACTAGTCTGAGCAAACAGTATGAGACTCTCTGAAAAATAACTAAAAGCAAAAAGACTGGTGACAACCATGACTCAAGTGCAGAGTACTTGTATAACAAAGAAAGTATCCCTTTCTTTGAGTTCCAGCTTAAGGCCTCTTGTAGGCCCCTCCTCCCTGCTGCCTCCTTGTTCTGTGTGCCCTTGTTGCCTGGCTGGACACAGAAGGGGAGTGAGAGTCTTCAGTGCACAGTGACTTCTCTACCTTTGATTCTAACCAAGACCATCCATCTTGTTTTGGGCTGTGGCTGATATATCGGGGGTCCTTCTCTCCTCAGTTGGGTGATAAACTCTGTGAAGGAAAGTCACCCCTCATTTTTCCTTTTGGACTCTTGAGTTTCCCAATCAGGCAGACTCGGTGTCCCCTGAGCTCCCCATGGTGCCTATTCCTAAGCTGAGCCCCTGTTTTGAGCCTTGTGTTTGGCTGTTCTCATCTTACAGTCACTTACCTGCTTCCCCTCCCGATGCAGGTGCTGACCACATTGGCCCACACCACCCACCACCGCCCTTCACACCTAGAAAGCTCCGCCTCCATCTGTCCCTTTCCCTCTCACCTCTGAGACACCTGAGGTGAGCCCTGAAAAAACCTGGTACGTGTGGAACCCCACCTCCTTTCCTCAACAAGGACTAGACAAGGAGACTACGGCAGAGCAACAGTAAAGGGCTCGTCCAAGTTGTGCTCGAGGTCAGGATAGTCTGGAATGGTGCCCAGGGCTCCCCCAGCCTAAGCCTGGCTTTGTGGAACTTCCTAGAAAAGCTTCATGAAGGATTTTTCTACCATCATGTCAGCCCCGAACTGGCAAGGGTTTGCATCCCCCTGGGCCCTGCTCCAAGAGGTGACTGAGCCGTATGCCACACACTTGCTGAGCCACTGGGGTGACGTCCCAAGGTTTGCTGTCATCTGAAAGAGGGCTCCTGCCTGTCGGCAGGGAGATGAACTATGGCCAGCAGGGCTGTAGAACTCTATTTGGCAGCTGGGTAGCATTGCCTGGAAGGGCATTCTCCAGTGCTGCCTGGGGTAGATATTCCACATAAGCACCAAGGTGGGCAGTCAGACTTACTCATGTTTTCTCACAGGCCATGGGCTGGTCAGGGTCACTCAGTTCTGCTTGGTCAAGTGTGTAGACATGATGATGCTTGCTGATCTTGAGGGTGAAGAGTTTTGCCAAGGAGGAAGGGTCTTCCTGTGTGCTGGAGCTGCATAAATCAAGGTGGCTGGGGCTGGGCGGGGGAGGGGAGTGGGGTCTGGTTTCCCATGATATAGAATGGGGATGGAGGCAGATGTCCAGGGGTCTGAGCATTTGAAGAATTCCCAAGTGCCCTGCAAAGGCCTTTGGCCACATAATCCAGATGGGAGCCAGCCAGGGCAAGGAGATAGATGGCTAATTATGGGATGGCTTTGAGAGGAAGATCTGCTGGCTCCAGATGAACAGCAGCTCTACCTGGAGTGACAGCAGTAGATATGAAAGCCTGGGACCAAGCCACAGTTCCCTCCCTCTGAGGGACTTGGGCCTGACAGGGTGTGTGTGTAACCCCACACCTAAAACAAAGGGAGCTTGGAGCTCCTCTTGCCCAATCCATCATGCCATAGAGAAAGAAAAGGACCAACGCACAGAGAAAGCAAAGGCCATATAGTATAGTCAGGATTCCCCTGGCCAAGGCCTTCAGCCCAGTACTAACCCCTTTCTCAGGAATGTGTAACTTTTCTCTCAGAGAAGCCTGAGGCCTCAGGAAGTTCACACCCACATCCTAACCTGCAGACCTCCTGCTGGGGCACATGGCTGACTGAGGCTCCCTGGATGGCTAGTATGGGGCTGGAGGTAGCAGAGAGCCCTTACAACCTTCCCCACATTTACAGGCAAAAGACCCAGGCCCAGTAAGAGAGGCACCCCGAGAGGCAGCAGGCCTAGGAGATGGGTTTCCCAGCAGCAGGGTGTCACTGTCCATTCATCACTAGGATGGGGTCCTCCTGGGAATATTTCTCCTACAGCCTAATTGGTGGAAACATTTGCATATTCACTTAGCCATAGCCACTGACCAGCATGAGCTGCCACTGCTCCCTGGGAGGAAGGTGCATGAGCACTACTGCCCTGACTTTATCACTCCATGGGAAGTAGGATGGGCACCCTGGGGCCCCTTGTAGAAACTCTGGGCATCCTGGTCACTGCTAATGGACGCTGAGAGCCCAGAGAGAAATTTGTTTGGTTTCATCTAGCATATTGGCAACAGAGTAGGACCTCCTGAGCCACAGGAGAAGCAGAAGAGCTCCCCTTCCTCCCAGCAGGGGCCAGTGACACAAGGACGGGTGTTTTTACATGCTAAGGGACATGGGGTGTCTTAGTGGAGCTCCAAGTCCTCTCTCCAACAGAGCTGTGAAGCTCACAATTCCAAGTGGTCTGCTGGCTGTCCAGGGAGGTCCCTGGATCAGAAGAGGCTGGGTTCCTTCTGGATAGGGCAGATGTTTTTTGCCTGGGGAGAAGGCAGGGAGGGAGGGAGAGGCTGGGAGCTATACCAATCTTTTGACCACACGTGCTAAGAGTTATCAGCCTTGTCTCCTCTTGCCCTTTCCTGTCTCTTCTTGTCTTTCTCTCTTCCTCCCTTTTTCTCTATTCCTCTCTTCTCATTTCCTCTCTTCCTCTCTTTGTTTCTGGCAGTACTGGGGTTTGAACTGAGAGCTTCCTGCTTGCTAGAGAGGCACTGTAGCATTTGAACCACACTTCCAGGTCTTTTTTGCTCTAATTATTTCTTTAGATAGGGTCTTAATGTCTGAGCACATCACTACGAACCTCCCAATCTCAGCTTCTCATGTTATTGGAGTGACAGGTGCCCACCACTATGCCCAGATTTTGGTTGAGGTTGTATCTCCTGTACTTTTTGACTGGGCTGGCCTCAAACTGCAATCCTCCAGTTCTTAGCCTCCCAAGTAGCTAGGATTATAGGTATGAAAGCATGAAAGCATGAGCTATTTTGTCTAGCTTTTTTTTTTTTTGGTAGTAGTGTTTGAACTCAGGATCTTACACTTGCTAGGCAAGTGTTCTATCACTTGAGCCCCACACTATATTGTGTTCATTATTTTTCAGGTAGTATCTCACTTTTGTCTAGAGCCTACCTTGGACCAACCAAGATTCTCTTACTTCCACCTTATAGATGTGCCACACCGTACCTGGCTTGTTGACTTAGAGTCTAGCTTTTTTTTTTTTTTTTTGCCAAGGTTAACCTCAAACCATGATACTCCCAGCTCTGCTTCCTGAGTAACTGGCATTACAAGCATGTACCACCTTGCTTAGCCCCTCTAAAGGCTCCTACTTTGAAAATACCTTGAGTTTTTTTCTAGCCATTTTCCTGGGACCAATCATCTCAATGCTAATTAGACAGGACAAAATCCAGAATAGGGCTGGTCCAGTCATGAAGAGAGTGGCCATAACCTGTTGGCCTGCTCCTCTGAGCAGCACACTTGTATCTTGTTTGGTTCTTTGGCAGGCGCCAGCTAAGAACCCCTACTGATCCCATCCTATCCACGTTTCTGCCATCCCCCTCCTCAGCCCCCCAGCTGTCACTGGCTCAATACCTCCTGCGTTCACAAATCACAGGGACAGGAAGACGCCTTTGTCGTCTGTCCCTCAGAGACGCTCATCTTCCCTGTGGCGACAGGGAGTCTGACATACCCCAGTGAGGGCCTGGGCCTCCCTTGGTGACAGCCAGGCCAGGATGGGCCGTGTCTGAGAGCAGCTGCGATGTACTGGGGTCTGGAGGAGAAATTGGCTGTGGGAATCCCAGGTAACCCTTTTGAAGAACCTAGGGGTACACTAAGAACCACAACCCTTGTCATGGTAGCACAGATACAGAATGTCAGCTGAGGAGGTCCTTAAGGATTTGGTGACATAAGGAAAATGAGGCCTAGGGTCAGAAGAGGTCACAGGCCTGAAGCAATGGGGATCAGAGCTATTCCTTGAGTGTCCCTTTGCCATCATATGCTGGATGAAGGGCTTCCTGGGCTGAGGACCTTGGACTAGGGTGGGTCATGGGTTCAAGTTCTGGGTCTGATCCTGTAGACTGTGAAGTCTAGCTCATCTCCCTTCCCTTGCTGGGGCCCTGTCTCCTGTTCTCACTTAGTGATGGCAACTCCCTCCAGGACCCCAACCTGAAGTGGTATGGAGACCCATGTAGGTCTTCACCAGTGAGCAGTTACTGGAGTGACATGTGTCCTCTGCCAGGGCCACAGGACACTGGGCCATCCTGATACTTCCCACCTATTCCCCAAGCCCAAATCCCACACCAAAATCCAGGAGGACATCCCTGCAACTGTCCCCCAGGTGTTTTCCTCTGACCTCCTTGTTTTGACACTTTGGGGTTTTAGGGTGTTCTGTGTCTTTTACAACGTGGCCTGGTTAGAATGTATAACTCCTTAGTGAAATGTCAGGAGACACCTGGAAAATTGGAGGGGAGGTTTCCCCCATGAAAGAGCAAAGAAGGCTCCCCTTAAACATGGCTCTTCACATCCACTCCGACATTCTTACATTCTTCCCATTCACCCTGCCTGCACCTGCCATGCCCTCATGTCCTTTCTGCCCATTCTTCCCAGGTGGGATGGGGAGGATAGAGGGAAAGGCACTCAGATGGGGTCTGATGGTGGTTGGGATGGATGAGTCCTGGAGCCCACTGGGCAGCACAGAGCCTGCCGCTGAGCCCTGCCCTCCATGCCCTGTGTGTGTTAGCATGTGGACACTGGACAGTCCTTTGCAGGGAAGCAGTTGACATTATTCACAGCTCACTGGCATCTCTGACTCCGGCAGTAAATGTGAGAGAGACTTTCAGAAGAGCTTAAGAGTGTGCAGGTGAGTGCAGAGGACTTAGAACCTGCCAGATTGACAGACTTCAGACCTGAGACACAAGGCTACGTCTTAAATGTTATGAGACCCATGAGGTTTTTGAATTGAGTGTTTGAGGAGGGAGTCAGGATTGAATCCAATGCTGCTGGACCCCAAAGCAGCTGGCAGTAGGCTCTGAGAAGCCACAGCAGGGCTGTTGAGGGGTGTTGGGAAAACAGTTGATGGGGTTTCCCCACCTCCCACCTGCTTCCAGCACTACAACTCTGTTTTTATCTGGTTTTTTGTTTTGTTTTTTAACGTAGGAGTTTCACTTGGGAAAAGGGTTCCTTCTACTTACGGATGAAGAATAAAGTTTGCCAGGCCTTGTGCTGGGCCCCAGCTCCATGCCAGGACCCGCCACAGCCTGAGGGGGTGGCTCTGGCAGTGGGTGGACAGGCAGGCAAGCCGGGCCTCCTGCAAGGGGGTGCAGGTTGCTTAGGGCCACTGGCTCCTCCCCCTCTCACTCCTGCTGTGTTGTTACTGCAGCCAGAGAACACTCTGGGTCTGTCGTCCTGTTGACTGGGGTGACAGTTTAATAGTAGCTTCCTGGTCTGTCATTTAAATCTGCCTGCCAGGTTAGTAGGCCAGGGGCGGGCTGGCACGCCCCCTGCCCCCACCCCGGATCTTCGTTCTGCTGGCAGTGGTCGTCTTGGCAACGCCAGGGCCTGGCGAACTCTGCAGAAGGGTAACTGTGTGGGGAGAAGCCCTTTCATCTTCCCGCCTGGGGCACAAGTAGCCCAGCTGCCTTAGCGCTGGCTGCAGGCAGAGCCAGGCCACCCGGTGTTGGCGCAGGCCTGGGAGAGGACATGGAGCAACTGGAGTCCCTTCTACGCACCTGGTTTGAGGAATGAGGCTTTAAGTCTTTGACCTCTTTCCCTGTTAGAGGAGGGAAGCGACTGCACTCCTTGTCTCCTACCCTGCCCCTCTTCCTCTGCTCAGAGGCTCTTGTCCATGGTGCACAGCCTCACCAAAGCCCAGAGAAAGCTCTGACAAGCCCTGGTCTGGTGCTTAGCCAGAGGCTAGATGGATCCCTGGGTGAGCTCAAGGACAGCCAGGCCATACTGGGTCTCTGAGAGGCAGCTTAGCACCTGGCATGGCAAGTTGGCCCCTGGTCTGCTGGATCCCAGGCGCATGCTGCTTGCCTCCTCACCAGCCTGGTGGCTGTGGACTCCCTGGCTGGGGGAGTCCATCCTCCTGGAATGCCCTTTATGCCTTTCTCACTCCCACAGCGGGGCTCATGCCTCTTCATTAAATGCAGTGCTTCTGGCAGTCCTTCCCTGGCTCCCTGACTCCACAGTGGGACCAGAAGTCAAGACCTGGGTCCAAATGTGGTTTCCCCCACAGGCAGGTGAGCTCTCAGAAACCCTGAGCTTGTAGAACCGGAGGGCATTCTGATGGTCAAGAGCAAGGCACACAGCGCAGCCAGGACAGAGCTCTGTGTTTAAGCCCTGTCTGCATCTGCATCAAGATAGGCGTGGGTGGGAACTGCAGCTTGAGATTTCAGATCCTTCTCTGGGAAGGACGCCTCTGGGGGCGGGAAGCAAGGAGGTGTTGAGTGATCATCATAATTTCACAAGCTCGTAGACTGGCTACTGAGAGGAGTTGGGGAACTAGTCAACACATCATCTCCATCTCCCAAAGAGGAGCCTGGCCCAGAGAGGTGATGGACATAGTGTCCCACAGAGCCACTGGGGCGAGGGCTGGGAATTCATACTCCTCAGACCTGCACCTTTTTACTTTTTGCTTTATCTATCAAGTCCCAGTGCCATCCTTAGCCTATTTCCTCCTCATAGCAACCCAGTGTTTTCTGTGAGATAGGCATGGTATCCCTGAATGCTGATGAAAGGCACGGCGAAGCTCAGAGAAGCTGTATAACTTAAGGTCACATAGTGGCAAAGCCAAGTCCCACTGACCATGGTTTGCCAGATGATTTCCTTGGCCTGTGTCCCTGTTACACACAGCTGCTCCCACTCCTGTATTTCCCACTGTCCCCTGTTCTACCTCATAGTCAGCCCCTCCTCACTCCCCTCTGGAATCTCAAATCCTTTGTGGCAGTCCATCTGTTGCCATGGCACTAGATTATGATGTCTCAGAGCCTGGATGACTATGTATCATTCCTGGGCTGTGGAGAGCAGGGCTCACAGAGGTGGGCATTGTCCAGTGGGCAGACTGGCATGGAGGAACATAAATCCCTGGAAACAAGGAGTCATGGCCTTGAGCCCAGCTGGGAAATCACCCTGGGAACCGGGGCCAAGGCCAGGAGGGTAGGGTCTGGCATGGCCTGCCCTGACAGCCTCAGGGTGATGGCTCAGCCTCTTGTGGTAGGGACCATGGGCTCCTCGCTTTGAATGATCTAACACTAAGACATTCACTGAGATTCCCCCAGCAGGGCTGCTTTGCCTTCCATACTTGTGGGTGGTAAAGCCACATTGCCACATCCCTACTCCCTACACCCGCTCAATGAGGAGGAGGCTGTGCCAGGATTCGATTTTAGTTCATACCAAATCTTTCCATATGGTAACATATATTTCAATGGGGCCTGCCCAGGTGGTTCAGTCTAGCTGCAAACCTGAAAGTTTGCCTCAGTTTCCCTAGGGCAGTGCAGTAACAAAACACAAGTTGCTTCAAGCCAAGTTTGCTGCCTGCTTCTTCTCAGGCCAAGTTTGCTGCTTGCTTCTGGCACATTGCTGGAGTCTACCACATGCAGGCAGCTATATGCTCTTTATGGTTTCTCTGTCCTGCCTCCTTATCCTGTGGTTCCTGGGACCTGAGAAACATGTTACATTATTTGCCTTTCTAGGGATTCTCCTTCTTAGCCTGCTGATGCTAGGTGGCTAAGGCCTCTGTGGAAAGAAGAGCTCAAGATAAGATCTCACTTCTGCCACCTACCCTCACTTCTGGGAGCCTTGGTTTCCTCTTCTATAAAATGGATCTATGACAGCTACTAGGATACCTGTGAGAAGTCTCTGGGATTTGAGGTGAAAGGTTCTAGGCCAGAGCCAGAGTAGAAACATCCAAACTGGCTCAGATGCTGATCAGATCTATAGTACAAACCACACCATTGGACAGCCACTCCTGCAGCTGCCGTTTCCTGGGCCTGGTAGCCTCAAAACTACCCTTCAGGACTACAATGGCACTCTTGGCTGCTCTGGCCTTGCCTAGTATCTGCAGGGGTTTGGCACACAGAGTGAGGCCAAGCTCATCTGAGCTTCCAGAATGCCAAGAGGAAATGATCCTGGGAGATAACCCACCATCCTGTACATGGTGACAGAGCCCCTTCATCACTTTCTACAAGCCTGCCATGTTCTCCTGGACCCTGCCCAGGCATCCTTACCCTACTTGACTCTTGCTCTCAGCTCACCGGGACAGGGGATGGTTCAGCCTTCTGTGTTTCCAAGATAGAGGCCCAGCCACATGTATCTCTGAGGTATTCCTTTGGTGAGCCATGGTGGGGAAGAGCAGACACTGAGTTTCAAGTTCTACTTATGTCCCTGTGTCCACCCAGATGGGCCTGTGGGGAGGTAACCTAACATCTGGAGGCCTGAGTTTCCACATTAGTGGAGTGAGGACAGTACAGGCCTCTTGTAATGAGGCACAGAGACTGGCACTCAGGAAGCATAGAAGTGTGAGCCCAGGAAACAGAGCTGGGATATTAGGATATGTGAATTTATTTATTTGGCTGCTGAGCTTCTTGTGGGATTCCCCAGGTGCTTATAGGTACTTTAGGAAGATTTTGGACTCTGATTTCTAGTAAAAGATGTCACTGGCATCAGTTCATGACCCCTTGGCCCAGGGCTCAGGGATGACTGCTTTAGAGCTGGGAGGGACCAGAGTGTGTATTTATCTCTGCCTTGCTGTGTTTCTCCAGACCAACTCCTTTCCTTCCCTGAGCCTCAGGCTCCCCATTTCTAGGTGGACTCTAATTTCTTGGGTTTATTCTAGCCCTGCACATGCAGAGGCATCTGTGTCAGAACCATGAGAAAGAGCAGCAGAGACAGCTGTGGGGAGTTTCTCTTCTCCCCAGCCTGCCAGGCAGCTAGAGGATGTGGGAGAGATTGCTTGGAGTCAGGTGAGACTCTGGGAGCTGAGGTTGGGCATTTGGCTCAAGGACTCCTGAGAGCTACCTTATTCCTTATTACTAAGTCTGACATCACCCCTGTGCCACAGGGTCTGGGGCAAAGCAAACCATGCTAGGCTTCGCGGGGGGGGGTGCAATCAGTGATGATCGAGAGCTGAGGTCATCAGGTGACAGGTCATCAGATGATGAGGCCATCAGGTGACAGGCCAAACCCAACCTGTTGCCCATCTTTGTAAATAAACTATTGGAACACAGTCCTGCTCTTACCTATTACCTGGCCATGTCAGCCTTGCAATGGCAGTGCTGAGAAGTAACAGACTCTGTGGTCTCAAAGCCCCTACTCTGTACCCCTTTTTGGAGAAAATTTGCCAGCTTCTACCCTAGAGGGAGATTTAGGGAAATGTGGGAGCTAGGAGGAAGCCCCGACAAGGTCTAGAGATTAGGGAAGGCTTTCCTGGAGGAGGTGATTTCTGAGTGTGTAATGGAGACAAGGCAGTTTGGAAAAAGGCCTTTTGGACAAAGGGCCATGTGAACAAGTTGTGATGATGTAAGCAGTGGAGTGTGCTGGGACCACCAGCAGTCAAGGTGGAGACGAATTAGGAAATGTAGGGAGGGAAGAAAAGAGGGGGAACCAGCTGGGATGAAAAACCTCTCAGCATCTGGGAAGAGGCAGAATCCAGGTAGCCCCTGACTTCACATCTAGCCCCAAGGTCATTTAAGGGAGTGACTTGGACACACGGCAAATCACAGTACAGCCACGACTCAAATGCAGCACGCTGGCTCCCTGCCCAGAGCACTTTTCCTTTTCTACCTCGCACTTCAGAGCAACATTTAGACCCATAGCCCCAGCCTGCACAGGGAGTAGACCCTGCAAGCAGATTCCATACAGAGAAGTCCCAGCACCACACGCCTGGTACCATTATATAGGAAGTCACAACTGCAGAGCCAGAGCAGTCAGACAGGACAACTGCTCTCACCTCTGTCCTGACCAAATGTAGAAGGCACCAGATACCAGCATGGCACAGAGCAGGAATGATAGGGGCACCGTAGTACACAGCCCTCTGTGTCTCCTGCCTGACCTCAAAACTAGTTCCTCTGAGACTGCAGTACATAGAGTAGCATGCCCCCATCTCATTTGCTTCAGTTATTTTTCAGGTAGGGCTTGGAGGTTTTTTGCCTGGGTCAACCTGGATCTTGATCCTTCCTCACATGCCACTCACGTAGGTGGGATGACGGGCATGCATCACCAGACCTGGCTTGTTGAGCTGAGGGTCTTGTGATATTTTTGATCTATTAGATCTCCACATTCTTAGTATATAGGATTGTAAGAGTGAGCCAACCTTCCATGCTCTGCTTCTCTCATTTTATCGTTAATAAAAGGGAGGCTCAGAGTTTAGGGACTGTCTCCAAGATTGTGTAGATGGAGGAAGGCCAGCAAGGACATAGATCTCCCCAGAATGGCCTCTGGAATTGCCTCATGGTAGGGACCATTGATACTGGTGTCTTCCTAGGAGATGTTCATGTCCATCACTGCCCTGAGTACAGAATACTTCATTAATCTTGCCACAAAGTGAGCATCTACTTTTAAGATTCAAGATATGAGCTCCCTGGTGCATTCAGGAGAGATTTGACTTTAGGTCTGCTTAGCGGGGGAGCCAGGAAGGGGGGTGGGGAGACAGACAGGTAAAGGGACTGAGAACTAGGGTTAAAGCAACTACTATAGGGGATCAGGGAGGACTTCTTGGAGGTGGCAGTGGAACCATACTTTTAGGGAAGGGATGTGGTGTTGGATGTTAGTGGATCCTGTTTCCCTTATTGGATTTGAGCTCTTCACTCAGAGGGCAAGGCCAGGGTGTCACCTGTGGCACTATGAGAGGTCATAAACTAGCTCTCTGTGTGTGTGTGTGTGTGTGTGTGTCTGTGTGTGTGTACGTGCATGCCCGCATGCCTACTTGCATGCCCGCGCGCCTACTTGCACCCGTCCTGGGGCTTAAGGCTGGTGGCCTAACATTTGAGCCACAGCTCCCCTTCCAGCTTTTTGGTAGTTAATTGGAGAGAACAGTCTCATGGACTTTTCTACCCAGGCTGGCTTTGAACTGTGATCCTCAGACCTCAGCCTCCTGAGCAGCTAGGATTCCAGATGTAAGCCTCTGATGTCTGGCTTGTTCCAGCTTTTAGAATGGGCACCTTCCGGTTATTCTTTTGCCACCTGTGTCTTAGAAAAGCCTCCTGTGCTCACCACATCTTCTTCTTGCCCTGTAGCCAAGAAGACCTGTGCAGACAGTGACTTCACCTGTGACAATGGCCACTGCATCCCCGAGCGGTGGAAATGTGATGGCGAGGAGGAATGTCCCGACGGCTCTGATGAGTGGAAGGCCACTTGCAGTAAGTTCTCCTGCTTGGGTTAGTGGAGGGTAGGCCTTGCCTCACTTTCCTATCTGCTCACTTTCCTGAGAAGCTTGTAAGACTCCTGTGAGGAGATCAAGGGACACTTTGTGCCAGGGAGAAAGTGGGAGGCTCCTGGTGAATGTCAAGTATATCTGGTTGCTTGTTGCTGGTTTGGGGACTTCACAATCCTCTTGCAGGTTGACCCTGTTCCGCCAGCATCAAGAGTTAGAAACAGCCCACTGAATCCCTTTGCTCAGATGTGACTACAGTGCATCCTCCAGGTCTCCCCTGCTCTTATGCTCCAGGAACCTAATCGTAATTCCAGTGGCACTAACGCAAATGACTGTGGGTGCTTGTTAAGCATTTACTGAGTGCCACATCATGCTAAGCTCTTTGTGTGCCTTAGTTCCTTTTGTCCTCAGAGCAGCCTAGGAAGACAGGTACTGTCACTTTCTGAATTTTGTAAAGGAGGACACTGAAGCCCAGAGAGCCAGGCCTCTGAGAGCCCAGCTCTTTCCTCTGTCTTGGTTGGACGGAGCCCAGGAGCTCCATCTTTCACGACCACAGAGGTAGCCAGGGGTGAGGTGGAGGGCCCTGGACCTGCCTCGCATACTCTGGTCTTTGTCTCTCCACGCTTTCTTTTCCTAGCTCTAATCCTCAAAGCAAACTTACACCCAGCAGGTCATTCCCTGACATTTGTTAAATTAAAAAGGAGATGAGAAGGGGGCGGGGAAGGACCCAGTGGTCCAGAGGCAGAGCTTTAGCAGTGCAAGCCTGAGACAAAAGGCTGAGGTAGGGGGTGGAACATGTGGAGGCTGGGGGCTGGTAGGGGACCCAGAAGCCTCTCTTTAGGGGTAACAGCTGCCCCAGAGGCAGAGGCAGGGACAATGGAGGCTGGAGTCCCATCTAGGGCTGCAGTTGGTGATAACTGGGTTTCCTTGTCTCCTAGCAACAGAGCTACCAGCCTGTGTGAGAGAAAGAAAGGGAGAGAGAAAGGGAGAACAAGAGCGGACCCCCGCCCCAGACAAAGGGCCCCTCATCGTCTTGCCCAGCTGCCCTGCCCTCTGCAGTCATGCTGAGAGCCCCCATCCTTTCCTCACTCTGCCACATAGCCAGACTCCATGCTATCCCGAGGTGCCTGGCAGGAAGGAAGCCTGCTGCTTTGTCCTGAGCTTCAGAAGGAACAAAGCCTCACCACGCCCACTGGTGACTTCCCTCGTGGCAGCCTTGAGAAGGGAGGTAGACCTCACTCAGAGAAAGAAACTGAGGCTCAAACAGGTTTGCCCACCTGGCCAGGGCTGCCCAGCTAACAAAGGGCAAGTCATATACAACCGGGGAAGGGGTATGTAGTCAGCCAGCTCTACTGATGGTATCCCACTGTCTGGACACTGGGGACAGAAAGCAGAGGGAGAGGGGGTTGTTAGTGGGGGCTGTCTTACTGCCTGAAGGCTGTGCTGCTCCCCCTTCTCCCCACACCTGATGATGTTGCCTTTCTTCCTGCCCCCCCCCGCCAGTCTCCATCCCTGTTTTCCCCTCCTCAGTTTTCCTCTCACCACCCTCCCTTCCCCTCATCCAGTCAGCTCAGTGTTACCTTCCTCCCTCTCACCCATCTCAGCACTTGCTGCCTTCCTACCCTGTGAGCTGTGGGGAGCCATCCTGTTCCACTTCCCCTGCCTCCTTGGTCCCCCCTCAGTTAGCAATTGAACAGCTGGAGGCCTAGAGAAGTTGACAGACTTATTTCAAAGCCTTGTCTATCCCTAGCAGGTCTCTTTCATAACAAACACAGGCCCTTCAACCTCTCAGAAGTTTGACCCATACCAGCAAGCCTGTGA
Organism: Dipodomys ordii; assembly: GCF_000151885.1. Lineage (NCBI taxonomy): Eukaryota > Metazoa > Chordata > Mammalia > Rodentia > Heteromyidae > Dipodomys > Dipodomys ordii. Next base: position 1,868,507 of record NW_012267277.1, on the reverse strand, counting down.
GAATAGCAGCCAAGGAAATACTCTAAGAACAGAGAAGCCCAGCATTTCCTCCAGCTATCCTGGTCATTTCCTATAAGCTTCTGCCTGCTTCTCACCCTTCTCTGAGCTCCTCCCCCACCCCTTTTTAAAATTGTGCCTGTCATGGGGTTGAAACTCAGGATGTGGGCAATGTCCCTGATCTTTTTGTCCAAGGCTAGTTCTCTACCACTTGAGCCACATATTTCATTTTCAGCGTCTTAGTCGCGTTAATTGGAGATGAGAGTCTCAAGGAATTTTCTTCCCTGGTTTGGCTTTGAACTTCAGTTCTCAGATCTCAGCCTCCTGAGTAGATAGGATTGCAGGCATGAGCCACCAGCACCAGCCTAAGCCCTGCTTTTAATGTTCCAGAAATTAAAAGGCTTCACAGTCCCAGGATTGCTGAATTCTTCATATTCTGAGGCCTTCTTTCTCTTTGATTCAGGATCTCACTTCCTGTGCAGTGACTTTGGTCAGAATCAGGCAGAGCCTGTGGCTAGGGTGGGCTGCTTAGGGAGTTGGCCACAAGGGTCAGGCAGAATTTGGGGCAATGGAACCTAGTAGCAGGCTTGCTCACAGCTTCCTACTGAATGTAAACCCCGCAGCCAACCCGCTGTCCATTTAATTGGCATTGCCATAGCAACCCCCCATCGCCTACCAGGTTTCTGGGGCTATGCCAGCTCCCAGGATAGAGCTCCGCTCCTCACCCCTAACAGAGATATTACAGATAGTAAAGCATAGTATTTGCTATCTGATATGGTCGGGTCAGGTCCTTTTGTCTGTGAAACTTCATGCATCTTGTCCAGGCTTCCTGAATCTCTGTTTCTTCTGTAAAGTGGCATCATGGTACCTGCTTTACGGGGATGCAAGGACCCAATGAGAAAATCAAGTGCTGGAGTAAATGAGTGTTCTATTTATTGTCATATTGGACTCTAAGCCCTCTGCCTCCGACATAATAGTTTATTTTAGACTATTAAGACATTGGAATATTATGGTATTCAAAGAGTGTAGGTGAGGGAGAGAGGTGTTGGGAGGGAAAGGCATACCGGGAATGGGTCCCAATTGTTCCATTTCCTCCTGCTATGCTGTCTGCTGTGCCTGGTCAGGATTCCTCCCAGCTCTTTTTCTGTCAGGCTCTGAGTTTTGTTCTCATAAAATATAGCCAGAGTCACAATGGGAAAGCCCAGAACATTTGCCTAATGAAAGTAGCATTTCAGCTCTAATTATAGCTCCCTTGATTGGAGTCAGCTCTGACCCACCTTCAGGCATCTGTTGGGAGGGGTGTAGCGAGCAGAGGAGAGAGTGCTTCAAGGGGAGCAAGTTACATCTCTGGGTGCTACTTACAAATATGGATTTTTTTCCTTTCATCTTAAAACCAGGAAGGGGGCCTTTCTTGATGAGCCAAACTCACCTTCCTATTATAGATTAGGAAATGGCGGTCTGGAGCTTTTCTGCCATCACTCAGCAAGTTAGGGACTACCCTAGCTAGAAGCCTTTTGCCTGATCCCATGTGGCGTAGCTCCCTTCTTCTCTACGGAAGAATGGTCTCTTAGGTGGAGCAGGAGCTAGGCAGAGTGACATTGGTGGTTCCTATAGCCTGCGTCTAAGAGCTGGCAGTCCCCATTTGGAGACTCTTTGGAGTTTGACACTTTAGACTTGCTTGATCAATGAGCAGCCACCAAGTACTTTCATTCTTTTTTTTTTTTCAACAGACATTTCCTTTTTTTGTTCATTTGTGAACTTATGAATTGGAGAAAGACCCATGGGTTTGGATTTCTGGGGCAGGATTCTCAGGAAATTAGTAAATACCTTCAGCCACTCCAAAGTAGTTTCAAGGCCCCTCACCAGCATTTGGAGGTACCTGTCTTTTTGCAGTAGTGTTCTTCCCTCCTGCCTCATAGAACCTGAGGCTAGAGATGCCCCTTGGACACACCTGTCACAGAAGGAGAGGCTATCCGGGGATGAGAGCTGCATAGTGGTGAAATCAGATCTCTCCATCAGATCTCTCGCATTTATTTTAGTTATTTTCTATCAGTTGTGGGGCTTGAACTCAGGGCCTAGGTGCTGTCCTTGACCTCTTTTGCTCAAGGCTAGTTTTCTACCACTTTCAGCGACTGCACCACTTTCGGTTTTCTGGTGGTTAATTGGAGGTAAGAGTCTCACAGACTTTCCTGCCCGGGCTGACTTTGAACTGTGAGCCTCAGATCTCAGCCTTCTGTGTAGCCAGGATTACAGATGTGAGCACCAGCTTATGTTTCCTCATTTAAACTACACATTTCATTACATAGATTATTCAGGCCTTTTTTTTTTTAAGTGGAGCTGGAGTACATAGAGATTGTCTTGCCCAAGAACCTTAGCATTAGTAAATAAAATGGAGACTCAGTTCTCTGTGACTCTAAATCCCATACTGTTTTTCCTCTATCATGTTGCCTGGGGCCTTGGCTGAAAGTAAGCCTCAGAGGGCCACCCTGCACAGCCTGCCAGAGCAAAGATATAGGAGCTGTCTTATAGCTCCAAGGTGTTAGGGACAGACCAATAGGGTTTACTTTTCTCATGAGCAATGGTTAAGTGCAATAAGTTATAAATGTAGATGGGGGATGTCCAGCTGTGTTCCTCACCATAAGACTTCAAGCAGACCTCTTACCTCTCTGGGCTTTGTTCTCTTCATCAGCACTTCCTAGAGCTCTGTAGTACAGAAGCCTAGCCTGGAGCCTGGAAAACCATGTTCACTCTTAGCTACATCCTAAGAGAGGCCAGCACAGGAGTTTCAGGATATTGGAGCACCAATATCCAGTTCCTGTCTGAACCTTTGGCTCCTGCCATTCCAGATGTTCATCAATATTACCTCCAAGGCCCTTTTGGCCTGGCATTCCAAGAGTCTGGGCTGTTTGGGGGTGAGGTGATGGTATGCAGCACTGCTGAGTCCTTGAGAGCCTGTAATTAGAGCTGTCTATTTAGGGACACAGCAAATGTCTTATTAATTATAAAGAAAGGAAGGAGACGATTGTTTAATCATTGTCCTTGCTGAAAGGTTATGCTATTAACTATATAAATATTCATTAAAAGTTCAGCCAGCTGACTGCTACACTGGGGTCTGCAGAACCAGACCTCCGGATGTGGTTCATATGTCCAAGGGCCCTTTTAGTCACTTGACCTTTGGAGAGGAGAATTTGAGGCTAGGTCTTGAGCACACAAAGTTTGATGGAAAGGGCAGGACTGTAGTAGTTAGGGATGCCGGTTTTGAACTTGGGGCCTAGGTGCTGTCTCTGAGCTTTTTTGCTCAAAACTAGTGCTCTATCATTTGAGCCATAGCTCCACTTCTGCCTTTTTGGTGGTTAATTAGAGATAAGAATCTCAGAGACTTTCTTGCCAAGGCTAGTTTTGAACCATGATCCTCAGTTCTCAGCCTCCTGAGTAGTTAGGATTGTAGGCATGAGCCACCAGCACCCAGCTGGGACTCAGATTTTGCCTCTCAGTTGTATGTTTGGGCCAAGTCTTGGTCTTCTTGATGCTCAGTTTCCTCATCTGTACAATGGAGTACTTACCTATAGAAATGCTGCCTTGTTCAGTCCAGGGAACGCTGCTGATATGCTAGTCCATTGTGAAAAGTAGCCCTAAAATTGGTACACACACAGCCTGAAGGTTCTGCTTATTTGTCAGAGTGAGGGTAATGGTGTGTCTTAGTTGACTCTGGCTATTGTAAAAAATATCATAGGTAGTGTCATTTGGACACAGCAGAAATCTATTGCTTATAGTTGCAGAAGCCACAGAGTCAATGTATCATAGATGGTGTCATCTTACCATAGCAGAAGGGACAAGGGAACTCTTTTACAAGGGCATTAACCCATTCAAGAGGGCTCATGACTTAATCACCTCCTAAACATCTCACCTCTTAACACTGCCACATTGGGGATTAAGTTCCAAATTAATTGAGAAGCAGGGCCGGTGGTTGGGAGTAGGGGGGCATAAGCAAATATAAAGTATTTTGTATAGAGCAGCCTGACACACCTTAGGTGCCTAGGACATGAGACTCTTGAGCTTCCTGAAGAGGTTCAGTTTCCTGAGATCTGGTTTAGGGATGAGTGGTAACCTGTTCTTCCATCCTATTGCTCTCTCAGGCACTTGTAAATGTCTACAACACCTGTATCACTTTTATGGTATCATTGTATGTGAAAGAGGTGAAGTATTCTATATGTTTTGGATGTACACATTGATGTACAGAGGTTCTCAAACAGAAGTACCTAGGAATCACCTGGCCTGGGGGTGGACTGTTAACTAAAATACAGATTCTGTACTCTGCCTTCAAATCCTAGAATTGGCTCATAGCTAGGGCCCAGTAACCTGTACCTCTGACAGCTTCCTGGCCTCCTCTTCCTCTGGGAGATGCTGGTTAACTTCAGCTTCTTCATGTCTTGGCGGGACCCAGAAATGCTTTCTTGAGGTTCTGTGGTATGTGGCTGATAGAGGTGACCTGGAGGGACTTGCAATCTTCAAATTCCTAATCCTCTTCACATCACAACTTGACATGATAGCCCAAGGTAGCTTGTTTTTAAAAGGTCACTGAGTGTCAGTACTTCACTGAACTCTGTAAAGGGAAACTTCTGTAAAATGAATCCGGAATTCCCAGTGGACTGCTGTGTACTTCATAAAATTTGCTTCTAAGGATAACCTGGGGCCCGCACTTGGGTGGCCAAGCACAGCATTGTCTGCCATGGCATAGTGTCTGAGGCCCTTAATGTAGACACATACACCCCTACCTCATTTTTCTGTGACTGTTCACCATCCCTTGTAGTCTCATGCCAGCTATAGAAGTAAGAGGAGAAGAAACTAGTCTGAGGTCAGAGTTCAGATTGAGACATGAGTTGTCCCTGCCTCTGGGGAGCAACAGACTATGCTTAGTCTCTGCATCATACACAGCTGCCAGAATCCTCATACCATTCTTTGCCAGCTGTGTGACTGGAACTCAGTGCTTACCCCACCATGTCTGGTCCACAGTAGTGCTGAATAAGTTTATTCACTGAATGAATAAACAAGACGTGTGCAGATAATAATAATAGGGAACATCTAGTGAGCACTGGGACGAGTGTTCTTGGCAATGCTTTATAGACCTTAACCTGGTCATCATAACAATCCTGTGAGACAGGTTGTAATGCTATCCTCATTTTATTGATGCAGAAATAACTATTTCTGGCCAAAGTCACATAACCAGTCAGCCAGGCTCCAGAGCCCATGTCCTCAAGCTCCGTGTTGGAGGATAGGACATAATCCTTACCCTGTGCCTGGCACATCCTAGAGACCACTGAGATTGGTCATTCTGTATGTCCTGGAAGTCGGTATGTGCCAACCATGAAGGTCTGAGGTGCGTCTGCCTCAGCTATTACATGGATCAGGGCAAGGTCAGGATGAGAGTAGCCCCTGGCCCCAGGTAGTGTTCTTGTTTCTTCTTCCAAATCGAGAATCAACCCTGGGGCTTCAGGCCCCTGACGGAGTCAGCCTCTGATTGCAGCTGCAGTAATTATAGCTGTGCAGTCCCGCTGGGCCCTGCCACACAGCGGCTGACCCCAGCACCATCACTCATCTCTGAGAGAGATGCTAAGGGTGAATTGGAGCTGCTAGGGCCTCAGTGAGCCCCTTCAAATCCACTGGTTCTGAGCTGGAGCCTCTGATCTGGAAGGCGAACTGAGGTCCAAAGGCCCACAGCTGGAAAAGGCAGGGAAGATTGCAGAACATGGTGGCCCCACATCACCAGAGCTACAAGGGGAGATCTGGAGGGGTGAGAGGGTGTGGCTAGGTGCAGGAAGAAGTCACTGGACAGAGAAGGGACTTGAATGTCAGAGACCAGGGGCCTGTGAGAGAACATTACACAGGACAATGGTGGAGGAAGTCAGATTTAAGATTTAGGGGCAGACAGAGGCTCTGGCTAAAGAAACTGAGACAGGACAGAAAGCTTTGATGGATTTCCCAGGGCCTTTCGCCAGGTGGCTGGGACCAAGTGGAAGGTCTGGTTGGCACTACGCCCTGTGTTTCCCCTTGGCTAACTTATACACATCTGTCTCCACAGCCCGGCAAGTGTGTCCTGCAGAGAAGCTGAGCTGTGGACCCACCAGCCACAAGTGTGTGCCTGCCTCCTGGCGCTGTGATGGGGAGAAGGACTGTGAGGGTGGAGCAGATGAAGCCGGCTGTGCTACCTGTGAGTCTGGGGTCAGAGCTCCAGGGTCTGCCGGGCCTAGCTGGGCAATCTTGAGGAGTGGGGCCTGGGAGTGAACAGGAAAGCATAACAATCAAGACATAGTAACCGCCAGGCACTTGGGAGACATTTTCTTCTGTCATCCTCACAATCACCTCATGAGTAGCCATTATCATCCTCATTTTAAGGGTGAGGAAACTGAGGCTCAGACAAGGGAGGAAAAGTGCCACTCGAGGCTGAGTGATGGAACTGAGATTCAAATTCAGGTCTGGATAGCAAAGCTCTTTACCATAACTGGCATCTGCTCATCCATTCCACAAGTCTACCAATCTCTGAGCAAGGGCAGGGGACTAGGGAGCATGCTGTATGGACGAATGGTAGTGGTTTGAGCCAGGGCACTGGCATTGCTGGGGAGGAGGGATAGATTCCTGGGGTAGGAAGGCTGACTGTTGCTGAAATCTCGGATGTCACAGGGTGGGGAAGACATTCCCAGCAGCCTCAGCAGGGACAGATGGACGTGGTCATTGGGATAGTTCCACATCACTGAGCTTTAAACACAGGATTATCTGCTCCTCGGGGAGCAGGCCAGCAAGGCCTGGGCCAATGGGGGCTGTGGTCCAGCCTCACTCATTTTAATTCGATTGGTAGCTACTATGAGCCAGGTACTGGGTCACAGAGGAGAGTAGACTGGTTATACTACTGGGGCTGTGAGGCTGGGCTGAGATTATGGGTGGTCACTCAGGAGGGCTTTTGACAGGCACTTTGCTCACTGCTGCCTCTCTGTGAGAATTCTAACTTCCTGCTCCAGACAAGAAGCTGTCTCTTCCCAAGACTTGACTTACTAGCACTAAGTCTGGGGTTTGGATGGATCTAATGCAGGAGAGGGAGCAGATCTTGTCTGGGACCCGCAGTTTTAAAGTGGTGACACTGGCTTGTTTCTTCAGCTGTGATCATTTACTAGGACAGGAACATTACCCATTAACTACTGGAGCCAGGGTATTAGAAGGTCTTCTCAGGCTATTTGGCCACAGCTCCCTGACACCTGGGTACAGGAAGAATTCTGCCATCCCTGAGGCTCTTTCATTTATGAGTGCTGTGAGTGGCTCCCTGGGCCTAGGTGGTATTAACCTTAGAGTTGCTGATAGCTTCAGAACTCAGTATTAATAAGCACTTCCTACCAGGACTCTCACAAAGCAGGAGTCCTCCCATCCTGTACAGGTACAGCTGAGTGTAGACAGGCAGGAGGTGAGCTAATCAGCCTCATCTTGAGAGGGGCTACAGTGTCATGGAGGGTGTTCTTGTCCCACCCATGCCCCAGTATCCCAAAAGCCCAGAAGGAGATAAAATGCAGCTGTCAGAAACTTGGTAGAGCTGTCAAAAATGCATGACATGAACTGCCTGTGTTGTGGAAACTCAAGTCATCACTATATATTACACTCAGGAACAATGAAAATGGACATTTTTTTTTTTCCACCAGAAAATAGAAACACAGACTCAGGGTGCCTCCATGTGGAGAGATCTGGTACTGCTACCACCCTGAGAGCTGTGGTCACAGCCCCTGCTTCTCTGACCCACCTGACACAGGGCCAGTTCTTGGCCAGTGTCTGAAGACACAAAGGAAGGGAGGAGGTTGGGCATTCATTGTCTTGAAAATAGCTCACATGCCAAGACAGGAGAAAAACAAAGGGGGAAAAAATAAATAAAAAGCAGAAAAGCTGAGGAAAGGGATCAAAACAGAAAGGAAATATCCCAAACCTAAGTTCTCTCGTCACCATGGACTGCCTATATGGCCCTGGAAAAGTTTCTCTCCTCTCTGAAACTCAGCTTTCCTACCTAGAAACTAGCAGCTGGACTGGTCTATAAGGTCTTCCTTGCTCTGAGTTCACCCTAACTGAGGGAGGAAGCCCAAGGCACCAGACATTCCCTGTTGGGAATTCCATGCCAGGCCTTCAGGACATGATGGTCCCTGGGCTGTGTGTAGCCAGGGGACAGATGGAGGACATGAAACTTAAACACAGGGGCTGGCTGTCCAAGGAAGACAAAAAGGAACAGAGGCAGACGTAGGTTTCCCAATCAAAGAAGTACACGGTGTGTTACGGAGAGGATGGAATTTGGACCCTTAAAGGATGCGAATTCATGAGTGAAAAAAATTATAGAGGCAGTGGTGAGCAAGAGGTGGGTCCCAGAAGATTGGAGAGACTGGAGCAAAGGCTGGAAGGAAAGACTGTGCACAGGGGTTAATCTGTAGGGTGGCTGGAGCCTGAGGTAGGTTCAGGAGGAAGGTGATGGGCCAGAGCCATGGATGCTTGGCTGGGACTTGGCAGAAATGAGCAGGTTATTCACAGCTAGGCCATCAAGGAACATCCTAGACCCTGTCGCCTGGGCTTAGACATGGGAACAGAGCATTTCCTGGCTTTGGGGACAGCTGTGGAGCTCTTCCTTTGTCCCGCCATGCTGCTGGCGGCCAGGAGGAATTCTTAACTCTCATTGCCTGAGGTCTGGGGAGCGCAGCCAGGGGCAGGTGTGTGTTGCCCCGGTTTGGAAGCTTCCGTGCCCCCAGTGCAGGCCTCTGGCAGGACCCGTTCCGGCCCACAGGCCAGGGTGGGACCCTCCGTAGCAGGACCAGCGGGCCGGGTGGCGGAGCCTGGGGTCGCGGCCGGCCGACCGGCTCTCTGTCCCGCGCAGTGTGCGCCCCGCACGAGTTCCAGTGCAGCAACCGCACCTGCCTGGCCGCCCTGTTCGTGTGCGACGGAGACGACGACTGCGGGGACGGCAGCGACGAGCGCGG
>NW_012267277.1:1796582-1859322 GCF_000151885.1 Dipodomys ordii | reverse complement strand
CAGCCTGCGTCCTCACCGCCCAGTTCGCCTGCCGCAGCGGCGAGTGCATACACCTGGGCTGGCGCTGCGACGGCGACCGCGACTGCAAGGACAAGTCGGACGAGGCCGACTGCCGTAAGCCCCCTCCGCACCGCCCAGCCGGCCCGCCGGGCCTCCGCGTGCTTTCCCTGCCTGCCTGCCTTGCAACACGTGGCCCTGCTTTAAGCCAGGAAGGAGACGTGGGCCGGGCGAGGTCAGGCCGCTGCTCAGCAGCGGAGCTCAGAGCTCAGGTCTCCGAGACCAAGGGGCCCTCAGTGCGTCCTCTCCTCCTGAGACTCCTCCTCTTCCTTGTGTGCTCAGGAGCTCCTCCCACGTGCTCTCCCTCCCTGTTGGGCCTATCACATTCTACAAACTGTTCCAGCTAGACTAGGTCCCTCCAGGGAGCTGCCTCAAGGTCCTTCTGCCTGCTCACAGTCCGCCATAGGCTGATGGCCTCCTGTGTACACCCCTCAGCGCCCCTCCACCCCTGAGTTCTGGCCAGAAGCGTGGGAGAGGAGGTTGGCTCTTTGTGGCCTCCAGATTCCCCCCTCCCCACAATGCCTGGCTCCGGAAGAGGTGACTGAGGGGACAAAGTCATTAAGTTATGAGCATCAGGACTCCACAGAAGGCCACGTGTCTGTTCTGAGAGATGATGGACAGGGTTAGATAGACCTGAGTTTTAGTCCTGGCCCTGCCAGTCAGAGCGCTGTGTGACTGCAGACAAGGCCGTTCCCCTCTCTGAGCTTCAGTCTTCCCGTGTGTAAACTGGAGGTGCCTTGGCCAGGTGTCCTTAGGGGGCTCCTAAGTTCAGCCACTGGTGTTCTTGCCAGGGGGTATAGCATGAGGCTGGGGAGAGCTATCCCAGCACCACACTGACCCTGACCTCTCCTCTTGCCCTCTCTCAGCAGCAGTAGGGGCCTGCGGTGGGGACGAGTTCCAGTGCGGGGATGGGACTTGTGTCCTTGCGATCAAACGCTGTAACCAGGAACAAGACTGCCCAGACGGGAGTGATGAAGCTGGCTGCCTGCAGGGTGCGTGTGGTCAGAGCGAAGGAGCAGCATTCTCCTGAGTCCCCCCTCCCCCCATCCCCCCCACAAGTCTCCCCACAGGCCCCCCCCACCTGGAGAGAGCAGAGCTGAGAGGCTCCCCCTCAGTCCCTTAGATACACTGCCCCCAGATCATCACCTGCCCCTTCTTCACCTGGCCCCCTCTCCTGTGTGGTTCCAGAGGCTGGATTTCTAAGGCACTGGATTTCTAAGGATTTGGGCAAAAACTGAAAGGGGGCTGGGGGGACATCAAAGGTCACTTCAGGAAATCTAGGCCCTGCCATCTCCTCTCCCAACTGTTCACACCCAGGCTTTGGGTTGACTTCCCTCACTCAGACTAAGCAAAGGCTGAATCCTGTTCTTCTAGTCATCACCTGCCTTTTATATGAACAGAGGGGACCCTAACACACTAGTCATCAGGGAGAATGGACAAAGATTCCCCCCTCTCCCTGAGCTTATTCCAGCCTTTTAAGGTCTCTGTGGGGCTGTTGCATGGTCTCTCCCAGGGCCCCAGTGCTGCCTAATCAGAAACAGATACTCCTCCTCCCCCCCGACCCCCCCTGTCCTGCCAGCTAGATGAGGTTCAGCATCCGGGTTATCCCTGGGATCCTGTCCTGTGAGCAGAGCTTCCACTGGCTCTGAGCTATTCCTGAGAGACCTGTGGGGGCTGATGCTGGAACTCCATTCATCTTCTGTGGGCCTGGCCCCGCCTTGCCCTTCCTACACATGGTCTTACAGGCACTGTGCACTCTCTTGTCTGGCCCGACAGAGTCAACTTGTGAGGGTCCCCGCAGATTTCAGTGTAAGAGTGGCGAGTGCGTGGACAGCGGGAAAGTGTGTGATGCTCAGAGGGACTGCCGAGACTGGTCGGATGAGCTTCTGAAAGAGTGTGGTATGGTACCTGTGTATACCCAATAACTGGACTAACCCTCCTGCCAACCCCCCACTCCTGGCCTCTGGGTCCCAGGCCCTCATGTGCCATTCTGCTCTGACACTTTCTGATCTGACTGTCTCTGGGCCTGTGTGCCATCCTGTGGCCTCAGAAGGGGCTCTTTATCCCTGGAATGAGTTCTGTGCTGTATCTCTATAAAGCTCTAAGTACCTTCCTTTCCAGCCTGGATGCTCAAATGTTAGGCCGTTCCTCACAAACTTGGTCTTTCCTCTTCATTCCTTCCACATTTAGACCTCTGAGTGTGTGCTCTCTGCAACTATCTTTTCCTTGGAGTTCCTGTCCTGCTCCCTGGTCTCTAAGGCTACCAGCCCCGTGCAGTCAACCGTACAGAGGGAGAGAGGAGGAAGAACAGAACAGCGGGGCTGCCAATTGAGACACGCCCCAGGGCCACTGCTCCATGCTGAGTGAGGATAGGGCAGTCCTAGGAGGTGGCACCATCCCGGGACCTGCTGCAGAAAGCACACTTTCACGCTGGACTAAAGTAAGGAATGGAGTGAGGCAGCTGTCTTTAAGGCTAGAGCTCACAGGTGGGTTCCAGGCGAGAGAGAACAGAGGATCTAATGTGGACTCCAGATGTCATGGGTCATTCTTCTGTCGCTCTCAGGCCAGTAGTTCAGGGGATTCGGATAGAGAAGCCCTGAAGACAGAGCCTAGGCCTATCCCTGCCTCCTAAGAGACTTCGCCAGCACCTTCTCTCCTGGGCACTCAGGAACTGAGTGCTTTGGAGTTCCTGAGAACAGTATCCCCTTCACAGATTAAAAACCAAACTGCTTGAAAGGAAGAGTAGCTTCATGAAGGTGTGGAAACAGACACTTTCCCTGCCCCTAGGCTTTGTCAAGAAAGACTCAAAAGAAGAAACCAAGATTTTTAGCTAGTCAGGGACTACTAGCCTACTAAACTCTCTCTTTTGTTTTTTGCATGACATGTCAAAGAGAAGTATGCATGTATGTGCTTGTGTCTGTGTGCCTCCTTTCTGTCTCTGTGCTGGTGAGAGGTCAGTATGTCTATAGCCACATCTCCTGAGCAAGGCAGGGAAATGCCATTTGCACATCTGTGTGTGTGTGTGTGTGTTCAAGTCTGTGTAGATGTGTCAGTATAGTCCCCAAGTCTCTCTGTGTCCCTGTATATAAGCTGGTGTGTGTGTGTATGTGTGTGTGTGTGTGTGTGCATGCAGGTGTGAGCATGCAAGGGTGTATGCATGCTGGGGAACATGACATCACTACTTCTTTCCATGGAAGGAAGCCTCAAATACCATTCCTTTCCCTTCCTTCCTCTCCTGGCTCCTTAACAGAATCACCTCCAGGCTAGACAGAATTATGGAGGGCCAGAGACTTCCCTTCAGGCCTTCAGGGGAAGGTAGACAGAGATAGACAGATCGGAACTTCTTTCCTTTCTCTTCCCCCAACGCATTTCAGCCCTGGAGGACTGCTCGTCTATCATCAGAAACCAGTCCCTTTGAGCCAGAGTTTCTTTTCCCCTTTCAGAGCCAGCCTACATATGCCACTCCAGTGAGTGCTCAATACACAGAACTAACGTTGCTGCCACCTGCACATGGAGAGGAAGGAAGTGAGTGGGTGCATGAATGAGGCAGTGAGTGAATGAGCAAACAAATGAATGAAGGTACCCAGGAAGTAATATAGATAGTATGAGAGATCAGAGTGTGTACAGTGATAGAATAACTCCTGCAGCTAGTGTCCTTCCTAGAGTCTACTCTGAAGGTACTATGTCTCAGCCCACTCCCAAGAGTGTGAGTGTGGGGCTTCCCAGGGCTGGACTTGGCTGAGCTACCCCTGGACCTCCTAGTCATGGGGTTGCTGTGATCTTGTTCTTTCAGTTGCACCAGCATTCCAGGGAAACAGGAGGAGGCCCAGGGGTAAAGGGGACGTTCCCTGAGCATGGCTCCAGCTGGAGGTGGGGGCACCCCATAGCTGTGCATGGCCTGGGTTGGGCAGCTCAGACCAGCTGTATGCATGGCCAGGCCTGGCTCAGCTCGGCTCTGCTTGGCTTGGCTGGATTTGCAGTGCATGAGCCTGGTGGGCAGAGGGGTGGTGTGACTCCTTCCCTCGCTTGTGAAATTAACCTGTGATTCTAAAGCTCAGGAGATGCTGTGAGAACTTGGTGAGCCTTGGTCCTGGACTCCTGACTTCCCTTAGGACCTCCTGGCATTTCTTCATTCCTTGCAGCAGTGGGTAATCCTGAGACCAGGCCTGTGATGAGGCACAGGTGCTGAGATGAGAGGAGTTAAGAAGACAGTAGGAGAAAACTGACTTGGCAATAGGGCTGGGAAGGTGGCTCAGTGGTAGAGCGCTTGCCTTGCATGCATGAAGCCCTGGGTTCAATTCCTCAGCACCACATAAGCAGAAAAAGCTGGAAGTGGGGCTGAGGCTCAAGTGGTAGAGCGCTAGTCTACAGCTGAAGAGCTGAAAGACAGTGCCCAGGCCCAGAGTTCAGGCCCCACGACCGACCCAAAAAAAAAGAAAAGAAAAGAAAAAGCCCTGGCCTGCCAGGTATCAGTGGCTCACGCCTATAATCCTAGCTACTCAGGAGGCTGAGATCTGAGGATCACGGTTCAAAGCCAGCCTGGGCAGGAAAGGCCCTGAGACTCTTATCTTCAATTAACCACCAGAAAAGCAGAAGTGGGGCTATGGCTCAAGTGGTAGAGCACTAGCCTTGGCCTGAAGAGTTGAGGGACAGCACCCAGGCCCAGAGTTCAAGCCCCATGACAGACAGAGCGGGGGGGGGGGGGGATGTCCTGGCCTAAGAAACTCAGATACTATAAGAACAGCATGGGGCCATCTTATGTTGTTTGGATTCCCTCTGATTGGCATACTAAGTTTGTGCTCTGCCCAGAATGGGACATGAGCACATCTGTCCAGAGCAAGTATATCCACAGAAAGGCATCTGAATGGCAGGGGACCAGACATGTGCCTTTAAGGAAGCTTTGAGGGAGCCCCCTGCACCTGGTCAAACCACAGAGCATTGTTCAGAATGGGGAAAAAGCTCAGGAGACAGATCCTGTAAAGAAGAACTTTGCAAAAGCTGGGGGTGTTCCAGAGTGTACAGCCAGCTGCTCCAGGAGGAGCATAGACTCCCTGAGTCTGGAGAAGTACAAGCAGGGGCCTTTCAAGCAGGCATTCTTGGGCTGTCTTAAGAGTTGGACCTTATACATACAGCCCTCTTGAACCTGAGATCATAAGGAAGGATGAGCTGTATGAAATAGATTTCCAAAAGATTTCAGGCTGGTAGTAGACAGAGCCCTGGTTTGTGAGGCCAAAGACCTGAGTTCTGGTTCCATTCTGTCCTTGCTAGTGTTTGGTCTGAGCAAGGACCTGCACTCTTTGGACCTCCTCTATCCCTGCCCTCTGGTTAATGAAGCTGAGGCTCAATGAGGTCTCCAGCCCTCCTGGTTCTCTGGGAGTCCTCCTGCCTTGAGGCTCTGCTTCTGCTCTGCATTCCCCCACCTTGTCCTCATCCCTTCTGGGCATCAACTTCAGGGGCCCATGTCCCTCCCCAGGGCTGAATGAGTGTCTGCACAACAATGGTGGCTGTTCCCACATCTGCACTGACCTCAAGATCGGCTTTGAGTGTACTTGCCCAGCAGGCTTCCGGCTCCTGGATCAGAAGACCTGCGGCGGTGAGACCTCCCCCTATCTACCCAAATAGAGGCAGAACCTCCTGCCAGTTCTGACTTCTGCTCCTCCCCACAGACATTGATGAGTGTGAAGACCCAGATGCCTGCAGCCAGATCTGTGTGAATTACAAGGGCTATTTTAAGTGTGAATGCCACCCTGGGTACGAGATGGACGCACTGACTAAGAACTGCAAGGCTGTAGGTATGGACCATGCAAGGGCAAGATGACTCCTCTGAGAGGGTACAGGAAGTAACATACTTCCACATGTGTGGAACGATTGTGTATGCCTGCACATGTAGTGCTCCAAGTGTAACTACACATAATAAACACAATGCACTACATATACCGCATAACGACGCCCAGAAGAGCCTATCGAGACTATACTTGCACAACACAATACATAGACATAGACTTTGACGATACACCTAGCACATCACACACAAAGAATACAATGTGAAGACCTACACATTAGTCAAATCAGCCAACTACATTCATCTTTTGTTTTTCCTTTTTGATAACATGGGAGCTTGAACTACCCCAGCCTGGGACCAACTAGGACTGTAATCCCATTTGCATTTCTAGTGGTAACTGGCATGACAGGCACATGCCACCCTACCTAGCCTTGTCTGTTGGGATTGGGTCTCAGAAACTTCTGCAAACTCCCTTATCTCAGT
Source organism: Dipodomys ordii (assembly GCF_000151885.1). Taxonomy (NCBI): domain Eukaryota; kingdom Metazoa; phylum Chordata; class Mammalia; order Rodentia; family Heteromyidae; genus Dipodomys; species Dipodomys ordii. The sequence continues at coordinate 1,853,000 of NW_012267277.1, read as the reverse complement.
TTTATATGTAGAAGAGATGACAGTGATTGGTGGAGCTGGTTGTCTGACAAACTGTTTCCATGGGCCAACACTGATTTGTAATCTGCCTGGTCTCTACCTCCTAAGTAGCTAGAATTACATGAGTGAGCCCCCAAACCCAAGCTTTCCTATTCAATTTTTTATAGTGAACACTGGGGTTTGACGGTAAACAAAACAGACACAAATCTCTGTCTGCCCTCATGGGCTTATATTTTTTAATTTATTATTACAATGATGCTGAGGATGATTTTTTTTTTTGTCGGTCGTGGGGCTTGAACTCTGGGTGCTATCTCTACGCTCTTCAGCTCAAGGGGAGCACTCTACCTCTTGAGCCACAGCGCTACTTCCGGTTTTCTAGTGGTTTATTGGAGATCAGAGTTTCACGGACTTTTCTGCCCGGCTGGCTTTGAACCGTGATCCTCAGATCTCAGCCTTCTGAGTAGCTAGGATTACAAGTGTAAGCCACTGGCTCCCGGCTGGATGATTTTTTTTTTTTTTTGGTTGGTCGTGGGGCTTGAACTCTGGGCCTGGGTGCTGTTCCTCAGCTCTTCAGCTCAAGGCGAGCGCTCTACCACTTGAGCTGCAGCGCCACTTCCGGATTTCTGGTGGTTTTATTGGAGATAGGAGTCTCACGGTCTCTCCTGCCTGGGCTGGCTTTGAACCGCGATCCTCAGATCTCAGCCTCCTGAGTAGCTAGGATTACAGGTGTGAGCCACCAGCGCCTGGCTGGATGATATTTTTTAATTGATGATGTTGATGATGACAATGTACTTGTACAAAGGGGTTACAATTCCATAAGTCAGGTTATGAGTACAATACTTTTTGGTCAGTGTCACTCCTTCCTTCATTCTCCTTCCTTTTCTTCTTCCTGCCCCTCCCTCAAGTCACAGAGTTCATTTTTTACCTAATGTACATTGAATATAATGATTGCACTTGCTCATGATTTATATTTCTTAACTGGGGAGATAGAAAATCAAGATAAATAAAGTACAGTGTCTGGCAGATGGCAATAAGGGACTAAGGAGAAACACGATGTAAGACATCTCCTGAGATAGGAAAGCCCAGGAGAGCACTGGGTGATAGATTTAAATGCAACGGTCAAGAAGCCCTCAGGAAGAAGTTGGAAGCTTTCCATCAGAGTAAAGGCCTAAAGCAGGTGAAGAAGTGAGCCATCCAGTTATCTTCAGGAACAGTATTTCAGGCTGAAGGTACAGAGCAGTGAAGGAGCCAGTACCATTAGACAAGGAGACAAGAAGAAATGAAGTCAGAGCAGATTCCCAAGGCCTTCTAGACCATTGATGAATCAAAAAAAAAAAAAAAAAACCCTCAAAAAGTTTTTAGTCAAAAGGGTGTAGTTTGATGTTTAGGCCCCATTGCTGAAAATAATAAACTGCAGAGGACAAGAAAGAAAACAGGAAAAACCACTTTAGAGGTTATTTAAGTAGTTTGGAAAAGAGATGATGGGTGGACCAGGGCGTTGGCGGTGGGAACATTGCTAAGTGAACAGACTGTGGATAGTTTGAACACTAGCCAGTGGGATTACTTATAAAATAAGTGTGAGATGTTAGAGTCAAAGACTCCTAAATTTTTAGCTAGACAAATGAAAAAATAGGATTGCTATTTCTGGCCTTGGAAAAGCCACAGAAAGAAGTAGGGGTGGGAGAATGTTAAAAACTATTTTGGAGATGTTGAGCCTAAGAAAACTGTCTCAGTGGCCACGTGGAGACTACTGAGTAGCAGTTGGACATATGAGTATGGAGTCCAGATACACAAATGCTATGTGCAGCACATAGATCACAACACCGTACCCACACTGTGCCCTCTATAACATACATTTACACACCACATGCGCTAACTTATTTTTACCTCCACATGAGACATGTGTAACATGACACATTACATATGTGCAGACAACATCCAACTGTCCATCTATGGACCACAATACCACAATCTATATGAATAAGTACAATCAGGAAAAAGCTCCAAATACAAGGTCTCTACTGCTGTCATGGCTCATTAGAATTGCCGCAAGATACCCTCAGTGCACTTCTGAGAGGTAAAGCATCACTGCTCACATTGGCGGGGCAGGGAAGACATAGTTTGGCAATAGTAAACTGGCCTGGAATGTTGCTTTCCTCCTGTGCCTTCCTGCACTTGGGGTCCTAATTTCCCTGCCCTGCTTGTGTCACACATACCCACACTCACACCCACCATGAAGAAGTCTTCATTATTACCCAAGTCACAAGACCCATCCCTACATAGCTCTGAGGGGCGGATGAGGTATCAGGGCCTTGGTGCAGGCATGAGGAAATGGGGGAGTCATAGAAGATTTAGAAGAATCTATAATAAAAGGCCAAGTGTGTGTGGTGCTCTTAAGCATCTTACGTGGTACATTGTATGCTTTTTGTAGTCAGTATTTCATCTGCTCCTCTGTCCTGTGAAATAAGAGATTATCATCCCTACTTTACAGGAAAATGAGGTGGGACCTAGCAAACTAGTGGCAGATGCCTGGCCTCTAGAATCCCTGACTCCTTTACTGACCCTGTCCTCTCCACTTCACTACATGGCAGCTGGCAAGAGCCCGTCGCTAATATTCACCAATCGGCACGAGGTACGAAGGATAGACCTGGTGAAGCGGGACTACTCACGCCTCATCCCCATGCTCAAGAATGTTGTGGCACTAGATGTGGAAGTTGTCACCAATCGCATCTACTGGTGTGACCTCTCCTATCGCAAGATCTACAGGTGAGTGGCATGTCCCCTGCAGCCAGGCCTGGAGGGGCAGAGTGAGGGATGGTTGATGGAGGAAGGAAGGCCTCTAGGGTTTCTCAGGACAGAGTTGAACCTGGGAAGGGTTGCTGGATCACAGTAGCTGTGGAAGCACGAAGGCTTCACTCTGTGGGTAGGCCTAAGCTGAAAGCACTGTGAGAACAGATTTGAGCCCATATTCCTGAGCTATGTCTGACCCCTGGTGGCCAAGCCAGGAAATGCAAAGACACAGGAAATGTTGAGCCAGGGTAGAAAGAAATAGCTGGCCCTTGTGAAAACTTCCAGAGCTCATATATCAGTATGTTGGACCCTGGAGACTCAAAGATAGCAGATAATGTTCAGTACTGATACAATGATGGGAGGTGTGAGTGAATGAAGGGTATATGGGTTGATGGAAACAAATGACCAACTGCTACTCACTAACAACTCCTTCCCCCATGCACACAGACACCACACAGAACTAGAGCAGAGCCTGTTCAACAATTGTGAATGGAGAAGAGAATTTGATGAGGATTTGGGGTTTAGGGCTGAAGGGAGAAGATCTATAATGAACTCCCAGGCTGATGTGAAGAGTCTGAAGTGTCCAGCTTGGGGTTTCTGGGATGAGGGTGCTGCTCTTTGAGATGGGAAAGAAGGCCAGGCATTGGGGCAGTCTGAGGATGAGCAGTCTGGATCTTTCGAGGGTTGTCAGGATTGGAGTCAGAATTCCAGCAGTGAACAGTATGGAAGTAACCACCCAGCAAGAGGGAGGGTGTCAGGGGTAAGGAAACCTGTGACCAGTAGCATGTGGGAAGCCAAGTCCAGGGAATCGTGTCTCCCCAGTGTCTGTATTACCAGCTCCTCTCACCGCATAGTCTCCTTCACACTCTCTTCAGCTCACACCTGCCCCCTCACCATTGTCCCTGCCTTCCTTCCCTTCTCTACCAATCCATCCCTCCCCAGGAGCCACAGTGACCTCACATGCTTGTCTGATTGTGTCCTTGGACCCATTCAATTAGCCCCTCTCCTAGGATAAAATCCCAGTTCCTTAGCACTCAGAGACTATCAGGATGTGGTTTGTACCTACACTATTTCCTTCAAACCAGCTCCATCCCACTGAACCACAATTCCAGAAGTGCCTCCTTCTGAGTATTTATACCCACTGGTCCCTTTTGTACATGTTGATCCATTGTTCTCTGGTGAACTTGTTCCTCAGGACTCAACTACAAAGCCTTCTCCCAACTCTTCAGCCTGTAGGCTCCATTTTCCTTCTGCCGTGTCATCTAATGCTTTCCACAGCTACACAACATTACACTCTCTGCAAGCTTCTGTCCCCCTACTAAACTGAACTCCACCAGGCTAGATACTGGCTGATTGTTAAGCCTGTATCCCTACCTTGGTGGCCCAGGAAATATGTTGAGTGGAGATTAACCAATTTTTTCTAAAATCCAAGGCTGTAATCCAGAGATAGCGGAGAGCTAGTGGGGAGAGTTCACAGGCAGCTCCAGATGGGCTCATGGGTAGAGCATGTGCCCATGGCCAGCCCCGCTCTCTCCTAAGCGCCTACATGGACAAGGCCAGTGACCCGGCAGAGCAGGAAGTCCTCATTGATGAGCAGCTGCACTCTCCAGAGGGTCTGGCGGTGGATTGGGTCCACAAGCACATCTACTGGACAGACTCAGGCAATAAGACCATCTCAGTGGCCACAGTGGATGGTGGCCGCCGATGCACTCTCTTCAATCGTGACCTGAGTGAACCCCGGGCCATCGCTGTGGATCCCTTACGAGGGTGAGTCACCCCCCAGTGGTACTCTCATTTCCCCAGCCTTGGTGCACAGTCCTTATGTGTCTGTTACAAGAGGGTTGTAGAAGACTATAGGATAATCAGACACAGGCCACGAGGAAGAGAGTCCTTGTATTATCGTCATCCTGCTAACTTCTGCCCAAGGCTTCTGTGGGCATTTAGTTGCCAGGATCTTCCTGGTGCTGAGGATAGACCTGGGTAAGATAGAGTGAACGATTCTTCCCACAGTTGTTGTATCACAGAATCTGAGTGTGTCAGAGCAGGACAGGGCTCTATAGAGTGTCTGGTAGAAGCTCCAGGGGCAGAGGCCTTTCCTTGCACTGCTGTAGGTGGGGGGCAGTGTGTGTCATGGTGCTGCTGGTGTGCTTACAGGCTTGCAGGGACAGGTTGTTCATTACTTTCCATGAAGTCTGTTTCAGTGTGGGACAGCTTTGGCAATTAGACACTAGGGAGGGATTTTCCTCATACACCAAATCTCCTATAATGTCTTCCACTGACCTCAGGAGGTCTGCAGGACAGACAACCAAGGTCACTCCCGCTTTTCCGTCCTCAGCTGCATACTTCCATCCCCACCCCTGTCGCCAAGACTCTGGGCCCCTCGTCATCTGAACTGTTTTCCTCTGCACACACACCTGACTCTGGAGGTTTAGGAATTCAGAACAGAACAGCACCCTCTACCTCTCTCTTCAGAAGTGTTTTGAAATGACATTTGTGTATTACACTGAGTTTATCAGCATCACCAGCTTCTTCCTCTTGCTTCCTCTTGTTGTTCCCTTACTTGTTAAGCAGGAAGAAGAAAACTTTCTTCAAGGGAGACCAGCTAGCTGAGGCTGCCACATTTTGGGGGGCGGGGGCATGAATGGGAAGCCCAGGGAAGTAACTGACAGATGTCATTTACTTGAACATGTGTCAGGTAGGCACCCAGTAGACACTGAGCCACTTTATTAACCCTCACTTCACCGGATCATTATCGGTTCTTATGTTGACTTGGCGCTGCATTTGCCACACCCTGACCCTCTAATCATAGTTCTTTCCAGCCCTGATCCACTGTGAGTCTGTCAGGGTTCCAATAGGAATCCCACTACAAACACAAAGCAAGATAACTGGAGGAGAGTCTCCTACAAGAACTATGAAGGAAGGAATAGATAAGGTCTAATGCAACTCTTAGGTAGATAACAGTGAGCTCTGACTAGCCCTTGTAGGCCTGAGGGTTTCAGAGGGGAGTATGGAAGATCATCTACTTTCTCCACTGTAAATGAGGAGAACACTTACCAGGATCCTCCCTGCACTGACACTATTCTCTGGTTATATCTCTGATTGTGGATTGCCTACAGATACATGTCTGTGCTTGCATGGGCAGGGGAACTCTCTTCTAAGCTACCCAAATGTGGTAGGATGGCCAAATTCTAAGGTTTGATCATTCTGAAGGATTTCAGAAGTCTTCCCATCCTCGCTGAGCACAATCCTCAACTATTCAGGCCACTGAGCCTTTGTGACTCAGACCACTCCAATCATGTCCCTAACAAAAAGTCAAATTGGGTTTTTCTTTCAGGTTCATGTATTGGTCTGACTGGGGGTACCAGGCAAAAATAGAGAAGTCTGGTCTCAATGGCGTGGACCGGCAAACACTGGTGTCAGACAACATTGAATGGCCCAATGGAATCGCCCTGGGTGAGCTCCGCTAGCTTCCTGTGGTGTGTGCCTGATCTCGATGACTTTCAGGGATTGATTCTGTGGGGATTGATTCTGAGTCCTCCTTATGGTGCCAATAACTTGTTTCCTGAAGGTTGCTGCCCTAGGCTGGGTCTAATCTCATTCCTGGACGGTAGACAGGGATGGGGTTACAGAGGGGTGGAGATCTAGGCTATGGTCCATGTTCGTGGCCTGATCCCTCCACTCCCAATTCCTCCCCAAGATTTGCTGAACCAGCGCTTATACTGGGTAGACTCCAAACTGCACCAACTGTCTAGCATTGACTTCAGCGGAGGCAACAGAAAGATGCTGATTTTCTCTACAGACTTCCTGAGCCACCCTTTTGGGATAGCTGTGTTTGAGGTGAGTCCTGTGAGGGGAGGCCTGGCCTCACCAGGAAGCTGAAACCTAGGGAAGCCTTGTTTAAATAGAGTGTCTCCCTCAGACTTGTGTCCAAATGGGAACAAAGGAACTAGGAAGTGAAATGATTTGTTCATATACAAATTAAGAGGCGGTGCACAGAGGCTTTGGAGTGCAATCTGCTACAGCTCTTCCTGTGCCCTCTGACCAACATCCCTCTCTGAGCATGTCTCACAGTGCATCTCTGCCCACAGATGCCACCTCTCTGTACCCACAGCATCTAGCACTGTATCTCATATGCAGAAGGTGAAACTCAGTAAGGAGAGAAGGGAAGAAGAAACATCTGCTTCCTCAGAACCATTTACTTAAAAAAATAGCCTGAGAGATGCTCTGCAATTCAGCACACTCCTATTGACCTTTGGTAGATCCTGGGGTCACAAAAGTAGACATTACTCCCAGTCCTCAAGAAGCTCCCAAGAGGGGCTGGGAAGTTGGCTCAGTGGTAGAGCGCTTGCCTTGCATGCCTGAGGCCCTGGGTTCAATTCCTCAGCACTACATAAGCAAAAAGAAAAAAGCCGTAAGTGGCGCTGTGGCTCAAGTGGTAGAGCACTAGCCTTGAGCTGAAGGGCTGGGGGACAGTGCTCAGGCCCAGAGTTCAGGCCCCACAACCGGACCAAAAAAAAATTAAAAAAAAAAAAAAAAAGAAGCTCCCAAGAAGCCAGATGCTGGTGGCTCACACCTGTGATCCTAGCTCCTTGGGAGACTCAAGTCAGAGGATCACAGTTTGAAGCCAGCCCAAGCAGGAAAGTCCTTGAGACTCTTCTCTCCAGTAAACTACTCAGAAAAGCTAGAAGTGGCATTGTGGCTCAAGTGGTAGAGCACTAGTCTTGAGAAAAAGAGTTTTAGGGACAGCACCCAGACTCTTGAGTGCAAGCCCCAGGACTGGCATTAAGAACAATAACAAAGTCGGGCGCTGGTGGCTCACGCCTGTAATCCTAGCTACTCAGGAGGCTGAGATCTGAGGATCGTGGTTCAAAGCCAGCCCGGGCAGGAAAGACCGTGAGACTCCTATCTCCAATAAACCACCAGAAAACCAGAAGTGGCGCTGTAGCTCAAGTGGTAGAGCGCTTGCCTTGAGCTGAAGAGCTGAGGGACAGCGCCCAGGCCCAGAGTTCAAGCCCCACGACCGACAAAAAAAAAAAAAGAACAATAACAAAAAAGAAGCACCCTGAAAGGTGAGGAATCCAGACTGCTTCCCTGCCCTGACTCTTAACAGCCTTTCTTTTTGTGGAATGATGAATCAGAATCTATCATGGTCCCACATACTCCATATCATCCCCAAAATGAACTCTGTCACCAAGGGGAGGGAAAGTGAGGTCTGTGGTAGGCACTGGCAATATTTTCTTGGAGCAGCTTCACTCAGCTTGAAATTGTGGGTAAAGTTCTGCTTCTAAGTCCAGTTCCCTGCTTCAAAGTCAGGTGTGTTGTGTGTGTTCCCGAGCATACCTGTGGCATGTGTAAAGTGTGTGTATGTATTCCTGTATATAGAATAGATCAGTGAAGTGTTCATTCCTATATGTGCTGGTGTTTGTGAGTATGTGTATCAATACTCAGATAAGCTTTTACTTAGGGACAAACAGGCCTTAATGGAAGTAGATGAACATTTGAGTTTGTGTCTAGATCTGTGCTTAAGGATGCATGGTTGTACCTGTAATTGTGGATTTGCCTACAGTTGCACGTGTAGTCTTGTATGGACTAATCCTGTGGACTTGTGTTTATTCCCAGAGTCTGTAAGAGGCCCAGCAGGATATCTCAATAGCTCACACATCCTCTCCAGTTTTAGTTCTGACCCCAGTGTTGACAATAGCTATTGAGATCCAATCTTGGGTTTCTGCTTGCTCCAGGAAGCTCTTGAGTTAGTGAGTAGGCTTGTGGTCTTCAGGTCAAAGCATGCATCAATTAATCCTCTAAGATAGAAGGGAACCATAAGGGTTTATACAACATATCAGAATGGATAGCTCTGGGAAGATATAGGCAGTTCTTGTCACTGTGATCTGAGGCCAAGCCCTCAGACTGAGGTCATGAGTTCAGGCTCTAGGCCTCCTATCTGCCACATCTGTGCCCCACAGGACAAGGTATTCTGGACAGATCTGGAGAATGAGGCCATTTTCAGTGCAAATCGGCTTAATGGCCTGGAAATCTCCATCCTGGCTGAGAACCTCAATAACCCACATGACATTGTCATCTTCCATGAGCTGAAGCAGCCAAGAGGTGAGCCTTCCTTGGTCCTAGGTCCCCTGCCTGTGTCCTCTTCTGCCACAGAGAGGCTGTGTTCACATTCCCGTTATGACTAGCATCCCCAGGGATAACGACAGTGCCTTACAGTGTTTTATATCATTTTGCCTATATAGCTCTTTGTGACACAAGGCCAGGTATGAACAAGTACATAAATTTCCTATTTTTGCCAATCCTACAAAGTGTGCGTATTGTTTAACGAAGGTCAGATGTTACAGGTGGTAGAACCAAAACCTAAACTTGGATCACCTGATTCCTTCTGCTGCAGACTCAGTGCTTCTTGTTTGTTCTGTGAACCCATCATAGAAACTAATGGATCCCAGGAATCCTGCTGCCAGCCTGTCTCCTCCTCTGTCACTCAGAAATCCTAATTGCAGTTGAGGTGTTGGCTGCCAGAATGAAAGTGGGAAAGCAAAGGGGGAAGGAGGTGACATTGGGTCCTGATTCTAGATACAGGAATTTAAATGAGACATGATGTGTTACATTCAGGGGATGGAGAGGAAATGAGTTCTGGAATCCAGCATGCCTCAGTTTCATTTCTGTCTTCAAAATTCCTAAAAGTAAAGCTTAGACAAGTTTGTTCTCTGAGCCTAGGGTTGTTTATCTGTCAATCTGAGACATAAGACCCAGCTCTCCGAATTGTAAGGATTAAATGATAGTGAGGCTAAAATACCAGGTGCGGTGCTGGTAGGTGCCCCAAAGCAGGGAGAGCTTTTTGAACAAGCCAAATGGGAAGGCCTCATCCTCAGGAGAGGAGAATACACATCCTGTAGGTGCCCTAACAGTTTTTCTCTCTCTACCACTAGCTGCAGATGCCTGTGAGCTGAGTGCTCAGCCCAATGGAGGCTGTGAGTACCTGTGCCTTCCTGCTCCTCAGATCTTCAGCCACTCTCCCAAGTACACATGTGCCTGTCCTGACACAATGTGGTTGGGCCCAGACATGAAGAGGTGCTACCGAAGTAAGCGGAGATTCCAGGAGGGGTGGCTCCTGGCAATGCCAGACCCTGCCCTTGGCTTCTGGGATGCTGTGTGTTCCGGGCTTTCCTCCATCTTCATCTTCTACTTGATGCCTTTGGATTTTCTTCTTTTTTCATCTGCTTTCCAGGGGGGAATAAATAAATAACTACACACCCATGTAACATTTTTAATTGATCCTTCAGGATGGTTTCTAGAATCCCTTGAAAAATCTCGTTAAGACCCCTTGATCTTCATGGCTTCATTTATTGTTTATACACAGATGACTATGTTTATCTATTTCTTATATAGAATTTAACACCCTACACCGTCTTGCAATATGACTAGGACTTACAATAAAAGATAATAACCACACAAGTGTGGTTATTTCCCAATCTTGATGTACGGCCAAGGCCATATATTATTTGAGTGTAAGTCTGTTTTGTCATTTATGATTTCCAGGATCAATTTTTTTCTTTTTTTTTTATTGTCAAGGTGATATACAGAGGGGTTTCAGTTACATAAGTAAGGTAATGAGTACATTTCTTGTCAACCTTGTCCAGGATCAATTATTTAAAGTGAAATAATTTAAATCTAATAATGGAATACTATCAGGGTAAAGTACTTCTAGATTTATTTGCTTACCCCTCCCTCTAGTCTTTCCCATGATCTCAGTCACACTGAATTCTAAAGCATTGTTTCAATGACTGATTGATCTTGTTTGGACAAGGTAAAGTGCTTAGCATTCAGCTGAAAGCAAGATTGGGGGCCATTTAGGGGGATAAGAGAACGCTTCACAGCAGTGGCATCTGAGCTAAGCCCTGAGAATGAGTCCCTACATGTAATTCATTGAGGCAGTAATTTAAGCGCTAAAGCAATAAACTTCTCTGTCCAAGTGACATTCACAGTCTTTCTTCTCTAGCACCTCAATCTACCTCAACAACAACAACAACGACAACGACGTCAACCCCTACTACAACGAGGGCAGTACCTGTCACCACAGGAGCCCCTGGGACAAGCCATGGCCCCACCTCCCAGAACCACAGCACCACGACAGCAAGCCCAGCAGCTGCTGGGCCCAGCTCAGTTAGTGGTCCAAGGGCTCCCAGCATCAGCCTGTCAACACCAAGCCCGGCAACCAGCAACCACTCCCAGCACTGTAAGGAAATGAGCTCTGCACGCTTGCATGGTGTGGGAAGCTGGCAGTACTATGGGGTCTGGGATGGAAGTGTGGAGAAGAGGGTCTCGAGGGTAGCTACAGTCCCTCTTTGAGCCTCAGTTTCTTCTACAAAGGACAACCCTTGATTCACAAGATTGTCGAGGGAGGGCAATGGGAATGAAAGTGCTTACACACTCAGTCTCTACTGCCTGGGTAGATGCCTATTTTTGAGTGAATGACATGTGCATGAAGGGGGTGTCCCTCAGATGGGAAAAATTCTGGTCTCAGTTCCCAGCAGCCTCCACAAGCCGCCCAGATGATCACATTCATAATTATGGTGTGCTCCTGCCTGTTTTCAAACGCTGGGATAAAAATAATTAAGTCCATCACTTACTAAATCATTGGGAGCAGTAATTGTCACTGCCAGAACTGTTCTATCTCATTAACCAGCAAATACTTTTTTAATTGAGTTTCCTGTCATGGGGAGTTCATTTAAAAGGATAAACTATCTTCTGTGGGTTTTTTTTTTCTTTACCCGGATGGTGCAGAAACCAGCTCGATGACTCCTTTCTGAGTCTCTTTGCCAGCAGAAGCTGGATTCTCAGAGTTGAGCACTCACCCAGAAGTTTGCAGGAGAAGCTGGAACAAAGCCTCTTCCCACAGGCCTTATCAAACTGTTACAAACCCTGCTCCCACCCCCAAGTCCTAGGGATTAAACCCAGGACCTTGAACAAGCTAAGCAAATACTCTACCACTTGAACTGTACCCCTCCCCCAAGCCCTTTTGCTTTTATGTTTGAGATAGTCTTGCTACCTTTGCCCAAGTTGACTTCAAACTTGAGATCTTCTTGCCTCTGCCTCTGGAATCGCTTAGATGATAAGCATGCACCACCATACCCTGCTAAGCTGTAGATTTAATGCCACCCAGAGAGAGAGGCCAGCAGCATTGGAGCAAATGTGGATAATAGCTCCTCTTCACACCTCAGAAGGCTGTCATGAGGACCCACTAGGAAAAGGCTTTTTAAACTGCACAGTGCTCTGCAAATTTAGATTAGAGGAAGGTGGCACAGTATTCTTTTTTTAAATGCAATGCAAGCCAGGAGCCAGTGGCTCATGCCTGTAAACCTATTTAGGAGGCTGAGATCAGAGGATCATGGTTTGAAGCCAGCACAGGCAAACAAATCTGAGACTCTTCTCTCCAGTTAACCAGCAAAAATCCAGAAGTGGAGAATGCCAACCTTAAGCAGGCCGGGGGGGGAGGGGAGCTAAAGGACAGCACCCAGGCCCCTGAGTTCAAGCCCCAAGACTGGCACCAAAAAAAAAAAATAGCCAGGCATTGGTGACTCACACGGGAGGCTGAGATCTGAGGATTGCAGTCTAAAGCCAGCTTGGGCAGGAAGTCCATGAGAGTCTTATCTCCAATAAACTACTCAGAAAAACCCAGAAGTAGCACTGTGGCTCAAGTGGAGAGCACTAGCCTTGAGCAAAAGAAGCTTAGAGACAGAGCCCAGGTCCAGAGTTTAAGCCCCAGGCATACACACACGCACACACACACACACACACACACACACACACACACACAGAGAGTACATTTTCTAAGGACTTTTCAGTTTAGAATACACTTTTACATACTTTTTTTTTTTGGGGTCCTTTGTGGGCCTGGGCCCACAATCTGGGCCTGGGCGCTGTCCCTCAGCCATTCAACTCAAGGCAAGCATTCTACCACTTGAGCCATAGCACCACTTCTGGTTTTCTGGTGGTTAATTGGAGATATGAGTCTCCAGCCTTTCCTGCCAGGCTGGCTTTAAACCACAATCCTCAGATCTCAGCCTCCTAAGTAGCTAGGATTATAGGCGTGAGCTACTATTGCCTCCATCTCTGGAGTGCTGGGATTACAGGCATGAGCCACCAAGCTCAGCTGAGATACCTTTTTATATTTAGGCCTTGCTACTCCTCCTATCTCATTCACCATCCCCTTTAAATCAGGCAAGACTGTGCCAGACACTATGCTAAGAAACATTTTATACAGACTATCTCATTTAATCTTTATGTATCATTAGATAGGTGTTAACATAATCTCAATTTTTAAGACAAAGAATACAACAAGACATTTTATATTTTATAGTGAGTAATACAGATGGTATTTGAACCTCAGAAGTCTGACCCGGTAGCCTGTGATGTTCATTCCTCTATACTATGTACTTTACAAAAATAAGTTGATAATTCAGACAGATGGCCAGACCACCCAAAATAACAGAAACAATACAGGCAGTATAGACACTGACTGAGAAAGCAACTGATCCTGTCTGTCAGCAACATGAAGACCTAATATGCTCACTGGCCACGCATAGCCCCCAGCTTCCTACCACCATCATGCTGTGGAAGTGTCGTTGAGTCCTGGGTTCAAGTTTTAACTAAGCACTTATACGATTTCATTTCCCCTTCTGTGAAATGGAAATAATCTCTGTCCTGGTTGCCTTACAGGAGTATTGGTAGAATTTGGGAAGACTGAATCATTAAGCATTTAGCTATGGCCATCATTTTCATTTCTTTTGCACAGTACTAGAGCTTGAACCCGTGCCTGAGATCATGCTAGGCAAGCTCTCTATGACTTGAGCCACACCCCCAGCCCAAGGACCATTAGAGTGAGGACAAAAGCAGTTGGGTTGTTTTATCTGCCTGAGGCCTATAAGGACTTGAACTCACAGTGATGGAGCATTAATCTGTGAATGTTTGTGCTTTGCAGATGGGAATGAAGATGACAAGATGGGCTCAACAGTCACTGCTGCTGTCATTGGGATCATCGTGCCCATAGGTGAGTACAGCCACATCATCGGGACACAGAGTCCCTGCCCAAGACTAGAGAAAGACAGAGAACCCAACACACTGACCTACCACTTCCTGACACTAGTTGAATTTGGTTTCTTGAGCTGGCACACAAGGCTCTTCTGGACCTGGCCCCAAGTAACCATCCAGCTGCATGTGCACACACACACACACACACACACACACACACACACTCACTCACTCACTCCCTGGGGATGTGGCTGGTATCTTCCTTGCTCGCCACTCTCCCCAGCTCCCAGCATTGACTGATACATTATAGGAAATTGAATCTTGTGTAACTGATAAGGAGAGCTATTTACTATGCTTCAAAATACAGTATGTATTTTCTTTCTATTTGGTTTCCAGCAAACATTTATTAAGCAGCTATGGTATATCAAACTCTTTGATAAGGGGAGGGGAGGTGACTAAAGTATAAGTCAAGGTTTAGTCTTACTGAAGAAACCCCTATAACAGAGATACGTTTGTTATAAGGTAAGACCTAAGAGTAAACTATGCATTCTGAATTTAGTGGAAATGCTGAGGAAGCACTTAGACTGAAGAAGGGAGAGGGCAGACAAGTTTGCCCGGCATCATTTGGTGCTTGAGCTGAGCTAGGCAAGAGAACCAGGAGTAGTCCAGGCTGTGGAGTCAGCTGAACAAAGCCAAGACTGAGAAATGGCATGGGAGGTGATGGGGAGGTTGAAGCAGGTGTTCAGAACCATGGGGTCCCAGCCCCCATGTTCAGCATGGCCTCTTGGCACTTCCTGTCTGTCATCCCAGCCTCATCTCTTGGCAATGTTTTTAAACTGGGATTGTTAGCTCCCTTACTTCCCTATGGCCTTAAGATAGAGGCAATGATTGTTCTTTTATCTTGGGGATCCTTAGTATGGTGGTGATAGCATTTGAATTGGCCTTGATTGGCTTCACCAGAAAAGATGGTGGTGAAACTGTCATTCCACATTTGGCTTTGAGTGGAGTTGAAGACAGATCAACCCTGTTCTGCCATCCTATGCCCTATAAGAGGCTTGTGGGCACTGTTTTTACTGATATAGCTTACCAAGCTAATCAGCATTTTTTATTTTGGCCAATCCCCCAGGAGCAGGGGAGGGGGTGCAGGCAGGATGAGTATTATATTCCCCTGGAAGTAGAATATCTTTTCATATGCTTATTGGCCATTTATTACCTTCCATCCTTTATGAATTGCCTATTCACAGTCTCCTTTTTTATTGTTAGCTTATTTTGTAGAAATATTTATGCCAAATGAATATTAAAACCTTTATGTGATAAATATTTCCTTCTGGTCTGACACTTGAGTTTTCAATTTGTTCATGGTGTCTTTTGCCATGCATAAATTTAAATCTTTTAAGTAGCAAATCTGTTCATCTTTTGTTACATGAATTCTGGGTTTAGCTTTTTGTTTAGGAAGGCTTGGCTCACCCTGAATTATTAAACTATCTCCTGATATGGTCTGAGTAATTTTTAGTAATTAGGTATTTCCATATGGAATTTATTTTTGAGAATGGTGAGAGGTAAATATTTAACTGCTTCTTCCTACATACCTGTGTATGGTATGTAGAACATTATTGGATAGTTCTATTTATTCCTTTTCACTTGAATTATCCCCCTTACAGATATTATGCTGTTTTTTCCACCAATGTGTCTATTCCCATAAACTAGTAGCTCACATTTTCTCAGCTGTTTTTATTTGATTTCTCTTCTAGATAAACTCTAGAATAATTGTGTGAATTCTATCAAAATGATGATGGAATCTTTCTACATTTTCATCGATAATTCTTTGGATGTGGAAAAATTTACATTTTTACCAATCGTAATTTTTTATCCAGGAACATAGCATTTCTCTATTACAATCTTCTTTACATCTTTTCATGGTTTATGGAGTGCATAAGACTTTGTACATTTCTTTGTAGCTCATCCCAGGTATTTTATAGGTTTTTATTGGGCTATTACACCATTACATTTTCTAGTATGTTACTGTTGACAAAAAGAAAGCTATAGATTTTTATGTTGATTTGAGTCAAGGAAGGAGACAAGGTCTCATAACCAAAGTTGACTGGAGACTGACTATATAAGGCCGAGTTGGCCTTAACTCACAATCCTCCTGTCTCTGCCTCTCAGGTGCTGGAATTATAGTTGTGTGCCACCATACCCAGCTTTATGTTGATTCTTTTTTTGTGGTTATGGGGCTTTAACTCTGGGCCTGGCTGCTGTCCCTCAGCTCTTCAGCTCAAGACAAGTGCTTTATCACTTGAGCCACAGCACCACTTCTGGTTTTCTGGTGGTTAATTGGAGATAAGAGTCTCGTGGACTTTCCTGTCCGGGCTGGCTTTGAACCATGATCCTCAGATATCTCAGCCTCCTGAGTAGCTAGGATTACAGAAGTGACCCATTGACTCCCATCTATGTTTATTCTTTTTTTTTTTTGGTCGGTCATGGGGCTTAGGTGCTGTCCCTCAGCTCTTCAGCTCAAGGCTAGTACACTACCACTTGAGCCACAGCATCACTTTCGGCTTTTTCAGTTTATGTGGTGCTGAGGGATCGAACCCAGGGCCTCATACATGCAAGGCAAGCACTCTGCCACTGAGCCACCTTCCCAGCCCCACTTTGTTGAGTCTTAATGAGCTAAAATTATTTCTAATAGTTTTTCTTACCTGATTCTCTTAATATCTTCTAAACATATAAACATGTTAATTCTAACAGCCTTGTTCCTTCCTTTCTCATATGTAGGCCTTTCAATTTCCAGTTATTTTAAACCTAGTCTTACTGCATATAGCTCAATCTCCAGAATAATAAGTAAAAACAGTCATGAGAAGCATCCTTCCTTATTTAATTATTTAATTATCGTGATCTTTCTCAACTGGGAACCCTTTTACAGAATTGTAGAAAGTGATCACCCAGCCTCCACTGAAAGGCTCAGAGTGATTGCTTGTTAGTTACAAAGCTACTTGCCTCATTGCTCCCTAGCTCTGTGGAAAAGTCTTTTTTCACTCATTAATATAGTCCCTTATTCTAACCCAAAGCCCATGTTGTCCTTCCATACCCCCTTCTGAAGATAATTCTCTTTGGATAAAGTCCCAGCTTTAGAATAAAAAAATACTTCCCACTCCAACATGGGAAAATAATGTCTGTTTGTTTTTAAGAGGCCCACAGAAGCAGCCACCTTAGGGTAAAGGTATAGAGAAGGAATTCACGCATTCTTTCAGCATGTATCACCGAGCACCATCTCTGTGCTAGGTACTCATTACAGAGATAAACAAGCACAGACCCTGCCCTCAAAGGTTCAGTCTGATTGGGAATACAGATATGAAAAGTACTGTGGCCTGGGAGCATACATGAGGGAACAGCAGACCCTGCTTAGAACAGTGCAGGACGACTTCACTTGATCTCAAAGGATGAGTAGTTAATTGAGGAAAGAGAAGATGAGAGGAGACCTTCCATGCAGCAGAAAGGGAACGTGCAGATCCAATGCCTGAGGAGCAAGGGGCAGCCACGTTAGAGAGGTGGCAAGCTCTGCAACGAGGTGTGAGCAATGGACCAGAGCCCTCTGCATGTCCAGAGTAACGTGTCCCTTCTTCCAGCGGTAATAGCCCTGCTGTGCATGAGTGGCTACCTGATTTGGAGAAACTGGAAGCGGAAGAACACCAAGAGCATGAATTTTGACAACCCAGTGTACAGGAAAACAACAGAAGAGGAAGATGAAGATGAGCTTCATATAGGGAGGACAACTCAAATTGGCCATGTCTATCCGGCAGTAAGTATTCCTTACTGGGAGAATTCTTCCCTTTCCCTTCCTCCCTCCCTCCCTCCCTCCCTCCCTTCCTTCCTTCCTTCCTTCCTTCTTTGCTTGCTTGCTTCCTTCCTTCCTCCCTCCCTCCCACCCTTCCTCCCTTCACCCTCCCTTAACCCTTGCCAAGATCCTATCAGGGATCCTATTGGGCCCTAGGGACCACACAGAGGCTGAGGCAAGTGGTTAGAGTAGCAGGATAGCAGGACTACCTTGTACGTGGGGTTTCTCCCTAGCAGTAAAGAATCCAAATGTCTCTCTACTGAATGATTTTCAGAACCTTTGGCCTGGGAGGGTACTTAGGACTATTTAATTTGAATGTATTCATTTCCACAAATACTGTACAAGTTATGTGCCATTAGATATCAAGTGTTCAGAGGTCATTAAGGAATGCACTTGCTCCCCCCAAAAAAGCTGGTAGGAGAGCTCAAGATACTCACCACACACTTGTACCACTGTGTGCTAAATGCCATGGCGGAAGCTCAGGATTTTCTTCTTCTAGGAAGCCTTTGCACTTGCGTGGTTCTCCCACAGTCCCCTGGGCCTCTCCTTCCCAGCCTCTGTCCCACCCCAGTGCACTTATTACTTAGTAGTCTCCCCACTAGATCGTGAGGTCCTTGAAAGCAAAATCTAATGTGATTAGCCTGTTTTCCTGGAGCATAGCACAGGATAGCCAGTTTCTAAGACATATTTGTTGAATAAATAGTTTGCTGTGGAAACAAGGGAGCTATTAATTCTGCCTGGGTAATTGGACAAGGAATGCTTCACAAAGAAAGCAACAAGTGGAACTGTGTCATTGAAAGATTAACGGCAGTTTTCCAGGTAGAGAAGGAGGAAAATGGCATTCCAGACAGAAGCATGCACAAAGGCTTAGAGGCACAAGGAGCATGGCCTGTTGGGGGAGCAAGGACTATGAAGTAGCTGAACAGGTGTCATTGTTATGTAGCAGAGTCAGGGGGCTGAGTGTGACCTCAGGGGTCATCCAGTCCATCCCCCTGTCAGGCAATCAGCAGCTTTGATCGCCCACTGTGGGCAGAGCCCTGTGTTGGGGAGACCAGAGAACTGGAAGACCCAGCCCCTGCCCTCAAGGAGCTTTTTGTCTTGCCTGGGGAACCAAGGTCACAGCTGCACCAGCTCCCGAAGAACCCTCTTTCCGAGCTGCCTGTCGTCAAGTGCAAGGTAGGGCAGTGCCACTCTGAGCCTGATAGGCTGGTGAGTGAGGCCTAAACCTAGTCAAGTGTGGCCAATCCGAGAAGGCTGACTTGTTTTTGAAGACTGTAAACTGTAAGCTGGGTGTTGGGGCAGATAAACACGGGTTAGTTGCAGACCAAGGAAATGGCCTGTGGAAGAAAGATCAAGTATGGGGTAAACAGAACTGCTGAAGTGAATGGTTCATAAAGGGAAGACACGGGAGTTGAGCAGGTGCGGGGGAGGGTCAGCAGATGGACTTTGAGATTCCTTAACTTTAGCAAGTCCGGGCACACAGTTGCTTTAACATTTTTTATGTCTTAGAGAAGACTCAGTATAAGAAGCATTGAGCTCGGAGTAAGGTGACTCGTCAGTTCCACCAGTCAGCACCGGTCATGCTCATTTGTCTCTACTTTTATTTGTAAAATGAGAATGACCCCCATTCCATCTGCCTTCTGAGCTTAGAAAGTTCAAATGAGAAAGCACATACAAGAGAACACTTTGTAAATTACAAAGCAATCTGCACCTGTAAAGTGTTACTGGTTCCAGAGAAGGAAATGACTGAGGGAGTTGTTCCTGAAGAATCCAAGGCCTGAGAAGTAAGCCTCCAACAGCTGCAGAGTGAAAGTCATAGAATGAGGACACTGGTTTCATGAGCACCTACTATGTGTGAGATACTGTTCTCGGTGTTCTGCCAAGAAGTGCCAGAACCAGGATTCAAACTTCCAGCTGCAGGTGTAGAGAGGCTCATATCCCTTCCACTATGTTATGGACTAAATAACCTGGAAGTCAGTATTCTCCACCACCTGTCCTCTCCTCTGTCCCTTTCTCAGGTAGCTCTGCTACCACTGTTTGGCTCTGTCTTTGGCCTGTCGATCTGTCTTGGAGGAGAGTGGGAGGGTGGCTTGCTGAGAATAAGACAGTCCCCAGTACTGTGCTGGTGGAACATGACAATGGATTCACGAAAACCTACAGTTAATCCCAAAGATGACTTGAAAAGCAGTGGAATTCCTTTTTTTTTTTTTATCATTTGTAGAATGAATACCCAGAGATGGAAGATACTTAGTATAAGCTGGTCAGGTAGCCTAGGACACTCCAGACCCCGTGTGTATTAGGTATCACATTAACCACTTGGCATGCATTATTTCATTTGATTTCCTATCAGCCCTATGAGATAGGTTCTTGTCCCATTTGACAGATGATGAAACTAAGACTCAGGGAAGGGAAGTGATGAGCCCAAATTCATAGAGCTTTGAAAATGACAATTAAACTAGCATCTATCCAAAGGATGAGATCTAGGAAATGGAAGGGCAGAAAACATCAGTTAAGGAAAATCTAGATGTATATTGGGAGAAGAAAACAAGATAAAGGAAAGGGAATTCAAGGGCTTTGCTGTTTAGAAGTCCCCTTGAGTCAAAGATAGAATCAAGGAACATGAGAAGGATATAAAGAAACATCAGTATAGGAAAAAAATTAAATCCACTCTCCACAAGAGACTAGACTGGCTTGGGGGTTAGTGGGCTCCCCATCAAATGGGCAGCCGTTTTTGGAAGAAGGAAAATGAGCATCTAATGACTGGAAAGTTGGAATGGAGTGAGAGAGGAGCTGAATTCAGTTGACTTGCATTGCCTTCTGATTATATTTAATTGTTTGGGAAGAGTGCAGCATTGCATCTACCTAATTGATATCCTGGAGACAGGATAGCCTAGGATTTAACATGTGACAGAGCTAGACTATTGAAGTTCACCCAATCTGAAATCCTATATGGGAGAAAAGTCCAGATCTCTGCTACCCTCCTTTACAAGGGATAGAACAGAATGATGAAAAAAGCTACAGCTCTGGATTTACACAGACCTGGGTTCAAACTTTGGTTCTGCTGCTTGCTGTGTGATCCAAAGCAAACATCACATAAGCCCATCGAACCTTATTTTCTCATCTGTAAAATAAGTATGATAAATCTTATCATCTGGTATAGTTTGAAGATTATCGAGCTAGTATTTGTAAAGTAATAGTATGTCTAGTACTTTGTTGACACCCAAAAAGAGTACCTCCTGTGGATCTAATGATGATTTCTTTGATCTATCTATCTCCCCAGCGAGTGGCATTAAGTCTGGAAGATGATGGACTGCCCTGAGGATGGGACCACCCGCTTCGTGCCTCATGGAATTCAGTCTCATGCACTGCTCTCTCTGGATGGTGTATGACTGGATGGATGGCTTCCTATGTATGAGTCTGTGTGTGGGTGTGGGTGGGTGTGGGTGTGGGTGTGTGTGAGAGAGAGAGAGAGAGAGAGAGAAAGTGTAACTTTTTTAAATTTATGTTGCGGAAAGGTAACCACAAAGTTATGATGAACTGCAAACATCCAAAGGATGTGAGAGTTTTTATATGTATAATGTTTTATACACTTTTTTAACTGGTTGCACTACCCATGAGGAATTCATGGAATGGCTACTGCTGAGCGACTAACATGATGTACATAACCAAACGGGGGCCGATGGTACAGTACCTTACTCATTTAAATACTATATTTACAGAGGATGTTTGATTTGGGGGGCACTTTTTTAGGTTGGGAGGTTTGGGGGTTTTTGTAAATAAAATGATTATGCTTTGTGGCTATCCACCAACATAAGTATAAAAAGAAAGACCACTTCAACTCCCTCCCCCATTTAGATTATTTATTAACATATTTCAAGAATAAGATTAGTTCTATAAATAATTTAGAGAAGTGAGAGTATTTATTTTTGGTATGACTGGTCCAACACACAGACTCTGTGTATGTGTACATGTGTGTATGTATATGAGAGAGACAAATCTGTAGAGGAGAGGCACACCTATGGCTATTCAGATATATAAAGAGAAATTTATTTTAAAACCATCCACAAGAGGGGCATATAATTTTCAAAGAAGCCTCTGGGTGAAAAAAAAATGGCTTAGAAAACAGATACCATGATATGTGCAAATGTGTGGTAGAAGAGGCAGATCTTTTTACCTCTGGCTATTCTTGAGACCACCCAGAAGCCAGCGAAAGCCTCTCAGCTTACCTGTGGTTGCCATGACTTCCACCTGGACTTCCTTGTCTGTGGTCAGGGTACAGATACACAGAGCCAGAAACTCTCATGAGTTCAAGTCAACACATGTAAACCTCAGCACGTCTTTGTTTTGAAGTTCACTCTTTGAGTAGTTATCTTCAGCTTCCTTTTAGGACTCAGGGGTGAAGTAGGCTAAAGGCTACCATCCTTACTTCAGAGCTAAGTAGAGGCATTTCCAGAACAGCCCAAGTGTATTACAGGGACTGGCTTAGGCACTTAACCTCTAAGACATGTGCAGGTGATACGGATGGTGGAATAGATTTTTATCATACCTCTTTCTCCCTTCCTGCACACTCTACCATTCCTTTAGGAAACATTTTAAAGTAATAACTAGATTTCTTACCATCATGTGTTCATATAGATATGGTTAAGTTAGAAAAGTGGCCAAACCTAAAGTCCTGTTTGAGGGGAAATGGCATACGCAATATTAGAGCATTTTGGATACGTGTATTCATGCAGGGATTTGGTTTACTGCTTTGTAAATAAAAAGAAAAACTCTGGGTATATGCATAGATTTCTTTTTTCATTATGGACACCTTCTATGCTTTTCCTGGGCCTTGTGGGGGGGAGGGGAAACTGTGGAGAGAAGTACTATTTTGAGGAGACCATCATGGGAAGCAATTGTACAGTCCCAGAAGGAATTCAGTCCCTAGCGGCTTTCTTGTCCCAAGTGTGTTTCTAAACTCTGCTATTCTGCTGCTTTACTCCCTCTTGAGACTGGAGTCAAGTACAACATGCAGGTGTTTGGCTTCCATAGAAGCAAAGGACATATAACTAACCTTAAAATAGTGAAGCTTGACACCCGTAGGCAAATGTCTATTTCCATCTTCCTGCAAGCTTGGCTGTTAGCACCAGCTTGATGACACCCTTTGAATTTTCCAGGTAGCCCACTGGTGTTCCCTTGTCCTGGCCCTAGGACCTGTGTCACTCATGGTCTCCTAACCTCTAAGAAAACTGTGCTGCAGAGCCTGGGCATGCATGTGTTGGTGCTGCTTCAAGACAGCCACTGAGAGGGGAAATGCAGTTGTCCTAGATAACCCATAAAACAGAATTTTAAGAACGGGGTAGTCAGCAATTATGGAGCTTACTTCCTAATATTCTTTAAAGGATGAAAAGTAAGTTTATGTTGGACTGAAGAAAAATTATGACAGTTAAAAAGTGAAATCTATATAACTCTGCCTACAAAGATATTAAATTTCCTGGAGAATTAGATAAAACTGGCTAATGTATAGTTTCTAAGTCTTCAATCAGATCCTGGCCTTTGCAGAAAAAAATTAGTGAGATCAGGAATGAAAAATAGTATCATGATGGCTTCGGAAATTCCAGAGTGAGGATGAAACCCACAACTTTACTCAGAGACAGCTAGATTTCCTGAAAACACTAGAAAAGCAGTATGAAAGCAGCAGCCATGTGAGAAACCTACAAGCAACAAATTGAGGACTGTGCTCTGTATAGCAGTAAGTCAGAGAAAATCTAAGGATTCAGATCTACCTTCCTCCTATACTGGGAGCCACTTTGAGCCTTATTTTGATATACTTACATTTCTGCTGCCTTTTGTTCCCTGTGTATACGTATCCACAACCAATAACAGATTATAGAATTATTATAGAATTATATGAGCTGGAAGGGGGCTTAGAGAATGCCAAGAAGGCAGAAAGGTTATCAGCCACCCCAATCCTTTTTCCTTCTGTAGTCCTGAGGCAACTTTGGGCTGCCTGAACAGGGTATCAAACTGGCTTCTTTTTATCCTGTGGCTCTTTCCAGTGAATTTACCAGGATACTGGCAGAAAAGGCCTTTCCAGGAACAAGGAAAACAAAAACTTTATTCTTGAGAGCATGGTTATAAAATAAAAACAAACTGAAGTAACCTGTAATGTCATCTGGCAAAGGGAATGAGATGGGATAGAAATTGATGGCAGTACGCACTGCCAATCCCTCCACTTATCTATGTGATAGGAGTTTGTTCATCCCCAAAGCATATACTAAATGCCAGCTATGTGCCTGGCCACCAAAAAACATGAAGAAGATCAAATGTTTCCTGTCATTTCAAAGCTCAGAGAAAGATACAAGTGGATAGAAAAAAGGAATAGATTCCATTTAGAGTACTGCAGGGGTACAGAGGAGATGAGGAATAGTGTCATCACAGAAATGACCGTAAGAAGGAATTCCAGGTTGCTTCTGGCAGGGGAGACAAATGTGAATCAAGGGGACTGTAAGGAGCCACCTGTAATTCATAACTGAAATAAAAGACTTAAGCAGACTTAGCAAGAAATGAGGCTGGATGGAATGATAGGTTCAACATAAGCACTTTATAAAATACTTTCTGATTTAATTAAGCAAACGTTTCTTGCGCATTCTTGACAGCACTTGGCATTCATTATTTGGCTTCAAGTTTTCCTAAGGCCACATAAGGGTGTTGACTTTCCTATACTTGGGTTAAAGATTTTTTTTTTGATAGGGTTAATGAAAACTAAGGATAAGAGGATTTTCACAAAAGCATGCAATGTTATCAAAGCCTCTTAGATGTTCTCAAGTGTGATAAAGAAACCTGGATATTTAAAAAGACATGGAGGCTGGAGAGGGGATCCTAGTCATAGGACACACAGATACTAGTGGGAATGGAAGAGAGCTACCCACACCCCACAGGAATGTGATCACCCCTAAACTCCAGCCATACATTTATCAGAATATCAATGAGTTAGTCTCAAGTAATTTCCTTTCCCATAAATGCATGAAGATAAGAGTATCAGAGTCTTCTTACGCTATATTTTTAGGGTACTGGAAAATTTGAAGAATTTAGAACATTAAAACAAAAAAATCACAGCTTCAAAATTTTAGTTAATATGAAGAAAACCAGGAAGTTCTTCAGGCTATGCACCACGTGCACAGTCAAGAATCTGCAGAAGCTGCATTTGCAAACAATTTGTGCTATAAAACAGTAATTTTTTTAAAATCCTGTATAAGTATATATAAGACAAGGTTTTAATACTTTTTTTACAAAAATGTCAGAAAAAACTGTACAAACCATGTTCTTTTAAAAAATAGCATTTTGCTCTTTATAAGCTATTGTTAATTTGGGGCTAAAGTACTGGTTTGCAAACTTCATCTCTGTGTATCCAAATGGAAATTCTGTTTGTCTCTTCCCACCCCCAGTTACCATTTTGATGTAATAGCCAAGCATGTTAGAATGTTGGGCCACATTAACTCTTTCTCTTTTTGTTCTTGTCATTTAGCTTCTGTACTTGGTGCCTCTGCCCTCTGGCTTCTCATCCAGAGGCAGAAGGGACTAAAAGGGTGTGTGCTGTGTCTCATTAGCTGTGCTGACATCATCTTGGTGAACTGAAAACCAAATGTGAACATTTGTAAACTCAGTACACTTTCTAGAGAAAGATTAAACTCATTTTTTTAAATCTGTAAATTTTGTTTTGTTGTGATGCTTTAATGAGGGGTGGGATCTCTAATGTATACCAAATGTTTTACATAAATCATCTCAGTCTTGGCAACAATCCTGTGAAATAAGTTCTTTCAGTATTTTCTATTCCCATTTTATAAATGAAAAAAATGGGAAAAGTAGCTGCCCAGTGCCATACAGTTTTTTGTTGGTGGTAGTGGTAGGATCCATTACGAGGTCCCCCTCAGGACAATGCACAGGCAGGCACAGGAGAAAGATTATTATAAGGTTTATTAGAAGAGCCATATATCCCCCTGCAGAGGGAACAACATGGCATCTGCCCCTATCCAGGTGTCAGGTAGGTCTGGACAGAGAGAGGAACTGGCCAGCTATCCGAGAGGGAACTCTGGGCTGTAAGGAGCTCAAGTCTGGGTGGAACTGAGAATGGGGAGTGGGGATAATGCTATGGAAGGTTTTTGTTGTTGTTGTTGTTTTTGGCGGGGGGAGGGAAGTTGTTGCTGCTTTTAATTTCTTTGAGAGAAGGCCTTGCTATATAGCCTAGACTGTCCTCAAACTCATCGTTCTGCACCAGTCTCCTGAATGCTGGGATTACAGGTATACACCACCATACCCAATAGTGTATACTGTACACGTATTTTGAGTAGTTCCAAAGAGCCATTGCACGTGTATTCTCTGCTTGGATTTCTTTTCCTGCCTCTGTCTGGCTCATATTTGTCCTTAAATACTCCATTTAGGTAATGCCTCTACCCCAGCCTCCCCTCTTCTCTCAGTCTGGGTTAGTAACTGTGCTTCCATACTAATTTCTGCCAGGAAGTGGCACTGTAGCTCAAGTGGTAGAGCGCTCGCCTTGAGCTGAAGAGCTGAGGGACAGCGCCGAGGCCCAGAGTTCAAGCCCCACGACCGACAAAAAAAAAAAACAACAACATACTAATTTCTGCCAACTTGGATTCCAAAACTTCCCCCTTGACACTCACATGACAATGACATTGCTTTTAGCAAGGTTATCCAGACCTCCTCTATTATAAATCTTGCACACACTTTGAGTCCTTATTTTCTTTGACTTGGAAATTATATTTAACACTGCCACTCTTCTTGGACCACTTTTATTCTGGCTTCCAGAACACCATAACAGGTTTTGCCCCTACCTCTCTGGCTACAACTTAGTCTCCTTTCCCTGTCCCTTAAATTGTGATCATCTATCTCAGATCCAACCATTTTTTTCTGTTTCCATTGCCATTATCTGAGTATGAGTCATCATCTTATTTAACCACTCTCATAGATTAACAACTACTTCTCCCAATTTCATACTTCTAGTCCATTTTCCAATCCATCTTACAATGTAAGAGCCAAAATGATCGTTCCAAAATACAATAGGTCATGTTACCAACATCTCTTTCCACTTTCGTGCTTAAAGCCCTCTGCACATTCTGCAACCTCGTCAGGTCTGTATTCTAATTGCTTCATTCTGGGACCTGTATCTGGAACATTTCCTTCAGGAAGCTTTCTTAGTCCCCTGACCTGATTGTGACCCACCCATGCGTTTCCAGTGTATTCTATGATTCCTCTATTGGTAACATTCCTACATTGTAATTGCTTATATGCTCCTTAACTATATCTTCCACGAGCTCTATAAAGATCTGTCTTCCTAAAATGACACACTGTAGGTGCTCAATAAGTAATGCTGTATTCAGGCACTGAAGATTCAAACCATACTCTTTCAAGTATACTATACCATGTTATGTTTCATATAAAAAAAAAACTAGGTTAGCCAGACACCAGTGGCTCACACTTGTAATCCTACCTACTCAGGAGGCTAAGATCTGAGGATTGCAGTTCAAAGCCAGCCCAAGCAGGAAAGTCTGTGAGACTTATCTCCAATTACGTACCAGAAGTGGCACTGTGGCTCAAGTGGTAGAGTACTCACCTTGAGCTGAAGAGCTGAGGTACAGCACCCAGGACCAGAGTTCAAGCCCCATGACCTAACAACAAAAAAAAAATCTAGGTTACTTTATAGCCTGACTTTGTGAAGTGTCCTTAATATTTCTCAGCACTATTGTTAATCACATCTACAGATGCCCAGATTCACTCTACATTATAATTTTTTATAATTTCACTAGTGGAAAATAACTTTGTGGCAATTGCCTAATGTCTCTATGCACTTAAAGCCAATTATAATCTGTAGATTGTTGTGATAATCACTGGGTGCTGATGACTTGTAACTCTGGCTTCTTGGGAGGCTGAGATCAGAAGGATTGATGTTTCAGGAAGAGAAGCTGAACAGATCCCAGCAACTATGGGAAGCCTAAAGTAGACAATTCACAGTCTAGGTATGCCTGACTGCATACCCAGTAAAAATAAAGCTGGAGACATGGCTCAGTGGTAGAGCACCAGACTAGGAAGCAAGAGGTGCTGAGTTCAAACTTCAGTACCACAAAAAAAGATGTTTTTATGATGATTCAAAGAACAAACACATAAACAAGCTCAGTCCAGGAGTTGACATGGACATCTCATGGCTTCATAGCAGTTTATAATAGAAAACTAGTTTCCAATCCTTTTTTTAATTGGGGAAGGGGATCTGCAGTTAAGGCAGTACTTGGGGCTTGCATTCAGAATTTCACACTTGTTAGACAGTTGTACTGCTTGAGCCATACTTCTAGTCTGTTTGCTCTACTTATTTTTTTGTTGTTGATTATAGGGCTTGAACTCAGGCCCTGGGCGCTATCCCAGAGCTGCTTTGTTCTCAAGGCTAGTGCTCTACCATGTGAGCCACAGTACCACTTCCAGTTTGGGGGGGGGGGAGTTGTGTTGTGTTGTTTTTGTTTTTGGGTTGTTTTTTTTTTTTTTTTGCCAGTCCTCATGCTTAAACTCTGGGCCTGGGCACTGTCCCTGAGCTTCTTTTGCTCCAGGCTAGCACTCTACTACTTGAACCACAGCACCACTTCTGGCTTTTTCTGTGTATGTGGTACTGAGGAATTGAACCCAGGGCTTCATGCATGTGAGGCAAGTACCACTAAGCCCCACTTCCAATTTTTCGGGGTTTTGTTTTTTGTCATTCGTTGGGCTTGAACTCTGGACCTGGGCCCTGTCCCTCAACTCTTCAGCTCAAGGCTAGCACTCTACCACTTGAGCCACAGAGCCACTTCCGGTTTTCTGGTGGTTAGTTGGAGATAAGAGTCTCACGGACTTTCCTGCCTGAGCTGGCTTTGAACTGTGATCCCTAGATCATAGCCTCCTGAGTAGCTAGGATTACAGGCATGAGCCACTGGTGCCCAGCTCACTTCTAGTTTCTGAGTGGTTAATTGGAAATAAGAGTGTCATGAGAACTTTTCTGCTTGGACTGGCTTTGAACCAAGATCATTTTAACATTTTTACAGTGTTGGGGCTCAAATCCAGGGCCTTTTACATGCTGAAAAGTGTTCTACCACTGAGATACAGCCCTATGATGCTTGTTTCAGAATGAGACATCTGAAGTTTAAAATGAATCTGTTCACCTAAGTCACAGAAAATCACTTGTTATTGCTGTTCATGTGTTTTTGAACTCAGGGCCTGGGCACTGTCCCTATACTCTTTTATTCAAGTGCTCTACTACTTTAAGCCACACCTCCACTTCTAGTTTTTGAGTGGTTCATTGAAGATAAGAATGTCTCGGGGATTTTTCTGCCTGGGCTGGGTTTAAATCTTGATCCTTAGATCTCATTCTCCTGAGTAGCTAGGATTACAGGTGTTAGCCACCCTCTGGCTTATTTTTTTCTTATAATAATTGTACAAAGTGGTTTTTATTGATGATTGGTGTTAAATGGGAGTTTTTTAACCCAAATCTCCAGTGACTTTTTTTTCTCCCCAGCATACCTAGTCTATATTCTACCAATGTCTTTTCAGGAAGAAAAGGACTAAATTTGAAGACTGGGAATGAGAATCAGAGACTACAGGCCTGATTCACAGGACAGTAACAATGAAAAGAATCCCAGGTCCCAAAAATGACATTATCTCAGCTCTGTCTCTAGATCCCTTTCATCGCAGCTAGAAATTGGCTAAGCTGAAGTGGACTTTTATAGTTGGGATTCTGATGGTCCTTGACCTACTCAAACACAGACAGCTCCTACGAATGCAAAGCTATGTTAGCACTTTCACTTGGGCAGTGGTCCCCAACCTTGACTCACCAGAGAAAGTTTTCATGGGTTTGAGATGAGGCCTTAGTGTCAGTGTTTGTAATCTCCAGCTAAGAACTGCTGCGTAAATGGAATGACTGGGCAGTGCAAAATCAAATAATTCAACTTAATTTCAATGCACAGTATTTCCTAGAGATCAGTAAAGGCCAGAAAATACTCAACTTTTACAAAGAAAACATTTATTTTGATCATGGTTTCAGTCCATGATCAGTTTACCCACTGTTTTGTGCATCCTAAGCAATGCATCAAGCTGGAGAGCATGTGGTCAAAGAAACCTAATTGGGAGAAAGAGAAAAGAAGAACTTTGGTCCAACAGCCCCTTTTAAGGTCACATCTTCATAGGCTAAAACCCTTCACTACCTCAATAAAAGGTTCCACCACCTCTCAATAGTACTAACTTGGAGCCAGGCGTTGGTGGCTCACACCTGTAATTCTAACTACTCAGGAGGCTGAGATCTGATGATGGTAGCTTGAAGCCAGCCAGAGCAGGAAAATCCATAAACTCATCTCCAATTAACCATCTGTTAGCCCAATAAGTCCCCTTCCCAAGCTTATCACACTCCTTCCCCTCTCCACAGCTTAGCATGTTCCTTTCCTAGGCAACACTGGGCCCATTTGATAAAGGCAATAAATAATCAGCCTACCTTGAGATGGCACTGCTCTGGCCCAGCTACCGCCATATAAGGCAGTAAGATCCCCTCAGAGTGACTCTCAGGTCTGGTGAGCATCAGGGCCCCTACTACTACTTGGGCAGCAGTGATAAATCCTAGTCTACCCCTGGTCCTCACATCCACATCAGGGTCTCTGCCTCCTAGCCCCTTCTAGCCCCTCCCAGACCTCCTACATTATATAGGTCACTTCAGACAATAGCTGGCACTTCTCTCTTGTGAGAAGGGGTCTAGCTGGACCCTTCACTGGCAATAAACCTTTTCTTTGTTCTGTGTACCTGGAGGTCTGTGTAATTTTCTGGTAAAGGCTAATATACTCTAACCCCATCAAAAAGCTGAAAAGTAGCAGTGTGGCTCAACTGGTAGAACACCAGCTTTAAGCAAAAATGTTAAGGGAACAGTACCCAGTCCAGTCCCTGAGTTCAAGCCCAATGCACACACAGGTAAGATCCAAACTAACAACCATCTTTGAATTAGAGTCCATTTGTGTGTGTGTGAGAATACCATACAGAGGAGTTACAATTACATGGCAAGATAATGAGTACATTTCTTATCTAGCATTGTTGCCTCCTCTTTGTTTCCCCTTCTCCTCCCTTCTCATACTCCCCCTAACTCCCCCCACCTGATCCTCCCCCCCCACCAAAGTTGTGAAGTTCATTTTTAGACATAACGACTTGTACATCTCATTGTTGCAATGGGCCCACCTGTATCCCTAGTTAAATGATTTGTTTTTGCCCCTCCCCTCCACAAATTATACCAACATCAAATACAATGAAAGCAGGGGTTATACTGTGTGGGAGAGATATACAAAGCAACATAGAAATCATCTTATAAATATGTTAGAAACAATTGCATGAAAGAAAAAAAAACTTGAATACTTATCTTGGGGTTCATTTCCCTAACATCAACTTATCTGACCTTTTCTGCTTGACTCATACATATACTAGATATTGCAAATAAGGGAAACCATGGGACCTATGTTGCTTTGGGCCTGGCTTACTTCACTTAATATAATTTTTTCCAAGCCTTTCCAGTTCCTAACAAATGGGGCAATGTCATTCTTTCTGATGGAGGCAGAGAATTCCATTGTGTCTATATACCACATTTTCTTGATCCATTCATCTACTGAGGGGCATCTGGGTTGGTTCCATATCTTAGCTATGGTAATAGAGTCAACTTTTGATACACATAAATGGGAGTGTACTGGAGAGTCTGGGTCATTTCAACCCATTGACTGTGGAGACAACTTAAGTACAGACATGAAAAGCCTGTCTGACTCACACAAGTCTGTATCCTTAAACTGCAGTTGAATCCGGTGGCAATCTCCCAAGTATTGGGCCCAAAGTCTTCAAGCTGCAGATCCCGGAATGGACGCCCAGAGGCCGCCCATAAACGGCGGGTCTGAGGCGCGGGCCCTGACCTGGAGCCGTCAAGATGGGGCCTGGCTCTTGCCTCGGGCTCTGGGACAGGGCGTGGCAACGCGGTTCTGGGCCCAACGAGGTTCTGGGCCCAACGCGAGGGGGCGTGGTAACTCCGTTCCCGCCCCAGGGAGAGGGGCGTGGCAATCTTGTTCCCGCCCCGGACGAGGGGGCGTGTTCCAGCCTCCATCAATTAAAAAATGGTGCCAGTGACGCCGTGTCTTCCGTCACTTCCGCGCGCCGCGGCTAACGTCAGTACCAGGCGCAGGCTGCGGTGGGGTGGTTTGATCGTCAAGTTCGGTTCTGGTTGGTTGTGGACCATGGAGAGTGACTTTTATCTTCGTTACTATGTAGGCCACAAAGGCAAGTTCGGTCATGAGTTCCTGGAGTTTGAGTTCCGGCCCGACGGTAAGAGTGGCCCTCGCCCGCGGGGGGCTGGAAGCAGGCCTGGGGGTGCCTGGGCTCCGGAATGGGCGGGAACTGGAAGAGGCCGAGACTGAGAACCGCGCCGTAGTGCTGGAAGCGCTGTCTGCTTTTTCTATTGTCCACATACAAGGATGTTTATTAAGTGACTTTAAAAAAGCAAATTGCTGAGATTGTGACAGACGCTGTGTAAGCGCCTGCCTTGTGCCAGGTTCTGCTCTGTCCGTTGGGGGAAGTAAAGGAGATTGTCTAAACTAACTTCCCTTCCCCTAGAACTTGTGTTTCAGTGCTAGGAGAGACCGTAAACCAGAATGATTCCAGAGGGTGTTCAGGGACAACAAAATGTTGGAATAATTAATGGACACACTGCTTTGAGATAAGGTATCTTAAGAGAGCTTTCTGAAGAGTGGATGTTTGAACCTATTGTAGATTAAGAGAAGCCAGCCTTGTGAAGCTTGGGAATAGCATTCTGTAGAGCGAGTAGCAATGTTAAAGCCATAGGGGAGAGACGTGTAAAGGAGTTCGGAAATGGTGGAGGCAGAATCAATTAGCTTTGATTGGTTAATGGTATTTAGGAGGGTGCATTGGAGAGAAGAGAATCCATGATGATAAAAAATTGCAGCTGAGGGCTACGAATGTGGCTTAGTGGTAGGGTGCTTACCTAGCATGCATGAAGCCTTGGGTTCGATTCCTTAGTACCACATAAACAGAAAAAAGCTGGAAGTGGCGCTGTGGCTCAAGGGGTAAAGTGCTAGCCTTGAGCGAAAGAAGCTCAAGGACAGTGCCCGGGTCCAGAGTTCAAGCCCCAGGACTGGCAGAAAAATAAAAAATTGCAACTGAAGTCTGGCGCTGGTGGCTCATGCCTATAATCCTAGATACCCAGGAGGCTGAGATCTGAGGATTGTGATTCAAAGCCAGATGAGAGACAAATACAAGAAACTCCTAGTGATCCTGAAAGGCATAGAAAATTTGCAGTGTGTATGTACATGGTAGGAGTTGATTAGGAAACTTAAGATTGAAGAAGCTTGTTTTGGACAGCATTCACAGCAAAGAAGCCGGAGGCCAAAGGATGCATGGAATGGCTCAGGCAGAAACAGTAGGCTTATTGATTCCATCTGTGTGAGAATATTGCAAGAGTAAACTGAACCAGCAGGCAGGACCTCAGCTCAGCTGTATGTCATGTTAAGGACTTTATATTTTGTCAGGAAGGCAAAGAGAAGCCATTTGCAGCCTCAGTATTAGAATAATTTAATTAGATGTTTCTACATATCTCCAGACAATGTTTGTCCATCATCTGGAGAATGAACTGAAAAGAGATCTAAGGAAGAGAAATGGTGCAGAGATGTAGAATAAATTATTTGTCTTTTTTCACATGTCTTCTCTACCGTGGAAAAATCATGTGTTGTATTTTCTTTATGTTCTCCATCCCCACCATATACCCACACTATTCCTTTGGTTATACATGTGCCAAATGTGCTCAAATGATAAGAACACAACGTTTCTCTCACAGAAATAAATCCATGTTTCATGGTCACATGAAAATACAGGTAAATAGTTTGTACATGAAAACGAAAATGGGAAACTTGAGATGTGAAAGATTGATGGAAAGGTGAGGGGGAATGACAGAAGGAGTGACACTGAGCAAGATGCATTGTACTAACAGATATGTTAAATTGAAAGCTATTAATATAATTATTTGGAGATAATAATAGAAAATAGGGGGGAAAGCTTAAAAAACATTCAAGCAGCATTCTACAGTTTTCACAATGCTTTTACAACTCAATTCCTGAACGCATATCCTCTTGAGATAATTTATCAGTTTTCCTAATTTTTAGTTGAAGGCATTAACCTGCAAAAATGTAATTTGTCAAAGTCAGAAAACAGCCTGTTTGTGTCCTTTTACCACACCATAGTTGCCTCACTTTTTTGTGGGGGGAGGGGATGTCAGATGAACTCAGGACCTGGGTGCTGTACATGAGCTCTTTTGCTTAAGGTAGCACTCTATCACTTTGAGCCACAGCGCCACTGCTAGTTTTCTGGTGGTTAATTGGAAAGAAGAATCTCACTGACTTTCCTGCCTGGGCTGGCTTTGAACTGCCATCCTCAGTTCTCAGCCTCCTGAGTAGTAGGATTACAGGTGTGAACCACCAGTACCTGGGGACTCCCTTTTTCTTGAACTGTAGCTACACTGTAGTTAGATGGCATCTGGCAGGTGTTTAATAGCCCAAAGTGAAGGACTGAAAAGACTAAAGTGGTTGAATACCATGGGTACAAGTAGTAAATCTGTTAGACATTTTGAAGAACAGGATATAGTTTGGGCAAAGCTAATAGTCTTGGGAGTTCAATGATCTTTTGTTCATATGTTCTTATTGTTCATTGCACATATTTTGTGTTTTTCATAGGGAAATTAAGATATGCCAACAACAGCAATTACAAAAATGATGTCATGATCAGAAAAGAGGTATGGACTTTCCCTTCTTTTCAGTTTAGCCTTTCCTGTTCTTTCTAGGGATAAAGAATAGAAAAGTAGACCAGTATTTATAAACAGGTACATTAGTTCTGTTAGCTCCTTTTTTTGTTGTTGTTGTCGGTCATGGGGCTTGAACTCAGGGCCTGGGCTCTGGCATTGAACCACAATCTTCAGATCTCTGCCTCTTGAGTAGCTATGGTGTGAGCCACCAGTGCCTGGCTGCTATTTTCTTTTACAACAATAAATCAGTTACTACTGACTTTTGGGGGGACACAAATTGTGTTCAAGTAATACTAGTCTATAGTGATACCTTGTCTCTCTCAGTAAAGGTCAAGATCAAGCCTCTGTCAGGTTTAGTGTGTGATAAGGACCCAGTATCTGCTTTCAAGATGTTTTTTTGTTGCTGCATCCTCCAAAAATAGCAAATTCTGTGTCCTTACAAAGCATTAAGAACAAAATGGGGGCAGCTCATTGCCTTGAGTCCTTCTACCCTTGTGGTATAATCTAAAATCCCAACTCTTACACTGTTGCCTTGAGATTATGTTTTAATGTAAATTTTGGAGGGTGAACAAACTTTCAAAACATAGCAGGAATGATTTACAGACTTTCCACATGGGTGAACCAATGTGTCAATAAGTAGCTGGGGAGCTGAAGTATTGTCAATGAGTGCTTCTAACCTGACCTCTTATTTCAGCATGTTAGAGTCAAGCATAAATGTCTTTCCAGTTAAGGAGGTGCCCCAGATAGGTCTTCAAGAGCAGTGGTTCTTATTGTCTATCACTTTCTAAGTGTGTTGCTTAGGGATACAACCTAAATTCTGTTTGTTTGTTTTTTTAATTTTAATTTCAGGCTTATGTACATAAAAGTGTGATGGAGGAACTGAAGAGAATAATTGATGACAGTGAAATTACCAAAGAGGATGATGCTTTATGGCCTCCCCCTGACCGAGTAGGCCGACAAGTGAGTGTGTTTATTGACTATACTTGTAGGAAAGAAGTCTTGGAAGATAAAGTTTATTTTTCTGCACATGACATTGAATTCACTTATGGTGTGTTTCTGCGATGTGCATGAAGCAGATTGCCGGCACTTTGGTCAGAGGGAACATTAATTCCATAATTAGGACCAGAAGGAGCAAGTGGTATGGCTGGCCAGCTATGGCCTAACTCTGAATTTCTTCTTGTGAAATACCACTGTCTTCTCAAAGGTTTTGCTGTCTACCTTATTTACCATGTAAACTGCTAGAACAAAGCATTGTGGAGAGCACAAAGTAAATAGAACATAATTATTTCAACAGTCTAGTGGAAGAAAAATCATAAGTAGCTAAGTATTCAAATCACAGCTTGTGTGATCATTCTCAAGACCACCGGGGTAATTACAAAACTGCCACTGTCATATTTGAGTGAAAAAAAGCTATTGTCATATTTAGGTGAATTAACAGGAAATATTTCTATTTGACTTCACTGGTTCATTGCTATTCCCAGACATACCTTGATTGTTCTTAGTGGGCCCTGTGCACTGGTCTGCCTTCTGCCTAAACTATACTTCTTTTAACACTGTACAGCCTATTATTGAGGTATTCAAATGTTACTTCCTTGGTGCCATCTTGTCTGTCCATCCAGTCTTAAGAAGATGCTTCCAATAATTTTTTTTTTTACAAATAAGACCTGTTTTATTGTGTTCATTATGTCATTGTCTAAAAACATTGCATTTACTTTTCTTTTTTTGCCAGTTCTGGGGCACTATCTCTGAGCTTCTTGGCTCAAGGTTAGCACTCTACCACTTGAGCCACATCACCACTTTTGGCCTTTTCTGTGTATGTGGTACTGAGGAATCGAACCCAGAGCTTCATTCATGCTAGGCAAGCACTCTACCACGGACCCACATTCCCAGCCCCGCATTTACTTTTCTTATCCTCTCACTACAACTGACCCTCAAGTGAAAGATTTTTTTTTTCTTTATGCTGGCACTGGGGCTTGAACTCAGAGCCTTAAGCTCTCACTTGGCTTTTTCACTGAAGGCTGGTATTCTAATACTTGACCTACTCCTTCATTTCTGCCTTTTTGGTAGTCACCTGGAGATAAGAGGCTTTTCTGCCAGTTGTGGCTTCAAACCATGATTCTCAGATTGCCATCTGAGTAGCTAGGATTATAGGCATGAACTACCAGCACCTGGTTGAGAACTTTTTTTTTTTCTTCTGTCAGTCCTGGAGCTTGATCTCTGTGCCTAGGTGCTATCCCTGAGCTCTTCTATATTATAACAAATATTATATACATATGGTAAAATATATATAAAATTTAACATATTCTTTTCACTGCTGTATATCTATTAATTAAAATAGTACCACTGTATAGTAAGAGCTCAGTAGTGATTATGTTTATTAAAATTGTAAAATATATTAGTTTGGGGTTTTGTTGTTGTCATATTGTCCTATAGAGGCTTTCAACTTTTAGGAGAATAGAATGAAAGATGAGTGCAAACTTTATTTTATTTTTTTTTTGTCGGGCTTGGGGCCTGAACTCTGTCCTTCAGATCTTCAGCTGTAGACTAGCGCTCTACCACTTGAGCCTCAGGGCTACTTCTGCGCGTTCTGCTGAGGAATGGAACCGAGGGCCTCATGCATGCAAAGCAAGCACTCTACCACTGAGCTACCTTCCCAGCCCGAGTGCAAACTTTTTGACATTTTCATTTGTGCGTGTGTGTGTGTGTGTGCGCGCGTGTGCGTGCATGTGTACACGCACGTATGCAAGCTGGTCTTGGAACTTGAACTCAGGGCCTAGGTGCTGTCCCTGAGCTTTTTTTGCTCAAGGCTAGCACTCTTACCACTTGAGCCACAGCTCTATTTCCAGCTTTTTGGTATTTAATCAGAGATAAGATTTTCCTGTGCTATTTCTTTTAAAAAGAAGAAAAAATCTCCAAGGCTGGTAGCTCACACCTATAATCCTAGCTAGTCAGGAGGTACAGACCTAGAGGATCAGCAGAAAAGTCTGAGACTCCATCTTCAAAATAACCAGCATTAAGCCAGGCTGGAGTTGAAACTCAAGTGGTACAACACTAGCCATGAGCAAGCAAGTTGAGCATGATGCCCTGAGTTCCACCCCCATAATTGGCTTGAAAGGACAGGAAAGAGAAGGAGGAAGGAAAAAGAAATGAAGGGAAAGGAGGGAGGGAAGGATGGGGGGTATCACTAGAACATAAGTTCTATGAGGGCAGAGATCTTCATTTGGTTTGTTTGTCTTACCTCTTCGTTCCCAAGTCCTGGGAAAAATAAATGGCCCAGCAGGTACCCCAGGGACTTTTTTGAAGGTTTGTTGGGCTTCTGTAACTACTTAGAAATTAAGACTCCACCCAAATCATACAGCTAGTAAGTGACAGAGTTGGGATCAAACTAAGTGTCTGGAATCATTTCCTTTGTCCCATGTTGCCAAGAAAGGTTGGGTCCTTTGGTATTTTTAAAAGAAATCTATCTTCCTTGCTTACAATGAAAACACATACACAAAACTGTGTGTAAATTTTTATAAATCTCAGAGGTCTTGGAGCCCTGAGAGGCTGATCTTCTCAAGGGCTAAACAGTGTTGTCTTTATTTCTAGTGCTTAATAATTTAGTGCTTTTAGTAAGCTGCCCTTGCTTTTGGAGCTATCTATAATAGAGTTTGGGTAACAAATGAGTCTTTCTCCCCTAATGAATGATTTATTTCTGCCCAACGTAGATATTTTTTTTTATTACTGTTTCTAGGAGCTTGAGATCGTCATTGGAGATGAGCACATTTCTTTCACAACATCAAAAATTGGTTCTCTTATTGATGTCAATCAATCCAAGTAAGTATATATGATCCTTATATCAGATTTGACTGTTTTAGAGCAGATTGCTAAGAAACTCTCAGCCAACTTGGACCAGCCCATTATAGGAAGATGTGGTGCAAATGCAAAACAGAAGTGGGCAGAATTTTCCCCCTCTTGAGAAAGGGACTCCAAATTGTTGTTGTACATCAGTAGCCACAGGGAATTGGTTCCAAGAACCCCTCAGACCAAGTTTGTGGTCACTCAAGTCTCAGAAAACAGTACAGTGTTTCCTTTAAATAATCTCTAGATTATTTAGAATACCTAATACAATGTGCTGTGTAAATAGTTGTTAAACTACATTGTTTAGGGCATAATGACAAAAAAGTCTAGGTGTGTTCACTATGATGGGCCATCATAGACATAAGAAGATTTTTACCCATAGAGGGAAAGTCCATTGATTGTTGCTATGAATATTCAAAGTTGCTGCCTTTACGTTTAGGTTTCATTCAGTCATGGTGACTAAAAACTTGTCAGTGACACAAGAGAGTCACAAAGGAGCAGACAGAACAGTAGATGAAATATTGGCCAAGCAACTAAAGTATACAATTCAGTGGGGTAAATCATAAAATTGAGACATGAATCTCTGTACCATAAAGAGTCCTTAGAACTTGGCAGTCTCTTTGACTCCTGTGTTTTAAGGATTTGGAGTAAGCAATATTTTGCTTTAAAGTTGGTAGGCATTTTTCCCTGAATCTCACAAGTAATATATGCTTATTATAGGAAATACAGAAAAGTAGACCTGAAAGATTTGCTTTTTTTTGTCAATTAGACAATGTTTATTAGTATATATTTTTTCCTCTGCATTAAAAAATACATAGGAGCTGGACATTGTGGAAATGCATGCAATCTTAGGAGGTCAAAGCAGAAGTTTAGTTGTCATAACTATAAATGACTGGAGGCCAGAGGCTAAAGCAGGAGATTCAGGGCCAACTTGGACTTGAACTATATTTTGAGACAGTCTCAAAAACAAACATACACATACACAGAGGAAGCTGAGATCTAGGGGATCTCAGAAAAGTTCACTAGACTCCATCAAGTTAAAGTGATAAAGCACCAGCAGTAAGCAAGAAAGCCATAGTGCTGGCAAAAAGTTTTTTAACAAAAAGCACAAACAAATACAAATTGAGATTTTAATTTTTTATCACTAGCTTTTTCCTTTTTATTTCCCCATTAAAAATCTTTAACTTACCTCAAGGTATTTATTTATTTAGATAATACTAGGGGGTTGAGCCCAGGGTTTCATGCTTTCTGAGCCCTTTTGTTTTTACCTTTTTACCTACGATCTCCCTAACTTCTACCTGATTAACCTGGAACCATGATTAATCCTGTCTCCATCTCCAAAATAGCTGAGATTACAGGCGTGACTACCATGATCAGTTTCTGTTAATATGTGACCTTTTCCTTCTTTATGGACATTAGTTTGATCAAAGTTTTAATGTAGTTTATACACCTTGATAGGGAACATTTTGGTAGATAATAAATGGTTGTTTTTTTTTTCCTTTTCTTCCAGTTTTACAGCTCTCTAAACTCTTTTTTTCCTTTATGTTTTAGAGATCCAGAAGGCTTACGAGTATTTTATTATCTTGTTCAGGACCTGAAGTGTTTGGTCTTCAGTCTTATTGGGTTACACTTCAAGATTAAACCAATCTAGACTGAATATTGGTGTGGACCTGGTGGAGGGGAGTAGTTCTTTCTAATTACCATTATCAGGAAATTTTGTGTATATTGGGCAAATTTTTTTATAGACTATAAATGATTGTCTTTAATAAATACGTGATGAAATTAAATTTGTTGCTTTCTTTTTTTTTTGTTTTTTGTCGGTCGTGGGGCTTGAACTCTGGGCCTGGGCACTGTTCCTCAGCTCTTCAGCTCAAGGCAAGCGCTCTACCACTTGAGCTACAGCGCCACTTCCGGTTTTCTGGTGGTTTATTGGAGATAGGAGTCTCACGGTCTCTCCTGCCTGGGCTGGCATTGAACCGTGATCCTCAGATCTCAGCCTCCTGAGTAGCTAGGATTACAGGTGTGAGCCACAAGCGCCCGGCAAATTTGTTGCTTTCTAAAGACCTATATGTGTGAAAACCTACACGGTGTGAATTATTGCCAAAAATAAATCTAACCAGAAGCCAGGCACTGGTGGCTTATGTCAGTAATCCTAGGATTCAGGAGGATGAGCTCTGAGGGTCACGGTGGTTCGAATGAAAATCATGGTTCAAAGCCAGCCTGGGCAGGAAAGTCCATGAAACTCTTTATTCCAGTTAACCACCAGAAAACCAGAAGTAGAGCTGTGGCTCAGTGGTAGGGTACTAGCCTTGAATGAAAAAACTCAGGGATGGGGCTGGGAAGGTGGCTCAGTGGTAGAACGCTTGACTTGCATGCATGAGGCTCTGGGTTCGATTCCTCAGCACCACATAAGCAAAAAGAAAAAAAGCAGGAAGTGGTGCTGTGGCTCAAGTGGTAGAACGCTAGCCTTGAGTTGAAGAGCTGAGGGACAGCGCCCAGGCCCAGAGTTCAGGCCCCACAACCAGACCCCCCCCCCCAAAAAAAGAAAAAGCTCAGGGACAGCATCTACCCTGAGTTCAAGCCCAACAACAACAACAAAAAATAACCCACTGTCCCAAAACTACCACTTACAAAAATAATAGGAAAATACTACATTTTAAAATAAAGTCAGGCCAGGTGCTGGTGGCTTACACCTGTAATCCTAGTTACTCAGGACGCTGAGATCTGAAGATCATGGTTCAAAGCCAGCTGGGGCAGGAACATCAGTGAGGCTCTTATTTCACAACTAACCACCAGAAAACTGGAAGTGGTGCTGTGGCTCAAGTGGTATAGCTCTCACCTTGAGCTGAAGAACTCAGAGACAGTGCCCAGGCCCAGAGTTCAAGCCCCATGACAAAAAAATAATCAAGTCAGTAATGTTCAGAGAAAATTCCAGGGCAGGTCATTCAATTTCCTAAATAAACAAGGGAAACAGAACCTATAAAAAGGAGACCTGAAAGTCTTTAGTTGCTGGGGTTTATCCCAGTAGTAGAACACTTGCCCAACATGCATAAGGCACTAGATTTTACCTTAGCATCACAAAACAATTACGTAATGTTTGGATCATGATGAGGAAATGTATATTAATATCATTAAGAAAATGTGTTTATCTGAACCTTTTAACTTTTAACTCCCTCTCTCCCCCTTACATTGCACATGCTAGGCAAGCACTCTACAACTGAGCTATCTTCCCAACCAAATACTGTTTGCTTTTTTAGGGGTAAAATAGTACTTGGGTTTTTAAAAGTCGTGTAGAAATATCTATATAAGTCACTAAGAACAGACCAATACATACCGTGTGAGGATTTCTGAAGAAATCCTGATACATCCGTAGGATGTTATACAGAGGGGTTACCATACCATAAGTAGGTAATTAGTACAATTCTTTTTGGACAATGTCACCCCTTCATTTCCCCCCAGTTTCCCCCTCCCATCCCTGCCCACAAGTAGCATAGCTTATCTTTTACATAGTACATATTAAATACTGTACCGTGCTGCATTTGTTCACCCTCCGTGTCCCCCCCCAAAAGCAAAGACAAACACAACCTACAAGAACAATAGAAAATTTTTGTTTTTCTTTAAAAAATTTGTGGCTTCTTTAGGCAAGTAGCTGGTTGGCTAGAGACAGTCCAGCTCCGGACAAGGTCCCAGGCGTTCCTAAAGCAATTCCTTTCCCGCTCCACTCTGTTGCCCCGGACAAGCTAGGGGCAGCCTGCATCTGACATCAAGGGTCCTGCCTGACCAGCGCGTCTCCTGTGTGGTCTACTTAGGAGCTACAGGGCAACCTGGTGGTAAAGCAGACATGAAGTCACTCCAAATCGACACATGCTGCGAGACAAGTAAGCTGTGCCTCCGCGTGGTATTCACGGTGTGGCCTCAGAAGGTGACAGCTGAAGGGCATGGCCCAGACTGGGGGCAGCATCCCGAAGAGAAGCAAAGCGAAGAGCTGACGAGGCACCATCCAAACCTTCCTGGCGGCCCTGGGCAGCGGGACCCAAGAGATCAGAGAAGCCTCTGAGCAGGCAGAATAGTAGGAAAGAACAGGAGACCTGGCGGAGGTTTCCGGCAGGCTGTCTTGTGCCCGCACAAAATCGGGGTTCAGTTAACATCTGTGGCATTGCGGACTTGGGAGGCAGGAACCGGGCCGTCAAGCACGGACATCCGCTCACCTAACCGGGGCGGGGCGGGACCGGGCAGGACCCCGATACCCACGAGGTAAAAGCAGCCTAGGGTTTGCTCAGGAGGAAAGGCCTTGCCCCTCTCCTCCCGGGCCCCGCCCCTCTCCTCCCGGGCCCCGCCCCTCCCGGGCCCCGCCCCTCACTGAGGCAGTGCAGGCAGCGACGGCGCCCGCTTTTTACGACTGGCCGGAAAGCAGCGGTCGCCGCGTACAGCCTGAACGCCATGGGGGTAAGGGGGAGACAGGAGGAGGCGGCCCGCTTCCCGGGGCAGCCGGGCTGGAGAGATGGCGAGGATGTCGAGCTCACCGCGGGGTGGGGGAATGAAGAGTAGAGGGGGGCTGGCGTTGAGAGGGAGGAAGGCCGAGCCCGGGTGGGAGGGGCGGGGTGGTCAGACTGGAACCCCTCCCCTCAGAAAATCGCGCTGCAGCTCAAGGCCTCGCTGGAAAATGTCACCAATCTGCGGCCGGTGGGCGAGGACTTCCGGTGGTACCTGAAGGTGAGGCGGGACATCCGGCGGCAGTGCCTCCTCCCCTCCCCCCAGCCTTCAGCGCCTTAAGATTGGGAAATATTTCATGTAACAAATGTTCCGATTTTTTTTTCTGGCCAGAATATTAGATTTATTGGTTAATCTTTAACCAAAAGCCCTGGAACTCACATTTTCCCCCCTATTTAACTATTTCGTGATGTGTAAACAGACACTAAAATGCTTCTCAAAGAGACTTTGCAACTATTTAATGTGAATAAATTCACCACTCTTATTGGTTGATCTGGTTTTTTATTTTGTGCATGACCCACCCTTATTTCCCTTACTCATACTGGAAAGCCCGGCACTCCAGTGACACAGTCTGCCAGGGCCCTCTTCTGAATAGTGTAAGGTCCTTCTCTGTCCTGGATCCCAGAAGTTCTGCTTTGTACCCTAGTCTAAATCTCAGCAGCTTTCCACACCCATCAAAAGCTCTTATATTTCAGAAAGTTACCTTTGACCACTTTCATTCCAAATATTTTGAAGCCTGAGTTCCAAGGTTTATTTGGGAGTCATTTTTTCTTCAGTTAGATAGTCTGTGAGGAGCAGCAGTGATGAATAATTAAGTCAAGGACTAACTGAAAGCTCTTAACCAAGCAACTTAGCTAGAGTAAGGGTCCTGTTTAGGCCCTTTCAGTACTGCATAAGCCTTGAATCCTCAGCCAGATAGAACACATAAGAACAGTGACTTTTGCCGTGCCTGGAGATAAGCCAGATGTCCTTGTGGGGGCTGATTGTAAATGTGAAGTGACAACAAGAAGGTACAGTAGGCTTCTGCCTGCTTCCCATTGTCCTTATCCTTCCCCCAGTGTCTCCCCAACTAAGCCAGCTGCTTTACTAATACCCTTCTTTTTCCCAAGATGAAATGTGGCAACTGTGGTGAGGTTTCAGAGAAGTGGCAATACATCCGGCTGATGGTAACTGTCCTTCTACCCTGTCACCAGCCCCCCCCCAAACCCTCTGGGTGGGGATTTGGGGAAACTGGTTCTCATCTCTCCAGTCCCCTGGACCTCATTTCTTGTGGTTTGAGGGGCAGGTATCACTGATCAACATGATAAACAACAAATACCTGTGGGATGTTGGGCAGAGTTCCCAATTAAGAGAAAGACCTTTTCTCCTTCTCAGGAAGCCTTCCCAAGATTTTTTTTTTTTAATGTACCCTGGAGTTTCAATAGAGGGGTTTGCAGGTCATAAACATGTGCTCTACCACTGAGCCACATCCCCAATCCCAATCCCCAGGATTTCTGTCCTTAGCAAGTCACTTACCTCTGTTTCTTAATCTCTTCAATTTGGTAATAAATGATGGGTTGGGATCTCCTGAGGTTCTGTGATTACTTGACATGTGACTAGAGGTTCTGTTTGCTTCTTGCCAGGACAGTGTGGCCCTAAAGGGAGGCCGTGGTAGTGCCTCCATGGTCCAGAAGTGCAAGCTGTGTGCTCGGGAAAACTCCATTGGTAGGTCTGACTGTGATTACTGAGTTATACCAGGCTGGCCCACAGCTTCCTGGTGCCAGACTGAAAGCAGGGTGGACTCTGGTCTGAGATACTAAAGCTTACATATGGCTA
Organism: Dipodomys ordii; assembly: GCF_000151885.1. NCBI lineage: Eukaryota > Metazoa > Chordata > Mammalia > Rodentia > Heteromyidae > Dipodomys > Dipodomys ordii. The sequence goes on along the minus strand of NW_012267277.1, from coordinate 1,808,361 downwards.
TCTCTCTTACCCAAGGCCACATCTGGGTACTTGGCTGTGGCCAAAGCAAGGATTCAAGTTAACCCTGTCTTCTTTTTATGTTTCAGAGATTTTGAGCAGCACCATCAAGTCTTACAATGTAAGTTTGTTGCTATGGTGGGTTAACACTAAAATGAGGGCCAGGAGACCTGAGTTCTAGAGACAACTGCTGTATTAGAACGATCTGCCATAGGATATTGTCACTTGTATTATTTTTTAATCCTTTTGTTTGTTTGTTTTAGGCAGGTCTTATTATGTAGCCCAGGCAGTCCTTGAACTCAGTCTTCTTTTCTCATGGTCCCAAATGCTGTGATTACAAGTGTGTACTGCCATGCCTTGCACATTATTTAATTTTCTTTCTTTCTTTTTTTTTTTTGGTCGGTCGTGGAGCTTGAACTCTGGGCCTGGGCACTGTTCCTCAGCTCTTCAGCTCAAGGCGAGCGCTCTACCACTTGAGCTACAGCGCCACTTCCGGTTTTCTGGTGGTTTATTGGAGTCTCACGGTCTCTCTTGCCTGGGCTGGCTTTGAACCGCGATCCTCAGATCTCAGTCTCCTGAGTAGCTAGGATTACAGGCGTGAGCCACCAGCGCCCGGCTATTTAATTTTCTTAATTATTCATTTGCTTAGTCCATCATTTTATTTAATATTCACTCAATGCTATTTTAGTGCTTTTATAGAAGTGCTGGGCTCAAGGGGCCTCTAGCCCAAGGTAGTCAATGTTTCCATGGCTGAGAGCATCTCCCTTATCTTCATTCAGTGAAACCCTGGTTGGGATTGTCTCTTGGTGCATACTTCCTGGAGAGTACCAATACTATTATTAATTAGGTATCACTATATAGCAAACTCAAAGGCAGGGGTCTATATAAAGAGCAGTTATTTGTATTCATCCATTCCTTGTTAGCTGTTTATTTAAAATATCTGAATTTTAGGCAGACACTGGTAGCTCACACATGTAATCCTAGTTACTGTGGAGGCTGAGATCTGAGGATCACATTTCAAAGCCAGCCTGGGCAGGAAATTCTGAGACTTTTTTTTTTTTTCCGGTCATGGGGCCTGAACTCTGGGCCTGGGCATTGTCCCTCAGCTGTTCAGCTCAAGGCTAGCACTCTACCACTTGAACCACCACTCCATTTCTGGCTTTTTCTGCTTATGCTGTGCTGAGGAATAGAACCTAGGGCCTCATGCATGCAAGGCAAGCACTCTATCACTGAGCCACCTTCCCAGCCCAATTCTGAAACTCTTATCTCCAGTTAATCATCAAGAAGACAGAAGTGGAGCTGTGGCTCAAATGGTAGAGCACTAGCCTTGGGTACAAAAGCTCAGGGACAGTGCCTAGGTCCTGAGTTGAAGCCCCAGGACTGGCACATACACACCAAAACTGAATTTTATCAAATTCTAAGCATTGTCCTGAAGTTAGAAATTATTTTGTTTTGTTTTGCTTTGCTTTTTTGTGGTGCTGGGGATGAAGCCCAGGTCTTCACACATAGCAGGGAGTCTACCACTGAGCTACATCACATGCCCTAAAGAGAGAAATTAAATAAGGGCCTGCCCTAAAGTCAGTCAGAATGTAGTAGAAGGTAAAGAACAACCAACAAAAGACAAACCAAGTACTCGACACTTGGTTGAAGTACAGTACCTGATTTTGTAGTGAATACAGAATAAGAGTGAAGGGATGTATGGCACTTGGGTGACCTCTGAGCACATTGGTAAGCAGGCGTGAACTTCCCGACTACTCACCCCTCCAAGAAATGCCCTCCACACACATCCCATTCCAAAGGCCTTCAGGGCACCCTTAAAGAAGGCTATGGTTAGCAAAAGGCTATGGCTAACTAATCATGGTGGTGCAGGCAGTCAGAAGGCTGAGGCAGGAGGATCTGGAGTTCAAGGTCAGCCTGGGCTACATCGCAAGACCCTGCTTTGGGGAGAGTAAGAGACAGAAAGGGTAAGGAGAGGGAGAGGAGAAATATAAATGTTTGACTTTGGCTGAGCTCAGAGAATCTGGAGGTTTCATAGCTTAACACTTTCTTATATTTTTGATATTATAAATTTTATCTCCCATTTATCAAGCACAGAGTGGGGACCTGTGCTGGCTTCTATGTATGTTCCAGATTCTCACAATAAACCTGTAGAGATTTCTTAGCTCCTATTGACAGTTTAGAAATCTTATACTCAGAGGAGAAAGCCAGGCAGAGCCCAGCCCAGCCTCATGTTCGGACAGACCCCACAATCCACACTCTTCTGCAGCAGCCATGTCTGCAGAAAGTCTTGTAGGGAACAGTGCTTCAGAAGGGAATGAGTTGTTCCTGATCCCAGTCCCATAGGGCAGGAAGCATAGCAGTCACAGGGTCATCTTGAGGGCCCACTTGAGCTTATCTCCTCAATATACTTCCTTTCTAGGCAGAAGACAATGAGAAATTCAAGACAATAGTAGAGTTTGAGTGCCGGGGCCTTGAACCAGTTGACTTCCAGCCCCAGGTGGGTGTGTTTCCTGTGTCTTTGGAGAGGATGTGTAGAGTGACAGCAGAACTTTGCTTCCAAAAGAAACTGGACTAGGACTTCTCCTTTCGTTCTCCCCCCTCCCACCCTGAGGATTGAACCCAAGGCCTTCTGCATGATGCTAGGCAAACGCTGTGCCCCTGAACTACACACCAGCCCTGGATTTCTTCCTAGGAAAAGTAATTGTCCACTATTAAGTGCCTACTATATGCTGGGCACCATTCCTGTCACTTTTACATGTAACACCGTTTAATCCTCTCTGCAACGCTGAAGGGATCTATCCTGTTACCAGATAAGGAAGGACCATAGAGGTTTTACTGCTTGTTCAGCTTTACAGTTAGTAAGCAGTGTGCTATCATTTGAACCCAGCTTGGTCTGACTCCAAGCCAGTGCTTTCTTCTTATTTGTGCAACATTTACCTCCCATCAAGTCTATGGGATAAGGCAGAAATGACGTTGGCATCCCCATTTCATCAATAAGGTAATGCAGGTCCAGGAAGAGGAACACTATTCCCAGAGCCCTTCAACGAGTCTGAGTAGTGGCAGAGGTTACCCCACTTCTGCCTTCTGGTCTGGGGCTGTAATTTGGACAATCTAATGCAGTCCCAAGGCAGCATCCAAGTCTTGGAAGTCATTCTAGAACAGCTGTCCACCCTGTCCTTTGTGGCAAAGGCTTTGCTGGAAAACCCAGCTCCCCACACAAAGAGCATATGCCAGCCTGGTGCTACCTTTCCCCCAGCCTAACTGCTGCCTTCCTGTCTCCTACAGGCTGGCTTTGCTGCTGAGGGTATGGAGTCAGGAACAGTCTTCAATGACATTAATCTGCAGGAGAAGGTATGAGACCAAGGGCCCTGGGGTGTGATACCAGAAGGCAGTAGTGAGGTACTCTTTCTTATTACCCCTGACTTGGTAAAGGACCCTGGGCATAGAGTGCTTTCTGGGCAAGGTACCTGGTGGGACTTATCCTTTTGGTGAACAAGGCTTATCAGTGGAGAGCTGGCATCTTTGTGCTATTTATTGGTGATTTTGCTGCAGAAGTGCTCTTCAGGTTGGTAAGCACAGGAAAGTTCAGTGTGCCTGACATGAAGTATGTGTTCTGTAAGCTTTGTTCAGGTAGGAGTTACAGTGCTATTGGCTGTGAGCTCATTGTTAATGAGTCATGTAGATATTGATATATACGTGTACAATTACAGTGGATTTTTTTTGGGGGGGGTTGTAGTGCTGAGGTTCAAACCAAGGACCTTAGCACATATTAGGCAAACTTTCTACTACAAAGCTACATCCCCAGCCCTTTTAAACAAGGTATCTTTTTAAAATCTATTCTTTTTTAAAAATTGTTATAAAAGACATGTATGGGGGCAGGGGGAATGGTAGAAAGTGAGGGGAGGGGTAACATTCTTCAAACAGAAAAAGAAATGTCCTCATTACCTGACTTATGTAACTATAACCCCTCTCTGTGCATCGCCTTTACTACAATAAAATAAAAGTGATGTACAGAGGGCTTACCATTTCATAAGTCAGGTAGTGAGTTTCTTTTTGGACAGTGTCACCCCTTTCTTCACTGTCTCCCAGTTTTTCCCTCCCGTCCCCACCCACAAGTTGTATATATGTCTAGTGAGTACCACTGCTGTGTTTATTCACCCTTTGTCCTTCCAGTTCTGTGTTCTCCCTCCCAAAGACAGATAATGAACTGAACAAGACAAAAACAAAAGCAATTTTTAACCTCTTGTTTCCATTTCTTGGAGTTCATTTTGATAAATATCATTTTATACAATCAGAGGTACATAGGCACTGCACCTTTATGTTTCTCCCCTAAGAGTATCCTCCTTTGGTCTAACTGTATATGAATGCCTGTAGTCCTGTATGTTTATTATGTCCTGATGTATTTTAATCTAGCTCCCACATATGAGCAATAACATGTGCCATTTGTCTCTCTAAGCTCGGCTTACCTCAGTTGGTTCAGTTGGTTCTAAGTCCACCATTTCCCTGCAAATGACATATATATATATATCATCTATTGCAGGGCATCTAGGCTGTTTCTGTAACTTTAAACAAGGTATCTTTAAATAGTAAGAAATAAAATAGTCAACAATTATTAATTGATGAGTTGATGAAAATCTTGTGACCAGCTCACGGGAACCTAATCTTGCATTACCCATGGCATTGGCACAAGTAGTCGCTAATTTAGCTTTTGTGGTGACTATGTAGAGCTTAACAAGTGATCATCAGTGGTATGGACATTTCTGCCCTGTATGTAGAAGTGTTTTGATCTGGCCTTGAAAGGAAAAAGGACAGCTGGGTTATGTCTGCATAGCATCCAGTAACAACAGGAACTGGCATTTACTAAGCTTCTCTTTGTAACACTGCTTTACCACATGCTTTCCTCATTCAAGTCATTAATATTCAGTCTGAGGTCCATTTTTGCTCCACCCCCCCTCATATTTTATTTTTTTTAAATAAAGGATAGAACTGAGGCTTCAAGGAGTGACATGACTTGTCTGTGGTCACAAACTGACAATGCTGGAGCTCAGGCCTGAGTGGTCTAGCTCTGCCAAGGGTCATGCATGTTCACAAATAGCTGAGACCATGTTGGGCCTCATGAGTCCCAATTGTCCACCCCACTGTCCTTTCCTGCTTTGAGAGGCTAACTCTGCCCTCTTACCCCATAGGACTGGACTGACTACGATGAAAAGTCTCAGGAGTCAGTGGGGATCTATGAGGTCACCCACCAGTTTCTCAAGTGCTGAATGCTTCCTGCACACTTGTCCCTAAGAACTGCGAAGAGACCAAGTGCCCAGACAGCAACCCCCACAGAGCCTAGTCCCTTGGTTCTTTGTGCCCTGGTAGTTGCATTAAGTCCTCCCAATCCACATGCCGGACTTTGTCATGGTTCCCAGATCCCACCAGTGAATCCCCCACTAAGTCCCCGTGGTACATGAAGATAGAGCAAAGGAGCAGCCATGCCCTTCACAAATAACTATGTACCTTGAAGGTCTTTGCCTTTCCACAGTTTAAAAACCTGTGACTGATAGAATTTGCAAAATACATAGGAATACAGAGCTTCTAAGGGCTCTCGGGCTCTTGGTCTAGGAGCAGGTCAACCCAGAGGATGAACAGCATCAGAGCCAGGGGCAACAAAGATAGAAAAACTTCCTTCACTCTTGGAGTGAGTGGTGAAGATATCAGTCAAGACCTTCATAGTCTTATAGGCCTGAGATCTTCACACAGTAAAACAAAGTTGTTTGCTGCAGTAAGATACCAGGGAGCTGCTGTTTGGAAAGTCTGTTGTGTTCTACTGAAGACCAGAATTCTTCCCCCACCCCCTTTCTTTTTGAGGGAGGCTGAGTCTTGCTATATAGCTCAGGCAGGCCTCTAATTCACAACCCATCTGCCTCCGTCTCTCAAATACTGGGATTACAGTGTATACCACCATGCCCAACAGAGCCTAGAATTCTTTGGAAATAAACATTATACCTTTGCTTCGTGTGTATGTGTGTATATGTTTATGTGCCAGTACTGAGTCTTGAAAAGAGTTTCTTGATCTTGGATTTTTTGCTCAAGCCTAATGTTCTACCACTTGAGCCACTTCTGACTTTTTGCTGATTAATTGGAGTCTCTCAGATTCATCTTCCTGTGCTGGCTTTGAACTGTGATCCCCAGTTCTCAGCCTCCCAGGTAACTAGGATTATAAGTGTGAATGACTGGTGCCCAGCTTGTTTCATACTTTTTGAGAATGAGAAAGGTCTGCCCACTCCTAAGCTGGCTGTGAGATTTCAGCAAGGGGTCCTCCAGTTTCAGACAACGCTAGTGTATCCAAGGATTTGAGGTGTCTGCATTGCCCTCTTTCAAGTCCAGCAGCCACATCTCTAAGTTTTTCTTCATCTCACAGCAGAGCTTCCTCAGTCTTCTCCCCACGAGTCCCTCACCCTCCACTGGGTCTAGTCCACTGCTTTGCCTGGAAACAAATAATTTAGGAAACTCCAGGCTGAGGAAGAAACCTTTCTTGTTTTAAATCACTGAACAGTACTAGCCAATGTATGTTATGTTCATAAATTAAACTCTAAAGAGATCTCAAGCTTTTCTGTTTTTTTAAATTATACTGTAAATTATTTCAGGAAGTAGGGAAACCTAAGTAGTCATTCACAGAATAAAGGAAAACAAAATAGACTGCGGAAAAGACACTCAGTAAAATTCAGTTCCCATTTAGAAATGAAGTATAGACAAATCTTAGCAAGCTAAAAAATAAAGGGGGTGACTCTCCCTCAAAGAAGATATTTATTGCTGAGTGTGCTGGCACACATTTGTAATCTCAGCACTTGAGCAGTAGAGGCAAAATGATCTTGCCTCTACATAGCAAGAACCAATCTCAAGAAGGAAAATAAAAAGGCAGAGATCAAGAGATTAAAGCTTGTGGCCAACTGGGGATTGAAGTTCCAGAGATACCATCTCAACCAATGGCTAAGAGAGGTGGTGCGTATACACAAGTAGAAGAATATCAGCATAAAGTGAAAGCTTGAAAATAACCAAGACAAAGAGGCTAGAGGTGTGGCTCAAGTGGTACAGAGCCTGTCTAGCAATTGGGTGTATGGGAGCAAAAGGCAGATAGCCTAGAGCAAGTGCTATGCTTTGTAAATGATGGAAAACTAGATGTAGCCCAGCACTCTCGTAGCTCACACCTATAATCGTAGCTACTCAGGAGGTTGAGATCTAAGGATCGCAATTTAAAGCCAGCCTGGGCAGGAAAAGCCATGAGACTCTTATTTCCAATAAACTACTCAGAAAAAGTCAGAAGTGGCACCATGGCTTAAGTGAGTGTGCTAGCCTTGAGCACAGAGAGGCTCAGGGACAGAGCTGAGGCCCTGAGTTCAAGCAAAAACAAAAACAAAAAAACACCAAAAACCATATGTGCTCCAAGATTGGGAATAGGGGAATGCCTTGGATCACTGCTGTTCATTGCGCTGGAGGGCACACTGGTGTGAAAATACAATTAAAAACGAAGATGAGAGGATAAAAAAAAAGACCCAGTATTTTACAGATTATGCTTCTCCATTAAAGTCCAAAAACATTAGCAAGTGATATATTTAAGATCAATATATAGAAGTCAAATTGCTTCAATATAGTACTCATAAGCAAATTACAATTCAAGAGGATATACCATGTATAAATGTAATCAACAGTTACACTAGCACTGTAGCTCACTAATGGGGTGCTGACCCACTTCCTAGAACAATGTATATAGTTCCCCAAACTACTAGGTATTAATGAAAGAGATTATTAGTTTAATGGAGAAAACTATTAAGCTCTCATGAGAGGTCCTAAAGTTTTAGATTTATAATGTTAACATTTTTTGGCAGTACTGGGGGCCTTGCACTTGTTAGGTAGGTGCTACACCACCTAAGCCAAGTTCCTAGTCCTCTTTTACTTGTTTTTCAGATAAAATAGTGTGTTTTTGCCCAGGGAAAGTCCTGGCACCTAGTATTTGTTGAGATTGGAGGGCCTAAGTTTTTTTCCCAGACTATCCTTAAACTGCAGTCTTCCTGATCTATACCTCTCAAGTAGCTGCAATTATAAGTGAGCCACCTTGCCCAACAAGACCTTCTTATTGCTGGTGGATGGAAAGACTTGATATATAGATGGTCATTTTCAATAAATTTGTATTTATTAAACTGCAATGGAAATAGCAACTTTGAAGAAAGTCAAAGAAACTTTCACACAAGTGGGAGACATCACCTACCACATATCATACTATGCCAGTAAAACAACAGCCCTATAGTGTATTGGTGCTGTCACCACAATTATGCCAATGAGAGTAGATTTGTATATGAAAAATTATTAATAACATGGTGTTTCAGATCAGTGGGTTCATTATTAATTCATTGGTAAATAATGCTGAGCAATTACTAACTTGGTACAACAAAATAATGTTGGAACCCTACTCTACATACAAAAATCTACTCCAAGGGTGAGTATGCTTCCGTGCTATACTATATTGGAATAGAATATTCCTGGGCTCAGCAAACCCTAGGCAGATGCCTTCTCTATCAGCCTCATTTTCTCCACTTGAAAAATGAGGGCACCATCCTCTGTGTCCAAATGGCTGCTTGTCTGGGTTCTGCCCTTTATCACGAGGCCTAGATACATGTACTTAAGTGATGAATAAAAGGTACTTCCTTGGGACCCCCTCCAGGACAGCAGTATCCTGTCAGGTAGAAGTTAGAAGATTGGGAGAAAAGATTAATGAGTATGGGATTTCTTTCTGGGAGAAAATCAGATAATGTTCTAATTGTATGGATGGTTATTTAGCTATACATGCACTTTAAATAAGGAGACTCAGGTATGTGAAATATACATCAATAAAGTGTCTGGGCTTGTTTAAGACATAAGCCACATGATATATACCAACTTCTATTTGAGAGTCCTAGTCCATTAGTCTTCTGAGAGGCTGGTGGGCTGTGGGTCTGGCAGTGTGCAATACCTGTTTAGAGGTTACAGGGAAAGCCACCTGGACAAAGCCTGATGACTTCCTGAAAGCTGCCCCTGGAATGGGCTCCTCCAGGGGAGCAGCAAGCACCAGCTGAGCACTCTCCTGAGCTGTGAGGCCAGCTGGTGGAGATTGTGATTACTAGAAGCCTAGACAGACAGGAACATGATAGAAAGGCAACAGAGCAAGTTACTGCACTTAAGTGTTCTCAGCTGAGCACCCCCCAGCCCATGTAAAGTTGGAAAAAATAATTTCTTCCCATTCCATAGATGACAAGATCAAACCAGTCCATGCACAGGGGATTAAAAAAGACTTCTACACAAACCTGCAAGGTATGTGTGAACTCCAAGTCAGTTGAAGCTTTAGTTAAATGTCTTTGCTATTCTAGCTTCATTCTAGAATCCTCATCACATGAATCCAGTACATGAAGGAAGCACATGGGAGAGCCATAAAGAGGACTCTTGAGCACTGACTGGCCAGAATACACCCAAGGTATTACTGCCTAATACATTCACCCTGAAAGTTTGTGTTAAGTATAACTTTTTCAGCCCTGCAAGATTCAGTTCAGGTGTTGGTCTACAGAGTTGATACTATGAGCAGTCACTCTTCAGGTAAGGCCAGTACTTCACTAGAGAACGAGAAGCCATAGCCATCATAAAGTGGTAACAGAACATAGTGTTTCAAGTATGTGCCAGGTGCTTTACCTATGCTATCTGAGCTAATCTTTGTAACATCTCTACACTGCAGGAATTGTACAGGGGGCTGGATGAGGGAATGCATTAAAAGTGATTGTGATGGACCAATACCAGAATTCAAACCCCAGCTATATTAGTAACTCAGCCACTGGGGATACAGTAAGTATAAATACAAACAGACCCCTTACTTTGCAAAAAGTAATACAAAAACACCCTTCCTTTAATTTTTACAACAACACAACAATAAACTAGAGAGGAAACAAAATTCTATGTTCATTTCACTCAATAGAGAGGTTTCAGAATGTGTAGACAGTACTGTCTGCTACCTAAAGCCATAATTAACAGATAGCTTCAAATGGTTAACACATGCCCTATTCCTTTTGCTGGAAAAGAGTGAAACTAACCAGTCCTCAACGCTCTGGGCACAGTCCTCATGTCAACAGGCCTGCCAGAACTACACAGAACAGTTCACTCCTTAGGAAAGACACAGATGGAAGCTTACTGCTACGTACACTTCCTATTGGAAAGTTCTTCATGGAGATTAGAAAATTTAGTTTAGGAAAAGAAAAAGAGGAACCATCTCCAAGCCACAGATACATTTTATTTTGGCTTAACCAATAAATACATCGGAGTTATTTTTCCAAACCCTATCTCCTGATCAAAAGGCTTTAAAACTGAACTTTCTCCTTATCTTCAGTCATGTTCTAGTCCCACTCAGCAATGTCTAGCTTTAAAACCATGATCTTTCAGCTCCAGCCTGCAGTGCTGGCTGCTCAGGCACTCGTGGTTAGTTTTGTTAGGCACAGAACAGCACCTGTGGGTCACATGGACTCCCGTTTTCATGATGAGGAAGCAACAGAGACTTTCCGCCCACCTAGAAGCTATGTTTTGATGGATTTGCCTTCTAAGGCATCAAACATGTCTTCTAAAGACTTATGGACACACTGGAGGAACTCCCGGGGATTGCGCCCTGGGTAGGAGGAGACGTTGCAGCCTATCCAGTTGTCATGAACAGCATACCCAATGCCAAAGCCATCAGGGACCACAGGGGCAAAGCCGCCAAGGTTCACTGCTGGGCTGCTCAGAGTGCTGGTGGACAGGATGTTGTGGTTTATCTGCCCATATGCAGGGTCCATGTAGAGTTCGGGCAGGGCCATCCCTTTGGCTGCTGCCAGGTACCGCAGGGCAAACAAATGTCGATCAAAGCCCTGGCCTGTCAGAAACAAAATGTGAAATATTAGAATCTCAGAATCTTCAAATTGAAAAAGATCTTAAGCAAACCTCCCAGCTATAGTAAGGGCCCTCCACCTCTGCCACACACACGTGCGTGTGCTCACCCTCACACCCACACACACAGACCACAGAGAACAGGGAGGTCTGTCTACCTTTGCATTCATACCTCTAGTTCACTACCCTTCAGAGTGACTTATTTCAAAAAAGTTTAAATTATTTTTAAGTGTATTTTCAGCTGTCAACAGCTAAAATTGAGCCTAACATAAAGGCAAGAGTTTGTTTGTTTCTGTTGGGGGATGGTGGGAGAAAAAGCTGAAATAAGATCTCACTCTAGTGGAGGGTATCCTGAAACTCATGACTCTCCTGCTCCTACCTCCTGAGCGCTGAGATCACATGTGTGTACCACATCACCTGGCATGCCTGTAATCAAAGCATTCAGGATGCTAATGCAGGAGGATCAGAAATTTGAGGCCAGCCTGGGCTATATGGTGAGACCTTGCCAGGAATGAAAGAGGGAGAGAAGGAAGGGAGGGAAGGGGGAAAGAAAAGGAAGGAATGAGCAAACGAATGAATGAACTAAAAGCCCAAAAGTTCACATGTAAAAGTCATTGGAATGAAGCTGCCAGCCAGCCGGCGGGGCGGGGGCTGCCGGAGCCCCAGAGACACAGGGGGCCGCTCGCAGATACCAGGTACCGGTTGCAGATACCAGGTACCAGTTCGCAGAACGGCGGATCGCCAGGAACAGAGAAACCTACCAGCCGGGATTCTCCACGAGGATCCCACCCCCACCCCTAACTCTCCACAGGAGCGGAGAGGCTCCATCCCGCCAAAGCCGCCCGGCACCAGCAGCGCGACA
>NW_012267277.1:1778721-1790718 GCF_000151885.1 Dipodomys ordii | reverse complement strand
TTTTTTTTTGACAGTCCTGGGGCTTGATCTCAGGACACTGTCCCTGAGCTTTTTTGCTCAAGGCTAGCACTCTACTACTTGAGCCACAGCACCACTTCTGGCCTTTTCTGTTTATGGTTCTGAGGAATCAAACCCAGGGCTTCATGTATGCTAGGCAAGCAACTCTACAACTAAGCCACATTTCTAGCCCAAAGGTTCTAATTTCTAATTATACCAAAGTTCTAATTACCACCTTGCTGTGTAACACTGGACTAGGGGTGTTAATTTGATACCTTCCAAACAGAGAAGGAAAAGACTAGAAGGTCTTGAAAAACTCTTTCAGTTCAAAGATTTGGACTATGGGACACTCTGTGTCCTTTCTAGGTCTTGAATTTACCAGGAAGAGGTAAAGAATGACACTGAAAAGTAGGAAAAGTTTCGAAGACAAAACAATTCAGCTGAAGCTGAAGCTGTCAGAAGTGAGTCTGATAACTCGAAAGTTAGGTAAGGGGAAAGGTCACCATGCTATAAGAACATCCTGATCTTGGTGGCTGGCTTTCCTCTTCAGACTACTAGGGTAAGAAGAAAACCATTTGGGGAGTTGGCAGGTGAATTTCTACCTCCCCGCCTACCCAGTGATGGAGTATAAATCAGATGTGGGTGGACTATGACCAAAGGTTATCAAGTCCCCAGGACCACAAGACCCAAGCGCGTATGCTCCCTGCCCCTGCCTCACCCATCGCCGCTTCTTTAGTCAGTTGGCCATGGTACTTGGAACACTCGACCACCATCTGCTGAAGCTCGCCAGCACTGTGCTTGGAGGGCTCCCGGACGAAGGCCTCGGAGCACTTCTTTGTGAAGAGGGAAGCTGGACGGATGGTCTCAGTGCGGCCGTGCTTGAAGGCTGCAGTGCTGCAGGACTCATAGGTGGCCACTGTCTTCCCATACTGCCTCAAGAAGGCCATCTGGAAGGCCAGCTGGGCCACTGCATCAGGGCTCAGCTTCTGCTTCTTTAAGAATTCCTTGCCGCCTCTGTTAAACTGGATACAGTCAATAGTGAGGGTTTTCATGGTCGCATCAAACTTTCCCTTAGCAGCAGCAATGCCAGCCTTTAAGGCATCGTTCAGCTTGAAGCTGAGTTTCTGCACAGCAACAGAAGAGTTGGTAGTGGCTGGCTGGCTCTGGGGAGTGATGGCAGGGGTCTGAGTGCTATCTTTAAACACTTCATTGAAAAACCTGAGCACTGCAACCCCATCGCCCCAAGCGTGCTCAAAGTGGACGGCAGCAGTGCCATCCTTGGCCACAATGAGGTTAAAGGATTTATCATACCAACGGTTTGTGCCATCACCATGCAGCATCGTGTGGGACAAATGGATGAGGTCTTTAATGGGGAAGTCATCCAGACAGAGGCAGAACACAGCAGAGTCCACTTTCCTTAGTGTCTCCTCATTCCCACTCTGCATCAGCTTTTGCCTGAGCTCTGCCCAGATGTCTCGGTTCTCACTGGTCAGGTATGCCAGAGGAAACTCAGGCACTGGGCTATTCTCTGACAGGATATACTTGAGATGTGCCTGGATTTCTGAGGGGTTCACAATGTTTCCATCCCGATCCAGAACATCAAAGACATAGAAATGTCCTTTTCTTAGGACCAGGAGGTGTCTGGCCTTGTCATCTGTAAAGAGCTCATCTCGACTGGGTTTGGGTATACGCGTTGAATTGAAAAGCCGGAAATACTGCGACATATCCAGTGGATATGCATTGACTAAGTAAGCCCCATACCAGGACAGAGAAGAAGGCACAAAGCGTATGAGTCTCTTAAAGGTGTTAGTGTCACTCTTGGCAGGGTTCAGGTGGAACACCTCAGGCTCCAGAAGGCCAGCCCGAAGTGTCTTCAGAAACCGGATGGCAGAAACAGTCATGTTGGTTGCCCTGATGAGCTGGTCATTATATTCAGATTTGGGGTCAGGATTAAATGACATAAATGGATTAAAGTTCAGAACAATGGAGTCTCGAGCAGTTAAATACATATCAAACCATGGACCTAAAAAAGAAGAAGCCAATAACATAAAAAATGAATACAATCCCTAACAATAATACTAAACAAAGAAAAAATTTCAGGCATAGGCAAAGGAAAAGACCTCAAGAGAGTATAATTTCTTGATTGGGGGGGAGGGCTGTGTAATAATGACAAATAAATGAGATCTTCTAGATACAGAAGAATCTGTCACTATCTGGGGAGGGGTGGGGGAGATGGTTTTGCTATGTAGCCAGGCTGGTCTGTACCTTTATCTGCTTGCCTGAGCCTCCTAAATGTTGGGATTCCCCATCATGGTTGGCTAGATGCTGTCTCTTTCAATATTTTGGAGGTTCATCCCTGTTGTGGCATGTATCCGTTCTTCTTTTTAAAAAATGTGCTGAAATAATGTCCCATTGTAAGGATATAGTACATTTTGTTTATCCATCAATTAGTCGACACATAGGTAGTTTCCATTTCTTTCTTTCTTTCTTTTTCTCTTTCTTTCTTTTTCTCTTTCTTTCTTTCTTTCCTTTGTTTCCATTTCTTAGCTGTTAAGAATTGTATCATTAGCTGGGCACAGTGGCTCACACCTGTAATTGTAGCTACTCAGGAGGCTGAGATCTAAGGACTGCAGTTCAAAGCCAGCCTAGGCTGGAAAGTCCATGAGATCTGTGTCTCTAACCACCAGAAAATAGGAAGTGGTGCTGTGGCTCAATGTGGTAGAGTGCTGGCCTTGAAAAGAGCTCAGGAACAGTGCCCAGAACTTAAGTTCAAATCCTAGGACTGGCGCATGTGCGCGCACACACACACACACACACACACACACACACACACACGGATAAACTCTAGATATAGGGCCCATTTTCCATTGGAGGGAATACATTTCACAGGTAAAGCACTGAGAAAAGGATCAATAGATACAAATCTACGTATTGTAATTCACTTGTCTGTTTATTCCTTTCTATTCCTTGAGAGTTGGTACCAAGCCCTGATCCAGGGGATTTGGAAAGTACTAGAAATGGACCTTTAATTCTGAAGAACTCTAGCAACGGAGACAAACAGAATTAAAATATAATCATTAAAATGTAATAGATAAGAAAGACTAGTAGAGCTGGGCACTAGTGGCTCATGCCTGTCTGTAATCCTATTTGGGAGGCTGAGATCTGAGGATCACGGTTCAAAGCCAGCCCAGGCAGGAAAGACTGTGAGACTCTTTATCTCCAGTAAATTACCTAAAAAAGCCAGAAATGGAGCTGTAGCTCAAGTGGTGCTTTGAGCAAAAGAAGATCAGAGACAGTGCCCAGGCCCTGAGTTCAAGCCCCTGGACCAGCACAAAAAAGAAGAACGAGGAGGAGGGAGAGGGGAGACGGAAGGAGGGGAAAAGCAAGGGGGGGGGGAGAAGAGGAGGAGGAGGAGGAAGACAGAAGGAGAGGAGAGGACAGAAGAGAAGAAGAGGAGGAAGAGGAAGAAAAGAAGGAGGAAGAGGCAAAGGAAGAGGAGGAGGAAGAAAGAAGAGGAGGAAGAGAAGAAAACAAACTCATGCTTTTGACACCAACCATGTCCTTTAGTAAAAGAATTTCAGGGCCTGGGGGCTGTACCTGAGCTTTTTTGCTCAATGGTAGGGTTCTACCACTTGAGTTACAGCTTCACTTCTAGCTTTTTGCTGGTTAACTGGAGATTAACTTTCCTGCCCAGGCTAGCTTCAAACCACAGTCTTCAAGATCTCAACCTCCTGATAACTAGGATTACAGGTGTAAGCCACTGGTGCTCAGTAAAGGACTTAAAGAGCCATAAACCAGTAAGGCCAAAAGTAAGAAAAGAAAAAATAGTGAAAGCTTGAAAGTATTTAAGCAACCTATAATGACAAAAACGGACTTAAGAAAGCCATTCTTCTCTATGTACAGGATAAGAAAATGGAGCCAGGTAACTTTAGGGGATGGGTGGACTTGAGGAAGATGGGGTCAACATGCATTGTACTCAAAAACTGGCAGTGCTGAATTAAAACTACTTAAAGGTAATTAAACAAATTAATATTAAAAAAAAAAAGAAAGCCAGCCGGGAGCTGGTGGCTCACGCCTGTAATCCCAGCAACTCAGGAGGCTGAGATCTGAGGATCATGGTTCAAGCCAGCCCAGAAAGCAAAGTCCATGACACTCTTATCTCCAATAAACCACCAGAAAACCAGAAGTGGCACTGTGGCTCAAGTGGTAGAGCGCTCGCCTTGAGCTGAAGAGCTGAGGGATAGTGCCCAGACCCCAGAGTTCAAGCCCCACAACTGACAAAAATAAAAAAATTAATTAATTAAAAAAATATATATGTACTAAATTATGCCAGCATGCATACCTATATACTAGCTACTTCAGGAGGCTGAAGTAGGAGGATTATAAATTTGAGGTCAGCTTGGGTTATACAGTAAGACTGTTTAAAAATAAACAGGGCTGGGAATGTGGCTTAGTGGTAGAGTGCTTGCCTAGCACTCCTCAGTACCACAAAAACAGAAAAAGCCAGAGGTGGTGCTGTGGTTCAAGTGGTAGAGCACTAGCCTTGAGCAAAAGCAGCTCAGGGACAGTGCCCAGGCCCTGAGTTCAAGCCCCAGGACTAGCAAAATAAACAAATAAGCCAAATCAAAAGAAGAGCTTACACACAGAGAGAAAAAGATTGGGAAGGTTTCAGATATGGAAATCTACCTGGACTGCAAAGGAACAGTCTGCCAGATATAAAAATGAAGTGGGAATGGAAACGATCTTGAGTTCAGATTAGCTGCAGTAAGCCAGTAAAGGGAGAATTGTGAGAGATGAGGTTTGAGAGGGCCGAGAGTCCTGATGTGGAGATAGAGGACTGATTCTCCATCTTCTCAAGCAGAACCACTGATTAGGGTCTGTCTCCATCCCCCATATGGAGAAAGCAAGCCAGTGCCCCTGAGCACAGACTCCAATCAACACAGTGGAGGGCAGGAAATCACTCAGCCTTGATATTTACTTCAGGAAGAGGGGGCAGACCATTCTTTCAATGCTGGTCTCATTAAAAATATTCCTGACACCAGAATAGGAGTTTACTATTTGGAATTTGCTCCATTATGGAGGCTCTGAGGAAAAATCATGCCCACAGTCAAGCCTAGGTACCTGAAATGTAGCTTGTATGTTTATTCTGCTTGTCCTGAGCAACCAGCTGGTCATGCAGTTCTTTTCCAATCCCATTTTCAAAACTCTTACAGAATTGTTCTGTTTTCCTGAAATGTTCAAGAAAAAGGCAGAATCAAACCATGGTACAAAATACATGATTTAGAAAATACAGCCGGGGGGAGGGGGGAGGGGGGAGGCTGGGAAGGGATGTGAAGGGTAAACAAAGGAGGAGGCTGCAATGCTTGGTAAGAAATGTACGCATTATCCTGCCCATGTAATTGTAACCCCTCTGTACAGTATGTTCACAAATAAAATTAAATTAAATTAAAAAAAAAAAAAGAAAATACAGCCGGGGGCTGGGAAGGTGGCTCAGTGGTAGAGTGCTTGCCTTGCATGCCTGAGGCCCTGGGTTCAATTCCTCAGCACCACATAAGCAAAAAGAAAAAAGCCGGAAGTGGCGCTGTGGCTCAAGTGGTAGAGTACTAGCCTTGAGCTGAAGAGCTGAGGGACAGCACCCAGGCCCAGAGTTCAGGCCCCATGACCAGACCCAAAAAAAAGAAAAAAAAAGAAAATACAGCCGGGCAATAATGGTTCATGCCTGTAATACTAGCTACTTGGGAGACTGAGATCTGAGGATCATGGTTCGAAGCCAACCTGAGCAAGAAAGTCTATGAGACTCTTACCTCCAATTAACCACTAGAAAATCTAAAGTGGCACTGTGACTCACAGTGGTAGGTGTAGCATTAGCCTTGAGCAAGAGCTCAGAGACAGCACCCAGGCCCATGACCAACAAAAAACAAAAGAAAGAAAATGCATAATTTAGGTTCATGGCCAAGAACTCATACAGAGAACCTGGGACTGAGATCAGAAAGTACTTCTGAATAGAAAAACCACCAAACTTAAAGCTACCAGGCTTAAAAGGAGCCTGTAAAGAAACATATCCTCTGTTTAAAGGGATACTCAAGGAAAACAGACTCCTGTGTCACAATGACCCAAATTCAGTATGACCAACCAGATTTGATATCTTCTCAAACGTAACCACATCCATGTCTGATAGTGTACTATCCTCCCCTTTGCTTTGCTTTAGTAATAAACTTTCTTGGCCCAGCAGCAGTGGCTCACACCTGTAATTCTAGCTACTCAGGAGACTAAGATCTGAGGATCATGGTTCGAAGCCAGCCCAGGCAGAAAAGTCCATGAGATTATCTCCAATTAACCACCAAAAAGTTGGAAGTGGAGCTGTGGCTCAAGTGGTAGAATGCCAGTCTTGAGCAAAAAAGCTAAAAGATAGTGCCTAGACACCCCCCCTCCCCGCAAGGTCCAGCCCCAGGACTGCCACACACAAAAAAACAAAGAACACATGCCCACTGCCAATGTTCATACCAGCCAGCCTCCCATGTGTGCTTACATGGTAAAGTAGGAGTCTAGCATTCTGGTACATGTGTCATCTCTTCAGTCTGCTGAAAGGAAGTGGCTCCTTAAGGCTTGGTGAAGTCCTTCATGAATGAAAGCCTATTTCCTGAACTTGTAAATGCATAAACTAGTTCCAGGCTCCGGAAACCCAATGAAGCCACAGACTGTCAATGAAGTTTGGTCCACCACATTTTCTATCCTCTCTTAAGCCATGCTCTGCCCAACCATGGTCATTCAGGGTTGTCAATGCTTACCTGAACTGACCATCATCCAAAAGAGGCCTCTGTGCACTGAGGTATCTCCTAATGGTGTCTTCAAGTTTGGGGATCGGAAGTCTAGGGAGAGAAAGTGAGATTGATAGGAGGCTGATAAAGTATAGATGACACTAATTATCTTCACAAAACAAACTGGTCAATTATTTCCCTATAAAACACCAACCATGAAAACGTTTGACAAATCATAATTGATGGATAGGGGCTGGGATGGAGCTCAGTGGCAGAGCACTTGCCTGGAGTTGCCTGTAGACTGTCATGGATAACCATGTGCAACCTGTAACACCAGATTCCCTTACATTCACTGATTCCATGGAACCCAAATAGGACCTTAGCTACCTTACAATTACAAAGTTCCTATTTATTTAACATTTCTAAGGACTTTTTTTTAACACTAGGGGTATAAATGGAAGTTTGCTTTTTTCTTTTTAAAGAAAATTCTAACTTAGAGACAATAGCAGCTTGATAAATTAAAAAAAAATCTTTATTAAAACCCCTTAAAGGGCTGGGAAGGTGGCTCAGTGGTAGAGTGCTTGCCTTGCATGCATGAGGCCCTGGGTTCGAGTCCTCAGCAGAGGAATAAGCAGAAAAAGCCAGAAGTGGCGCTGTGGCTCAAGTGGTAGAGTGCTAGCCTTGAGCTGAAGATCTGAGGGACAGCGCCCAGGCCCAGAGCTCAGGCCCCAAGACTGGCAAAAACAAAAACAAACAAACAAACAAAAACAATAAAACCCCTTAAGCTAGGTATGGTGGCTCACATCTATAATCCCAGCTATCCCACAGGTAGAGATTGGAAGGCTCTCAGTTTGAGAAAAGCTTGGGGGAAAAGTTGAGACCCCCATCTCAACAAAGAAGTGGAGGGTGGGGGCACACACTAAATTGTACAGTAAGCTCACCATATTCTCAGATTTATTACAAAGGGTTTTGGCTAAGAGTGGTCAAAAATAATATGTGGTCAAATAATAATATATTAAAAAATCAAAAGAAATTACAAAAACAAAAACTTTAAATCTCTATACATGCATTACACAGCTGAGTTGATACGGGGACGCTCTTAGTCATGTGCTCTTGTTGGTTGTGTTTAAACAGTTATGTCATCTTTCAAGTGTTCCTCTGCCTTTAACTTTGTGAAAAGATGCCTCCCCAAAATCAAATGGTGCTCCCAAAGCAAGGTTAACACTGGTAATCCTCTTATGCCCAAAAGAGCATAGAGTGTGCTTAATTCAAGTGAGTAAGTGAAGATACTGGATTTGTTAAAAGGTGGCAGTTGGGTGGCATTATGGGCAGAGTGAGTCGGGCATCTGCAGTAACATCTCAGCAACATCCTCAGCATTCGTGGTTTTTACTCAATGGCAGGCTTCTTAGAATCATATACCCCTGGATGTCCAGGGTCTATTGTAATCTGGCTACAAAAGCTATAGATAGGAGAATCATGGTCCAGGTGAGCCTGAGGAAAAAACTTAAGACCCTACCTGAGAAAATAACTAAAACAAAAGGGGCTGGGGGGCCTGGTTCAAGTAAGTGATAGAGCACCTGCCTAATAAACGTGAGGCTGTAGAGTTCAAATATAACACCATTTTAAAATTGCCCTTTGCTTGGTAAGCACAAAACCTGAGTTCAAACCCCAGTACTATTTTTTAAAGTTTGTACTTAATTCTCACATTATGTTTTTTTTTCTTTAATGGAGGCTATTAAAAGTCCTTCATTTTATGAAAACCTTGATAGCAGGATTCCTCCTACCCTAATTTTACTGATCTGTGAAACTTACAAGTATAAGAACTACTAAAACATTGGCAAGAAAATGAGATTTGCAATCAAGCGTAGGCTTGGATCCCAGGTCTGTCAGTTTATCTAGTTATGTGGTTACAGTGGCAAATTAGTTGATGTCTCCTAGATTCCACTCTGGCCTATGACCTGGAGAGGATTGCCTAACAGAGCAATCTTGAAATGCTCCCATCAGGTTCCGACCACATCAGTATATGGAGGGATTAAGTCCACTGCTATCATCCCATAGATCAAGTCTTGCATACTGGACTCTGGCATGCAGTAACCATGTGATCCTGGGCAACTTTCTTCTCTCTCTCTGACCCCTCTGTGTTCAGTTGTTAAATAGTTCACTAGGCTGTGATAAGGAGTAAATGAATATACACAAAGAACTCAGCAAGATACCTAACACATAGTAAATACTGAACACACCACACTCACTAATAGTTATTCATATGCTTGTATTCTCTTAGTCCTTCCACTCCTTAGCTTCCTCCCTATTCTGACACCCCCTGCTTTAGAAACAAGCTTTCTGGTTCTTTCTATCCACTCAGCAACATCTAGTAGAGCCTCAGGAAGCTATGTTTCTTCACCAGCCACTTCCACATAAATTTGGGGTTACTCATTCCATGCTCAATAAATGATCCTATACTCTATAACATTTTCTGCAGTTCTTCACTTTTCTCCTCACCTTTCTAATGCTGACTATCCTGAAAATGTCACTCACCTTTGGATTTCTCCCTAAAGAAAGCCACTGTCTAACTTCTGGAAGAGACCAGTAGCCTGATTACCCCCATCACTTACCACAAAGTTAAACAAGTTTCTTTTCTCTCAAAACCAACTGTACCACCTTATCCCCATTTTAATCTCTATTATATACTCAAAGGGGAAGTGGGCAGGGAACAGCTCTCTGGAGATGAAGGCCTGAGCTGTAGTATTTATCAAGTCCTGTAATGCATAAATACCCCACCATGGCCAGTTTCAAGGTACCATCACCGAACACAGGGCCAGAAAGGTTTACAGAATCGGTTCTGGTGATCATGGCTATTAGAAAGGGGCCTCACCACTCCTGATGCTGCCTCTGAAACCTCTTCTCCAAATTCTACTGGCTCATGGGCCAGTACAGAGCAGGCTTTTAATAAACGGAAGCTCATACATTTGCTCAAAAGCCAGTTGGAACACAGAAGCCATCAGCTGCATGTGGTTCTTTAAATTCACTAAATACAATGAAATTTTCAATTCTATAAATAACTAAACAACTAAATGGTAGTTGGAATTGGAATCACTATTAACAAAAACAAAACCCTGCAGCCTCTGCTGGGCAGTTGCATCTTTACCACCTCTCCCCCAGCTAATCCCAATTTGCCCTAACAAAGATGGAAACAAAGAAAGCACTAAGCAGATTGACTTCTCAGTCACAGGCTATCATTACCCAGTCCACTGCCAGCAGCAGCACTTTGGTGTTCTTCCTGCAAGAGCACAGCTAAAAAGCCCTTCCCACTTTCTTCCTCTGATTTATTCTTTAATCTCACAATTCCTTGGATCATTTGTTCAATGCATTTCCTAAACACTTTGTAAATACTTTGTAAAAACACTCATAAGGGGAAAAAAATCAAGTAAAAGCCCTTTTCTATATGTACAGACCTAGAATATAATTGGGATAGTGTGCACCAAATTGCTTGGGAATAAACTATTCTGGAAGTCAAGGTCAGTCTAAAAGTCATGCCTTTGGGGGTCACAATATTAAGGTGTCTACCCGTTATCTTTCACATTCCTGGACACACTGCCTCTCCTGCCTCTAACATGAATTCTAGAAGCCTGCGCATTATGGCTTGAACTCTAATTATCACTCAGTGGTTAGGAATTAAAAGAAAACAAAAGATAGTTGACATTTATTACTCTCTCCCCCACACACTCCAGGCCAGTTCTAATAACTTAGGCCCAAATGGTGATTCTTTGAGCTGAAGCGTACCACAAACCCCTCAAAACTTCTGACTGTAAACTGTACTCCAGGCATCTTTTCCTTCCTGCTGTCTCTCACTGGGTGAACTTCACATTCCAGTTCATGTGCCATCTCCCCTATGAGGATTCCCCCATACTCCCAGGCACTAAATCACTCCACCTCTAAGCAGTCATTCACACAATACCCTGGTTCTCTTCTGGCACATTCTAGACAGGCAACAAATGTTTGCAACAGAGTTGCACAACTGAATACCTACTGACTACAAACTGTGAGCCAGATTCTGTACTAAGTGCTTTGTAAAAGGGTATATTAACATTCCCATATGGGGGGGGGGTAAAGGTCTTCCTGTCCACACAGCTAGAAAGGACAACTGGGATTAAAAATCAGGTCTAACTACTGTCTCATGATTTGCCCACCACAAGATGCCATTTCTCTCTTATATCTTAATTCTACTTACCTATTATTTCCTTTGAGGTACTGAAGCACCTCAGCATGACCAGTGGATCTCCAAAACCATCCCAATAAATATTTATTAAACAAATGAGGTCAGGCTAATTCACTCTTCCTCTCCTCAGGAGGGATTATATATGCAGTTTGAGATTATATCAATATGCCCCTTAAAAATAACAGCTAGCTGAGCTATATACCCAAAAATTGTTATAATGGCAAATTTTATGTAAGGTACATTTTATCATAATCACACACACACACAAAAGCCAAAGAAAAAGATAACACTTAAGGGCTGGGAAGGTGGCTCAGTGGTAGTAGAGTCCTTGCCTTGCATGCATGAGGCCCTGGGTTCGATTCTTCAGCACCATATAAGCAGAAAAAGTTAGAAGTGGTGCTGTGGCTCAAGTGGTAGAGCACTAGCCTTAAGCTGAAGAGCTGAGGGTCAGCACCCAGGCCCAGAGTTCAGGCCCTACGACTTGGGGGGGAAAAATGACAGTACCAGGGTTCCTAGAGGAAAGAGCCCAAGGTCACCTGGTTAAAACAAAGCAAAGATAAGAGGAAGAGCCAGAGATATTACTTTATCTCTGGCACCCTATTTCAATCAAAATAGCCCAAAGAACTGTGTGTGGCTATTACACCTTCAGAGATGACTGTGACTCTAAGAAGTTAATTGAATTTCCAGCCAGGCATGGTGGTGTATACCTGTAATACCTAGCATGGGGAAGCTAAGGCCGAAGAATCCTGAGTTCAAGACCAGCTTGAGCTACATCATGAAATCCTTTTTAATAAACACACACACACACACAGGAGTGGGGGACACTGCATACCTGTGATCCCACCTACATGGTAGAGCACTTGCCTAGGAAACCTGAATTCCAGGCTCAGAGTTCAAATTTCCGGTATCAAAAAAGAAGAAAAAAAAGGGGGGGCTGGGAAGGTGGCTCAGTGGTAGAGTGCTTGCCTTGCATGCATGAGGCCCTGGGTTCGATTCCTCAGCACCACATAAGCAAAAAGAAAAAA
>NW_012267277.1:1752685-1778671 GCF_000151885.1 Dipodomys ordii | reverse complement strand
TCGATTCCTCAGCACCACATAAGCAAAAAGAAAAAAAAGCCAGAAGTGGCGCTGTGGCTCAAGTGGTAGAGCACTAGCCTTGAGCTGAAGAGCTGAGGCACAGTGCCCAGGCCCAGAGTTCAGGCCCACAACCGGACCCCCCCCCCAAAAAAAAAGAAAGAAAAAGAAGTGAATTACCTAAAAATATAGCTAAAAAATAGTAGGTACACAAAGAATCTGAAACTAGTTTCAACCAGATTTCCAAGTCAGAGTTTGACATCAACATGAAATATATTTTACTAGTCCATAATCTCAGAGACAAAAGGAATTTCATCTCTCATCTACCACTCTATATTTAGTTAGTGGAGGCCTAAGTTAAGGTTGGTTATTTATATCAATGACCACTGCTATGCATGGGGTTGGAGTAAAAGATCCTTAATGTTTTTTCCAGCTTTTTCAATCCTGAAATGCAAGGGAAAAAAATCTCTCTGATCTTAAACCTGGGTGTGGCACTGCCCTGCTTCAAAGTCAATGGCATCTGACTCAGCTTGGCAACTGAAGAACAGCTGTCAGTCCTCACCTTTCACCCACATACTGCCACTGCTGAGTTAAGGAGGACTCAGGCCCCACTTTTCGCATATACTCAAAGTCCTCTTCTCTTTCCCTCTTCCTTCTACCAAGTTCAGGTACTCCCATTTTATATTGTCTTAGGTGCTGGCCCAGTGTAATTTTCACAGGAAATGATCTTGCTGATAGGGCAGGGTCAGCATGATAATGCGAGGTTAAGTAGCTCCCCATAGCAACACAGGGTCTGGGGAGACACCTGTGATAAGGTGTTCTTTTCCTGGGAAGGAAGTACTTGCCTCAAGCCCCTTGGCTAGGGGATATTTGATGGCAGTTTGGTGAGAAAGAAAGTGAGAAGTTTCTGAGATAAATTTGGAACTTGGCTCTAGGAACTAAATGGGGAATGAGTAGAGAAGACAGTGTAGTTTGGGTTTTAGAATGTGAAGGGAATTTCTATTACTGGGGGAGACCTGGAAATTCAGATGAAGGTTGGGTGGTCAAGGGGAATAAAACAAAACAAAACAGGAAACCACATTTAAGAAAGCACTGGGTGATGGAGGAGGAAAGAAGGATTTATTGGGACTATTTTGATAGGGCTGGAAGATTCTAGGTAAGGTTTTGCAGAAGGTGTGTAGCCTATGCTGAAGGGGACTGAGAATTTGGAAGGGTTCTGGATCTAATCTGAATAAGATAGTTGGAGGGGGTTCTACAGAGTGGTGTCTAGAATTCTGGGAAAGTGGGCTGAGGTTTCAGGGAGTAAAGTGGATGAAGGAAGATATTTTAGGAGGAGTCTGAGTGGGAGGGGTGCTGAAGGTTTGATGGGGGTAAAAACGTTCAGGTGCAGATTGGATTTAGAAGTTAGAATAAAAAAGGTTCTGATGGCTCACGTCTGGCTTCCTAGCTACTCAGGAGGCTGAAGTTTGAAACCAGCCCAGGAAGGAGTCTCTGAGCCTCCTATCTCCAATTAAAAAAAAAAAAGTAGGAAATGGAATTGTAGCTGAAGTGGTAGAACGCCAGGTTTGGGCAGAAAAGATGAAGGATGGTGCCCAGACCCCTGAGTCCAAGCCCCAATACCAACACCACACATACACACACACACACACACGTCCATTGAAGGGTGAAAATGAGGGCTGCTGTGGAGAATGATGGTGTACTAAAACAGCCGGATACTGAAAGAATGGGAAGGTCACACACACACACACACGTCCATTGAAGGGTGAAAATGAGGGCTGCTGTGGAGAATGATGGTGTACTAAAACAGCCGGATACTGAAAGAATGGGGAGGTGACAGACTGTTCTGAGTGGCAGAGCCCTGGGAGAAGCTGAGGAAGGCTACATGGAAAATGGGCCCGTTCACATTTGAGCCAGTCATGAACGTCCTCCTGGGGCCACCCTAGTTGGAGGTTGGTGCTGGAGATATTCAAGTAGGACACTTTTCAGGGAGAAATGTGCGGGACTGGTGGGAAGTTGGGTTTAGTGCAGAGCAATCGGAGAAGGGTTCCAATTGGAGAATCTGAGCACAGGAGGGTTCCGGGCGAGAGCTTGAGGGTGCTGGGGTTTCAGTGCAGAGGATCATGAACGTGACAGGCCTTCCAGGCTGGGGCATGTATGGCTGCCTCCAAGCTGGAAGCTTGAGGGTGGAAGCGGGCTCGGTAGCAGCTTCGCATCATCAGGCCGGGCCGACCCCGAGCTGGCGGCGGGGACCGGGCGGCCGGGCTCACCTGGGCAGACTGTCCTGGTAGTGCATGGTGGGGACGATGCTGTGCTGCAGGTACGGGCCGGGCCCGGAGCCGGCGCTGAGGGTCCGACAAGGGGCAGCCGAAGGTCTCCGGGGCCAGACGCGAAGCAGCAGGCGGGGCATCATCGTCCCGAGGAGAACACGGCGGCGGACCAGGGGCTCTTAGGTCAAAACACAGGCCGTGGCCCTCAGCACCCAGGTCACCGCGACGCGACTCCAAGTCCAGTTGTCTCCGCCCACAGGGCCACTTCCGGCGCGGCAGGGCGGCCCCGCCCACGGGAGGCCCCTCCCCTCCAGCGGGAGGCCCCGCCCATATTAGCCCCGCCCGCCGCCCGGCGCGCCCAGACCTGCCAGGCTTTGGGAGCAGCGACCTCTGGATAACTCGTTTCTCCGTCCAACCCTCGAGGCGGGGACACTCAGTCCTGAGGTCCCTCCCTTCTCTTTTTACAGGGCAAGACAGTCGTGACGCGATCAGAAGAAAGAGTCTAAACAAACCTAGAGTAAGTTTTGATCCCTTAGAGATCAACACACCTCCCATGATTCTAGATTTATTTCACCAAGGTAGTTTGGAATATAAATGGTGGTGTGGTGTTGTTATTGCTGTTGACTAGTAATTCGTGCCTTTCGCCGGAGGGTGGGGGTAGGGGGTAGATCTTTGACATGCAGGCTTTTGGAGAGTGTGGGTCATGGGCTGAACTCGGGGCTTGGGCCTGTCCCTGAGCTTCTGCTCAAGGCTAGAAAATTCTTACCACTTGAGCCACAGCTCCATTTCTTTATTTCCAGCTTTTCAGTGATTAATTGGAGATAAGAATCTCAAGAACTTTCCTACCCAAGTTCGAGCTGCTATCCATAGATCTCAGCCTCCTGAGTAGCTAGGATTACAGGTGTGAGCCACCAGCACCTATCCAGCTGATAGCAAGTTTCTTAGCCACTGTCTGACCCTCAGCTCTGGCTCCGGGCCCTGCCAGCTCAGCCTGGCAGGTATCAGAAAGAATGTGTACAGGATCCAGAAACCATAGTCTTGGAATCTGCCGTTTTGGTTCAGAAAAGCCTCTCTAGGGCAAGAGACCATCCTGGAGAACATCCATTTTCAGCTTGCTCAGTTCCAGACTGGAGGTTCACTGCTAAAAGGAAACAGTTGTCCTCTGGTCCTGAGGAGTCTTACAGGCCAGCCTCCCACAGGACAGGAGGTGGCCTTTCACTACGCACTGCCCTCAAAGCTCCTGCCAGCTCTGGCTGGAAGATTCCACAGTTTAAACATATATCCACCATCCTTCACCCATCAGAAAACAACCACAGAATCGCAAAAAATCACCTCCACCCCATTCCAGTCCCTGATCTCAGCTGTAGCTACCGATCGAGGAGGATCCACTTCCACTTCACAGAAGAAGAGAGGGAGGTATCCGAAGACACACAATTATGCTGTCTGGATTGAGACACAACAGAATTCCATTCTGGAAACTCAACCTTCCTTTGGCACTAGCTCTCAGATAGGACCCAGAGGGTTTGAGGGAGCCAAGTACATTCTGTCCCATAACTAGCTAGTAAGAACCAGGAGCTAGAGCACATCCAAAGGAGCACTGGATTGAGAGTCAAGAGAGCTGAGTTTGGGTCTCAGCTCTGTCCTTTAGTTGCATTACCATGAGTTTAACAGGAAAATTGCTAATGAGCTCCTGCATCTTTCAGTGGTGATCATAAATACTGAAGAGCAAAGCACAAAACTCAAAAATACTGAATATGTAATCCTCCTCCTTTAAAGAAAAACAGGCTTAACTGGCCTAAGTCCAAAACATCAGCACTACTTGCCTGTAGTGCACAGTCAGAGAGAAGATATAAAATCCCTCCTATGAAAGATCAGTTGTAGCTGGACACTGTTGGCTCACGCCTGCAATCATAGCTACTTAGGAGGCTGAGATATGAGGATCATGGTTCAAAGCCAGCCTGGGCAGGAAAGTCCATGAGGCTCTTATCACCAATTAACCACCAGAAAACTGGAAGTGGTGCTGTGGCCCAAGTGGTAGAGTGCTCGCCTTGAGCTGAAGAGCTCAGGGACAGCGCCCAGGCTCAGAGTTCATGCCCCATGACCGACACTCCCCCCACCCAGTCCACCCCCCACCACCAAAAAAAAATCAGTTGTCTGAATCCTAACAGATTTTGGAGGCTTGAAACCTGAGGTAGATATCTGGATCTGTGTAGAACTAAGGGAGTCAGAGGACCAGAGAAATAGTAGACCTAATAGAAGACAATGGCTCAATTCTAAAGACAAGGGCCAAGGAATAGGGCCCATCCAATCCAATGGCTTAAAGATGGTCAGGAAAGCTTTCTGTGGGTACATAGTCAGTAGAAACAAACCTAACCTGAGGCTAGCTTTAGTCCCAGGCCTTTTATATTCTAGGCCCCACGTGCCTCTCCATCATGTCGCCTGAAGAACTCTATGCTGTAGTAACTGTAGTGACATTAAAGGACTCATCATCTTCATACTGGTCTTTTCTCTGTGACCCTACCCCCAGCCCCCCCCCCCGCACCCTGCCAAGTGTTCTCATTACCTAGAATGGCATTTCCATGCATCTCTGCCTAGTAAACTCTTTTTGTTATTTGTTTGCTTGAAGTACTAGAGATTGAACTCAGGGCTTTGCACTTGCTAGATAGGCTATGACTTGAGCCACGTCTTCAGCTTTTTTTGCTTTAGCTATGTTCAAAATACATAACCTCAATTAGGCACAGGTGGTCATAATCTTAGCTATTTAGGAGGCTGAGATCTTAGGATGACAGTTCACAGCTAGCCTGAGCAGGAAAGTCTGTGAGACTCCTATCTCCAATTAACTTTTTTTTAAGCCAGAAATGGATCTGTGATAGAGTGGCTCAAGTGGTAGAGTGTTAACCTTGAGCACAAAAGCTCTGGGACAGAACTCTGGCCCTGAGTTCAAGCCCCAGGACTGGCACAAAAAGAGAAATGCATGACCTCTATGAACTCTTCCTCAATTGTAGGTGAGTGACTGACAGGTGGAGTAGAAAAATGTAGACAGGAGGAGGGATCAAGACAGTTATTCAGTTATTCAGAAGGATGGCCATATATCCTCTCGTGACCCTGGCTGCTGACTAAGATGCTTCCTTCTCCACTCCTGGAAAGGACTCCTTTGAAGAGAAGGGTTTTATCCAGCTGTGCACCTACCTGTAAGAGGAGGGCTTTTTTTTCTCCAGTCTCATCTCTTGTATTGTCCTCTGGCCCATTTTGCCAGGAACTAATTAATGATGGGGTTGTCATTTAAAATAACGAACATTCTGTTCTATGTCTTGGAGAGCTAGTTCCTGAATGATCCTGCTGGAGTGACCACTGACATTAGAGTTAGGCATGATCCTGTACTGAATATGCAATTCTAAAGCCACCAGCACAGAGGAAAGCCCCCACTCAAAGGCAGGACAGCACCACTGTAGTGAGAATGTGGGGCTCATCTAAAAGCTGACTTGAGTTGAAGGTCATGTCATCATGGAGGTGGCGGGCATATGCAACTTCTGACCTGTAACTGGGAAAAATAGAAAGAATAGTGGAGAGATCCTGGATCTCAGAGGACTTCTGTCAGGTATCAACCTAGGATACATTCTCATCTCTATCCTTTAGGACTCATGCTCCAGCCAGACTATCTCTTCACTCTTCTCCAAAATCTTTTTTTTTTTCAGCCGTGGGGCTTGAACTCTGGGCCTAGAAGCTACTCCTCAGCTCTTCAGCTCAAGGTCAGTGCTCTACTACTTGAGCCACAGCGCCACTTCTGGCTTTCTGGTAGTTAATTGGAGATAAGAGTCTCCTGGACTTTCCCGTCTGGGCTGGCTTTGAACTGCGAGCTTCAGATCTCAGCCTGAGTAGCTAGGATTACAGATGTGAGCCACCAGCACCTGTCTTTTTTTTTGGGGGGGGAGGTGGAGAGGGCCTCAGGCTAGGCAGATGCTCTACCACTGAGGTATACTTCCAGCCCCCAACTTTAAACACATCTTTCAAGCTGATGCTGAGTTTTTTCCACAGGACTCAGGAGCCCATGTTGGCTGGCTCACTTCCAGAGGAGGTAGCAGAGAACTAAACATCATCTCTCAGCACCTCCATGGATTGATCAAAGACATCACATCTTTGATCATCCCATGACTGTTCAGAATGGATGCCTAGGCCTGCAGGGTAGAGATCAGGCTGGAAGGCTGGTGACCAGGGGTCACACTTTTACCCAACAGCGCCACTGGGGCCCAGTGTTTCATTGAAGCACAGGCAGACATGTTTCACTGCTACTCTTACCAGTCCACCCTCCTCACACGGCCTCCCCCTCTCCTGTGGGCTCAGTCATGCATGTGCTTTCTATTGTCAAGCTGGACAGGGTGGGGGGATTCCAGGGTGAAGCTCTTGTCTGAGATGATGTACTTCAGATGGACCTGGATTTCTGAAGCATCACAATGGTCCCATCTGTTCATAAAATATTCAAAATGTTAAAGTATCTGTTCCTCAGAACAAAGGGTACAAAGTTCTATTGGTTGTGAAAGTTTGTCTTTCTGGAGCTTGAGCCACTGGCTTATTTTAAAGGCAACATGGAGGCAGTAAGTCTAAATTTAGGAATCTACTAAATAATTTTTTTTCTTCCTTACTTTTTTCCTTCCTTCATTCCCTTCCTTCATTTCCTTCCTTCCTTCCTTCTTTCTTTCTTTCTTTTTTTTCTTTCTTTCTGCATGTTTGCTAGTTGTAAAGCTTGAACCCAGGGCCTAATGCTCTTATTTGGCTTTTTCACTCAAACCTGTTACTCTACCACTTGAGCCACACCTCCCCTTCTGGCTTTTTACTGGTTAATTGGAATAAAAGTCTCATGGATTTGTGTGCCTGTTCCAGTTTCAAACCATGATCCTCAGATCTCTACCTCCTGAGTAGCTAGGATTACAGACACAAGCCACCAGAGCCTGCTGAATAAGCTTCTTAAATATATCAAGGGTCAATCGTGTGGGGAGAGAGGTGAGACCCAAGGTTCTGGACAACCACATCTAAAACACTGTAGGAAATTCAACTTAAAATGGTTGAATTAGCAGTTTAAGCAATTGGCTGCTGAAGTCAGCTCTTGGATCCTTATGGAATGCCAACCATGCTTTTGCAGTAATTCTGGCTGGATTTGTTATCCTTAAAAAGAATCCATGTGTTGGGTGCTAGTGGCTCACTCCTGTAATTCTAGCTACCCAGGAGGCTGAGATCTGTGATTTGTTGCTCAAAGTCAGCCCAGGCAAGAAAATCCAAGAGACACTTATCTCCAATTAACCATCAGAAAACCAGAAGTGGGGCTGTGGTTCAAAGTGGTAGCACACGGGCTGGGAAGGTGGCTCAGTGGTAGAGTGCTTGCCTTGCATGCATGAGGCCCTGGGTTCGATTCCTCAGCACCATGTAAGCAAAAAGAAAAAAGCCAGAAGTGGCGCTGTGGCTCAAGTGGTAGAGCGCTCGCCTTGAGCTGAGCTGGGGGACAGCGCCCAGGCCCAGAGTTCAGGCCCCACAACCAGACCCAAAAAAAAAAAAGTGGTAGCACACTAGCCTTTAACACAAAAGAAGCCTAGGGACAGAACCAAGGCCCTGAGTGCAAGCCCCGTGACCACCAACAACAACAAAAAAAGAATCCATGTACATCTGTAGAAATAAGAGAAAGTGGGAATGTAAAGAGAACAAGAGGAACACATTCTGTAAAGTGGCACTGAAGACAGAGATCACTGTCTTGTCAAAATGATTGAAATTGCTGCCTTCCCTTAGCTCAGGGCAGATCCTATCCCACTCTCTATGTCTAGACTGGTTTTTCTTTTCTCCATTATCTATTTCTGGGGATTCTGTTGGGTAAAGTCTAGCTCACATGGCACTTTCTTTGGGGAACTGTCCCAGAACCTTTCCATTAGGGTCCTATAAAACTCAGATACCCAACATACAAATAACATGGCATAGATGGGCCACATTTTGCTCAAATTTAAACTATGGGAATATGAAATAGTATGACACAAAATACTAATAAAGCTGGGCACCGGTGGCTCATGCCTGTAATCCTAGCTACGCAGGAGGCTGAGATCTCAGGATTGCAGTTCAAAGCTAGCCCGGACAGGAAAGTCCATGAAACTCTTATCTCCAATAAACCACCAGAAAACCAGAAATGACACTGTAGCTCAAGTGGTAGAGCACTTGCCTTGAGCTGAAGAGCTGAGGGACAGCGCCCAGGCCCAGAGTATAAGCCCCATGACTGACAAATAAAAACAAACAATACTAAATAAAGTCTGATACTATGTCCACAACTTTAAAATAACGTCAACTCTCCCCAGTTTAAATAACAGTTAAGATATATGATTTCAAAGCTAAGTATCCAGGTGTTTACAACCTTCGCCACACAGTGGCGCCAAACAAATTTCTGATAATGATCAGGCTATTGTTTATACACACACTAGAATTTCTGTAATTGAGGTAGTTTTATTCAGTTCCTGGACCTTAAACAGCTCCTTAAATATGTTACACTAATGCTGAGAATCAGCTACAATGTAGGAAAGTTGGATGTGGTGAAACCCTGTGATATAAAAAGCATAGAACATGGTAAGAGCTTCAGAAGGGTTTTCCTAGAAATACACTGACCCAGGAAATATTTAGAAGGAAAGAAATCCTGAATGACCTGTTCTTTACCCTGGCCCCATATGTAAAAGGACTTGTTTTTCTTGCTTTCCCAGCTGTTGGCTTCTTGATGCTGATGCCCATACCCTTGACATAGCTGCTGTGGTTTACATTTAGGCCCATGGAGTGAAACTATGAGTTCAAATCCCCAACACTGCAGTTTCTCAATAGTGACCTTAGACAAGCCATCAGCTTTGTGCAGCTCACTTGATTCTCTATAAAATGGGTGTGTAGCAGGGCCAAGTTCATGTAGGTGCTATATGAGGAGTGAGTGGAGCTCACTTAGCTCACTTAGCACAATACCTGGGCAGGCAAGTGCTAGGTAAGTGTTAGTCACCCTTTTCCCTAGTGTTGCAATCATTACCCAGCTATGCCAAACCCCCAGGAAATGCAAGTCCCATCACTGGCAGCGTCCTAGTCTCTAATCGGTATGCTGACCTCTTGTCCTAGAGAATCAGTACAATAGTTGTAATCTGTGGAGACATTGGGTATTGCTGAACAGTAAGGAAGATTCATAACAGTGTTGCTCCTCTGCCAGCTGCCTTCCCCATGACCTGCTTTCCTCCCCTCGTGTTCTTTTTCTGGATGCTGCCAGCATGTGACTGCTCTTATCTGTTTCCCAGCCTGTATTCCCCCTAGACCCTCAGCTTTTGCTGTCAGCTCTAGGTGGTCCTCATTAGAGATTTATTAGGTGACTAAGGAACACAAGCATGAAAACACGAGCTGTGGTGGAAGAGCTGTACATGCCTGGCAGACAGGATCAGAGCTGGGAAGGAGAAGATGGAATCTGGGAGTTAGCAGCAGTTGAAGGTCAATGGCTGTGTGATGGGCTGGGGATTCCTGCCATGGCTCAGACAAAGGTGGTAGCTATGAGAGGAAGTGGAAAGCAGAGAGGAGAAGTTGGGTTACTAGAGGCCTGATGGGGGTGGGAGCTGGCAGATAAGGCCAAGGCTAATGTTCTGCTGTACTTCAATAACCTGCATGTTTACAAACAGGCAACACACATTTAAATGAGCCCCAGATGGTCTGTTGGTGGTGCCAGTGCCCAGCTCAGAGAAGTGCAGAGCTCCATTTGGACTCCTCCTACCAGGAAAGTTATTTATATTAGTTTAGATTCCTCCAAGAAACAGAACCAACAGAAGTGTGTGTGTGTGTGTGTGTGTGTGTGTGTGTGTGTGTGTGTATGTTGTTGATGTCGTCGTTGTTGTTGTCTAGTGGGGCTGAGTACTGGGGGTCAAGGCCTCATACTTGCTAAGCAGGTACTCTACCACTTGAGTCATGTTCCCAGCCCTTAGTAACACCGGTGTCATTCTGAGGCCCAACTAGGGCTGACGTGGTTACTTGGATCAAGAGTCCACTTTGAATAGAGCCATGGGCCCCTGTTCAGAGCACCAAAGCCCCAGATGACCCTGTAGGAAGCAAACAGGATGTAAAAGCCACTCCACTTCCTCTGGCCTTCTTTGTCCTGTTCATGACTCCATGATCAGAGTCCATCCAGAAGCCCAGGAGAAACAAGTCCATGGGTATCTCTATAGGTGGGCTTTTTAGGGCAGAGAGAAGGCAAGGAGGAATCTGGAAGAGATTCTAGGCCATCTTGAGCAGAGTTTGCTCCTTTTCCAACCATGCCTTCTTTATCCTCAGCTCAGAGCTGGGGATGGTCACAGAATGAGGCATTTGTTTTGCTCTTTGAAATGTTGTTTTACTTTTTGAAATGTCTTGTACCTGTAGACTTAGACCATTGCTGCTTGCTTTTTTGCTTGGTTGTGGGACTTAAACTCAGGGCCTGGGCACTATCCCTTAGCATTGCCGAGCAAATCTAGAACTCTATCACTTTGAGCCACAGCTCCACTTTTGGTTGTTAGGTGATTAATTGGAGATAAGAGTCTCACAGCTTTCCATGATCTTCAGATGTCAGCCTTCTAAGTAGCTAGGGTTACAGGCATGAGCCACCAGTGCCCAGCTGAGTTTATGTCTCTCTTAAACAGGAAACTATCCCTGGACAAATAGTGGACCACTAGGTCAGCCATTTAAAGTGGGAGGGGGATAATCAGGAGAAGAAAGAACATTCTAACAAACAATAATGAATCCTCTGAGGGAGAGACAAAAAGGGAAAGATTAGGCAGATAGGGAGAAACAAAGGTGAGATGGAGGTGACACCCCTTTCCTCTTCCTGAAGACCCTGGAAAAATCCTGGATAACAACTCTGATGAAAGCAAAGCCCTTAATGACCCTGGAGCAGACCTGCACAAGAGACCAGAGCGCCTCCTTTTGGGGTGAGGTGGGTAATGACCCAATCAGATGTCAGAAAAATCTTGAGACTCCCAAAAGGACAAGTCTTGAATGGGTAAGTCCTGGTTGGGGATTTGTACCAACCTGCCAGTAGCTAAGAGGCTTTCCTTAGTTTCTCTGATGTCTTACCCTTACTTTCTTCTTTCTTTTTCTCTTTCTTTTGCCAGTCCTGGAGCTTGAAGTAAGGGCCTAGGCACTGACCCTGGGCTTCTTTTGCTCAAGGCTAGCACTCTACCACTTGAGCCACAGTATATCTTCTGGCTTTTTCTGAGGAATTGGACCCAGGGTTTCATGCTTGCTAGGCAAGCACTCTACCATTAAGTCACATTCCCAGCCCTGCTTTACCCTCACTTTCAAATAAACTTTGCCTCTGTTCCCACTTTTCTGCCTCCTAATTCTTTATTTGGTGGAGAAAGTAAAAGGACTTAAAATCTCTAGAGAGTTTCACCTCCACAGTAGTTGACGCCAACTGAATGCATATTACATGCCTACTCAGCGCCTTTCCATTATCTCCTTGGTTATGTTTCTCCCACAGGACTTAGTGTACCACTCCAGTCCTGGGAAAGGTATCACAGGGACTCAGAGAAAGGGCATCAAGTGCCAGTGAAAGGACAAGCATTTGTTCCCCTGTGTCTGGACCAAGAGGAAGGGGAGCTAGAGGCAGGAAGACAGGCTTTGGCTTTTGTGGTAAAATAAATTGTCATGGCAGAATTCTTGCTGATGAGCAAATGCAAATGTCCCTCGCAACATAAACTATACAGAGATTAACCGAAGGCCCTGCACTGCGTATGCTAAGTTAATGTCATTTGTTCTGCTTGTCTAAACACAGCTATAAAAGAAAAAAAAAGGTAAACAGAGCTGAAAAAGGATGTTTTGAATTTTTAAAAAAAAGCAGGCAAACTCCAAAGAACTTTTGGCAATGCTTAGGAAAATATACTTCTCCATACTTTGGAAGTGGGGTGTGTCTGTCCCATCCCTGGGTTGACAGAACTGAGGAATCTGGGGTCCCACCATTGTGGAAGCAAAGAGCCTCTTGAGGTGTCCTTGGAGGCTTCTTCCTACCCTCGACAGCTGGTAGCCTCCAAGCCTTTCACCCCATAATCATTGAAAGCTTATTTATCCAGCAGTCTAAACAACTCAGAGATCAAGGAACCCCACAAGAAGGATGATAGCAGTTTGTATTCGATTTTATGAGAATTTAAAAAGAAAAGAAAATGAGCTCCTGTTGGACATTTAGTTCAACAATAGCCCCCAGGCTGGAGAGACTCTCCCACCCCCAATCAATATCACCCAACTCCCAAGTCGTTGAGGCTCAGGCTGTTCTTGGAAGTGCCCGACTTCCTATGGCCTGTGTGGAAGTCAAGAGGTCATTTGCATTTTAAGAAGCAGTAAGGTCTGTTCGGTGAAGGGTTTGTTCGAGGGTAGTCAGACTTTCGGAATCCATCGGTTTCAGAAAGTTCCATTAAACAGGAAACCCATTTTCTAAAGAATTCAGAACGATTAGGAATTCACTGGCATCTCTCGAAAAACTCTTGTGGTTTTATTCCCATGGACTTTTCTAAGAGTTTGGGTCTGTGGCAACATTCTTGTCCTTAACTTAGAGGACTCTCCATTCATCTGATGAATATTGTAAAACTAGTATTTGTAACTCTTCATTTTCATTCAGCTTGCTAATGAAGACCTTACCTCCTAGCTTTTCTCTCTTCATTAATATATTTCAGACGGTGAAGGTGCAAGCATTAATGTGTGTCAGACATCTAAACTGTTTCCCACCTTTTGGTATTACAGATCGCAGTGTGATAAAAGCAAAGAAGGTCATTTCTGCCACATCCCATGCACCTGGGAGCTGCAAACCAACCTGGTATGTGCAGAAAGAGGGAAAGGAATGAAAGAGATGCACGGAGAGACACGAATAAGAGGGAGGAGAGCCAAGGAGGTGTGGGCTCAGAAGTATTTCAAGCTCTTGACTTTCTAGTTCCAGACCCTTGTGAAGAGTGGGTGGCCTGGCCTTCCAGTTTTCAGAGGTATCTTTGGAAAACTCTCCCTTTTGTTTGAACTTGTGTGAGTTAATTTGAGAGTATTAGTATTTAAGAAACTTCCTTCAGTGAAGACCCCTTTACAAAGTAGTTCCGCTTGGCTTCCTGAGAAGTCTCTACCCCAAGAATCCTGACAGGTAAACAGGAGTGAAGGTTAACCAGCTTCTATTACCAAAGCCCCATGCTTACCTCTGGGTACTGCAGAGAAATCAGGACAAAATGGTGCCATCTAGTCTTAAGGAATGAGGGGTCTATGTAACAGGCCACCCCCAGCTTAGGCTGGTTGTAAGAGTCTAGCAAGTAGAGCCATTGACCTAAACACTGTGCAATGCTCTTGTCTGGAACCCATAATCAGCCAGCCACGCAAAG
This sequence comes from Dipodomys ordii, assembly GCF_000151885.1. Classification (NCBI taxonomy): domain Eukaryota; kingdom Metazoa; phylum Chordata; class Mammalia; order Rodentia; family Heteromyidae; genus Dipodomys; species Dipodomys ordii. The sequence goes on along the minus strand of NW_012267277.1, from coordinate 1,765,044 downwards.
ATGTTCTCCATCAGGGCATGGTAGAATAGAGAGGGGGGAAAAAAGAAAGAAAGAAACAAGCTGTTCCTAACCCTCAGGGGTTAGCCAAGGAAATTATGGACAAGCATGTCATGTACCATAGAGCAGCCATTAGAAAGCCTAGGGAAAAGTTATTCACATGTTCATAATATGTTAAGTCAAAAAATATGTAAAATAGCTCCAAGGTGGAAGCCATCCAAGCAGCCACAGCAGATGAATGGTTGAACAAACTGTGGTATATATCCACAATAGAGTATTAGGCTTCACTAAGAAAGGAAATTCTGATACATGCTACAACATAGATAAGACTTTAAGACATTTTTCTAAGTGTAGCCATAAACAAAAAGGACAAATATTGTTATGATTCCACTTAGATGAGGTTCCTAGAGTAGTGAAATTTATAGAAATGGAAAGCAGAATGGTGGCTGTTCCCAGCTAGGGAGGGAGGACAGCTAGGGAGTTATTGTTTAATGGATTAGGAGTTCCAGTTGAGATGGGTGGTGGTATCTCATGCCTTGAATCTTAGCTACTTGGGAGGCTGAAATCTGAGGATCATAGTTCAAAGGCAGTCTAGGCAGGAAAGTTCAGGACATCATGGGAGGGACATGGGGCAGAGGAAAGCCACTCAGCTTTTGGCCAGGGAGAGAAAGAGGCTACAAACCTACAATCTCCAGTGACTTGAATCCTCCCACAAGGCCTTCCTCCCAAAGGTACTCCTAATAACACCTCCCTGGGGACCAGTCCTTTAACGCTAAGCCTCTGAGGCTCTAGCAGATGAGAAGGCACTAGGGAAGGGAAGGACACAGAAAGAAGAGGAAGGAAGACCGTGCTAGGTGAGCAGCTGGGTAGAGAGCCAATCTAGGATATAGCAACAGTAAGCTAGCAAATTAAACTATATGTATTATAGGTACACACCCATTATATACATATATATGCATCCATGCATATATGTACACACACACACACACACACACACACACACCAGAGTCCTCTGTTGAGGAATAACAGAGACAGGGTCAGAGAAAATGCACTATGAGGTGATTTCATCCTGTGAACACTATAGAGCGCACTTACACAAACCACATACTCAGGCCAGTCACTTGCCCAGGCCTTTTAGTACAATCAGGAGACATTGGACTCATTGTAATACCATGTGCTAGTATGCAGTAAATCTTTTTTTTTTTTTTTTTTGGTCAGTGGTGGGGTTTGAACTTTGGACCTGGGCACCGTCCCTGAGCTCTTCAGCTCTAGCGCTCTACCACTTGAGCCACAGCTCCACTTCCCATTTTCTGGTGGTTTATTGGATATAAGAGTTTCATGGCTTTTCCTGCCGGGGCTGACTTTAAACTGCCATCCTCATATCTCAGCCTCCTGAGTAGCTAGGATTATAGGCAGGAGCCACCAGCACCAGGTGAATCTAATTTTTTTTGAAGGTAGGAATACTCACTACAAAAATGGTAGAAAGTATACAACTATATGGCAAATACATAAACTATTAGCCTAGCCATTTATCACCAAGTATTTTTTGCTGTACATAATTGTTGTGCTCTATACATTTCTAAGGAAAGCAGTGCAGTTAATTGAGCATCAGCACAAACACATGAGTCATACAATGTGCTACAACACCTTCACTAGAGCCAGGAATTGCTCAGCTCCCTTATAACGATGGGACCACCAGCGAATATGTGACTCTCTCTCTCTTATTTTCTCTCTTCATATTTATTTATATATAATATCACATATATATGCACACACACATATGTATATATATATATATAAAACTAGGAAGTAGGGAGAAAAAATTGTGAATATAAACAGATTATCCTATATAATCACTTTAACATAAAATTACCAAAAAGGTGTTTATCTGAATTAAATAATTATATACCAATGACATCCTTATCGTGTAAATACTGCTTTTTTTTTTGCCAATGATACTTTGGCTTGAGCTCAGGGCCCCTTGCTTCCCTCGGGGCCTCTTGCTTGCTTATGACTGGTATTCTACCACTGAGCTACACATCAGGTCATGGGACCTGAACTCAGGTCCTGGGTGCTATCCCACAGCTTTTTCGCTCTAGGCTAGTGCTCTTCCACTTGAGCCACAGCTCTACTTCTGGTTTTCTGGTGATTAATTGAAGATAAGAGTCTCATGGACTTTCCTGCCTGGGCTGGCTTTGAACCACAATCCTCAGATCTCAGCCTCCTGAGTAGCAAAGATTATAGGCGTGAGCCACTGGTGCCTGGCCCAGCGCTACATTTTTCTGGTTATTTTAGTAGTAGACTTCTCTATATAGGTTGGCTTCAAACCTCCAGTCTCAGAAAAAAAAATAGATCAGGGGATCAAGGTTCAAGTTCAGACTAGGGATAAAAATTTTGTGAGATGGAATCTGAACTAATGGCTAAATGCAGTAGCAAGTGCCTGTTATTCCAGCTAGAGGGAAGCACAATGGCTGGGTACAGTGGCACACTCCTGTCATCCCAGTGACTGAGGAAAGATTGTAGCTCATGCCTGCCCAAGGAGAAAGAGGGGAGAGGGAGTAGGGGAGAGGGAGTGAAGAAAGGAAGGAAGGAAAGAAAGAAAGAAAAAGGAAGGAAGGAAGGAAGCAAGTAAGCAAGTCATTGAACCCACTGAAACCAAGTCTGGATTGAGACTCAAAGCTTGGGTTTATTCTGAGCCTTTTAGCATAGTGACCTTGGGGACACTAGTTGTCTTCTCTGTGCCCTAATTTTCTCATCTATAAAACAGAAATATTAGCTGGATGCTGGTGCTCACACCTGAAATCCCACCTGCTCAGGAGGCTGAGTGTGAGAATCAAGGTTCACAGACAGCCTGGGCACGAAAGTCCATGAGATTGTTTTTTTTGTTGTTGTTGTTGTTGTTGTTTTTTTTGGGGGGGTCTGGTCATGGGTCCTGAACTCTGGGCCTGGACGCTGTCCCTCAGTTCTTCAGCTCAAGGCTAGTGCTCTACCACTTGAGCCACAGTGCCACTTCCAGCTTTTTGCTTATGTGGTGCTGAGGAATCGAACCCAGGGCCTCATGCATGCAAGGCAAGCGCTCTACCACTGAGCCACCTTCCCAGCCCCATGTTAGCAGCTTAGGAATCAAACATGCAAGGTAAGCGCTCTACCACTGAGCCACCTTCCCAGCCCTCCATGAGATTCTTATCTCCAGCTAACCACCAGAAAACTGGAAGTGGGCCAGGTGCTGGTAGCTCACACCTGTAATCCTAGCTACTCAGGAGGCTGAGATCTGAAGATCATGCTTCAAAGCCAGCCTGTGTAGGAAAAGCCATGAAACTCTTATATCCAATAAACCACCAGAAAACAGGAAGTGGCACTGTAACTCAAGTGGTGAGCACTAGCCTTGAGCTGAATTGCTGAGGGACAGTGCTCAGGCCCAGAGTTCAAGCCCCATGACCAACCCCCCCCCCAAAAAAAACTGGATGTGGCCCTGTGCCTCAAAATGGTAGAGAATTATAAGCCTTGAGCAAAAAAGCTCAAGGACAGCACCCAAGCCAAGTTCAAGCCCCATGACTGATACATAAAAAGCCCCCCCAAAACAGAGATAATGAACATATCTGACAAAATCGACTCAAGGATTAAACTAATTTAAATCTGCAAAGTACTTGAAATATTCCTGGCACAAGTGAAGTCCCATCAAATGTCAGCAATGTAATGCCTAATAGCCCCACATAGGGCACATGACCTACTCAACATCAGTTTGCTCGCCTGTAAGATGGAAGACAATAGGTAACACCTCCCTCAACTTCCTCCCTAGAAGTTTGACGTGGAGTTGAAAGCATTTTATAAACCAAGGACAGAGCTTTAGTGGGTGGTTTCCCAGGGGACCAGAGAGACAGGGGTAAGATGGCAGAAGGTGACAGGGAGCAGTAGGAACACAAAATTGTCTCTTGGGCCCAGCAATCGCAGCTGGCACGTTTCCAATGAAGCCACAAGCCCAGAGTGATTTGCAAACCCCCCGCAGGTTTTTACGTAAGATCCCCACTTTTAAATGTTGGCAACTAAGTCAGGTTTTTGCAAATCACTCCGAATGCCAATCAAAACAAGGGTGCGGGCCACTAATTTGTGACCTGTTATAAACTTTTACAACTCTTACTTAATAAACTAGAGGAGGAAACTATGAAAACAGCTGATGCAATAACTAATCCGGAAAATCCAAGAAACTAATGTGTATCAGGTGTTTAGTGTCATAGCCATTGGAGATACCCAAGAGACAGACATTACATCCACATTCTGCAGGCAAGATCAAAGCCAGAAGGGGGGAGGGTATATGCCTGTAATCCTAGCTACTCAGGAGGCTGAGATGTGAGGATCCTGGTTCAAAGACAGCCCACGTTGGGCTGGGAAGGTGGCTCAGTGGTAGAGTGCTTGCCTTGCATGCCTGAGGCCCTGGGTTCGATTCCTCAGCACCATATAAGCAAAAAGAAAAAACCTGGAAGTGGTGCTGTGGCTCAAGTGGTAGAGCACTAGCCTTGAGCTGAAGAGCTGAGGGACAGCGCCCAGGCCCAGAGTTCAGGCTCCACGACTGGACCCCCCCCCCAAAAAAAAAGACAGCCCACGCAAGAAACTTCATGAGATTCTTGTCTCCAACAAACTACTCAAAAAAGCCATAAGTGGCACTGTAGCTCAAGTGGTAGAGCACTTCCCTTGAGCAAAAAAAAGAAGCTGAGGGACAGTGCCCAGGCCTTGAGTTCAAGCCTCAGGATTGGCATGCACACACACACACACACACACACACACACACACACACATATCATTACAGTCCAGTGTCTCCCAAGCCTCCAGCCCCATAACTCTACTAAAGACACATGCAGTGGGCTCAGCCTTCACCCACTGCCTGTCCTGCTCCACAATGGGGAAAACCTACACAAGACCATTAAAGCTGACACCATAACCACAGTGTTTCAATAGCCATAGTACACATGCTAGCCCTTTGGCTTTAGTTGCTTTCCGTACCTGTTCTCGGCAGCCTAGGTTCCCAGTCTGCACCTGGGCAGGAGCCCAGCCAGGGGACCTTGTTACTTCCAAGTCATTAACCCTCTGCACTGCTGGTGGTGGGACCCCAGAATTCATGGCAATTTGAGCCATCATGACTCTTCAGCTAGGATCATGAGACTCCCATGATACCAAGTCCTTCTCTCCTCTTTGGAACTTCTAGAATGACACAGAGGAGGAAGAGGAAATTTGATCTCCAAACCTATGAAGTCAGGGTTATGTGGATCCCCATTAGAAGAATAAGAAACTGAGGCTGAGAAAGGAGAAGTATTTGTTTAGGGTCATATAAATGAGTAGGAATCATGCTTAGCTAGTGTGACCTTGAAAATGCCTTCCTCATGCACTTGTTGCATAGATCAGATGAAATCGGGTGTGTCCAGGACTTGGCACAGAACGGATGCAGAATAAGTGGCATTTCTCCTGGTGCACTGGCTGGTACCGATGCCAACATCATCTACTCTGTCTCCGCCCCTAGTCCAAGGGAGCTTTCACTCACCAGGGAGCAGAAAGAGGAGCTGTTCTGGGATGAAGGAAACATCTGTACAAGAAGAAGCTCCCATCCCCTCTTACTAATGATTACAGCTGTGTGGCATCTATTCAGGACATGGCTGGGTGTCCTTTCTGTTAAACACAGGTCAGATTCATGCATTGCCATACAACCCCCTCTACCCCCCTCCACTCAGGTGGAGGTCAAGTTCTTTAGGAAGGAAACCTAGGAGCTAACATTTCAGTTGTCTACTTCTGTTCAAACTGCTGTGTCCTCAGTCTGTCTGACTCTAAGGGAAAACCCTCTTTTCTCCACATTGTTGCTTCCTTATACCAAAGAGCAAGTGACTTGAGTAGCCTGCTAACCATTGTTAGTGTTTTATGGCACCCCAAGGAAAAGGTGCTACCTCCTCAATCAGGGTGCTTGTAGATTGAGAGGGTGGGATAAGGGAAGCAGTGGGGAAAGGCTATGCCAGAAAAACTCCACTCAGACAGCATTTCTTACCTCCTCTGATCTCCTAAGCTTTGTAAGCTGCCTGGAAAGGCACTAATGGCAGATTAAAATAGAGTTTGCAAGAGATAGAGATGATACAATTGGTCAGAATGAATGATCACATCATAAGGGAAACAAATGAAACCAAAAGGCCTTGACATAGATAAATTATAAATGGAGAGGACAAGAGGGAAGTAGGCTAAACCTTGTCTGACAATGGTGGATATTAATATGCCTCAACTAGTAACTGAGAAGAATCTCCCACATAGAGAAGAGAGTCTAGCTTGATGCTGTGAACACACACATACCCTGCCTTCAGCAGCAGCATGTTCAGAACACAGGAAAACTGAACATCATGAAGGGAGTGCCTACAGACTTTAAAGGATTTCCGGCCTGTCTTCTCATTTTCCGACCACAGTAAGCTTATTAGAAGTCAATAACAATGTTTTGGGGGTTGGTTTAGTGGCTCTGGAGCAACTGGATATCCAGATAACCATATGCAAAAAGAAAAGGAAACATGGATTTAGAAACTTAACTCACAGAAAAATTGACTCAAAATGTCCCATAGACCTAAATTTTTAGCTAAAACTCTATGGCTTTTAGGAAGGAATCTTCTTGAACTTTATTTTTTACTTTATATCTTAGTTTTTATTTCATTTATTTATTTTTTTGGGGGGGGGTCTGGTCGTGGGGCTGAACTCTGGGCCTGGGTGCTGTCCCTCAGCTCTTCAGCTCAAGGCTAGCACTCTACCACTTGAGCCACAGCACCACTTCCGGCTTTTTTCTTTTTGCTTATGTGGTGCTGAGGAATCGAACCCAGGGCCTCAGGCATGCAAGACAAGCGCTCTACCTCTGAGCCACCCTCCAAGCCCCTATATTTTAGTTTTTAGTGCTAGTGCTGGGGCTTGAACTCAGTGCTTTTCATTCTTGCTTAGCCCTGGTTTCTCATACCTATAATCCTAGCTTTTCAGGAGGCTAAGATCTGAGGATCACAGTTCAAAGCCAGCTCAGGCAGATAATTCAAGAGACTCTGACCTCCAATCACAATTATGCAAAATTTACAAATTTACATAGATGAGTAACTTCAGGACAGTGTGAATGAAGAAGGTGTTACTCATTTTTGTTTTTGTCTTTTTTGTTTTCTCTTTTAGTGGTGCTGGGGATCAAATCCAGGGCCTCATGAATGGTTGGCAAGTGCTATACCACTGAGCTACATCTCTAGCCCAGTTTTTAAAACAAATCCTAAAGGAAAAGCTGGGTATCTTCATTTACATTAAAAGTTATAACTTCTGTTTATTTAAGTATATCATACACAATTCATAAACATGATAGTTAATATCCAGATTATATAAATAGTATCTACAGATCAAGAAGAAAAGACAGGGGCTGGGAACATGGCTCAGTGGTAGAGTACTTACCTCGCATACAGAGGCCCTGGGTTTGATTCCTCAGCACCACCTCAGCCGGAAGTGACGCTGTGGCACGAGTGGTAGAGCACTAGCCTTGAGCTGAAGAGCTGAGGGACAGCGTCCAGGCCCAGAGTTCAAGCCCCACGATCGACCAAAAAATAAAAATAAAGAAGAAAAAAACAACAATCCACTTAAAAATTAGCCCAAACAGAAAAGCGAATAGCCATTTCATCAAAGAAGAGGCACAGATGATCCACAAATATATTAAAATTGATTCAATCTTAGTAATCAGGAAAATGCAAATTGGAAACATAGTGGAATACCATTTCATATATACCTACCAGATTGTCATGAATGAACAATCATTATCAAATGTTAGCAAGCATGTGGAACCATGAGAATTCTCCTACTGGTTAATGAGTATATCAGTTGATAACACTAGTTTGGAGCCAGGCACCAGTGGCTCACACCTGTCAGGAAGCTGAGATATGAGAATCATGGTTCAAAGCCAGACCGGGCAGGAAGTCTGTAAGACTCTTATCTCCAATTAACCACCAGAAAACCAGAAGTGGCACTGTAGCTCAAAGTGGTAGAGCACTAGCCTTGAGTGAAAAAAGCTCAGGAACAGCGCCCAGGCCCTGAGTTCAAGCACCACGATAGACCAAAACAAAACAAAAGTAAACTTAATTTGGAATACAGCTGACATTATTTGGTTAAGTTAAAGATCTGCATTACCTATGACTGAGCAATTCCATTACTATGTATATAGCCTGGGAAGATCCTTTCATATATATGTTAGTATACAAAGGTTGGCCAGGTGTGGTGGTATATACCTATAATCCCAGCTACTAGGCAAATGAATGTAGGAGGATAATGATCTGAGGCTATCCCCAAACAAAAACGTGAGACTCTAACTAAAAAGTAATTGAAGCAGAAAATGCAGCTGGAGTTTTGGCTCAAATGGTAGAGAAAGATGGGCTGGGAAGGTAACTCAATGGTAGAGCACTTGCCTTGCATGCCTGAGGCCCTGGGTTCGATTCCTCAGCACCACATAAGCAAAAAGAAAAAAGCCGGAAGTGGTGCTGTGGCTCAAGTGGTAGAGTGCTAGTCTTGAGCTGAAGAGCTGAGGGACAACACCCACGACTGGACCCCCCCTCCCCGCCCCCCAAGAAATAGAGAGCCTGCCTAGCAAGTATGAAGTCTTGAGGTTTGAACTCAGGATCACAAAAAGTGTTTATAGCAGCATTGATTATAGAAGTAAAATAAAATATTGGACTATAAGAGACCAAATATCCATTAATAAATGATAAATAATACTTCATCTCACAGAATGCTATATAGCTGAGAAAAAGGACTAGGACTCAGAGCAGTGGGGGCAAAATTGAAGCATTTGCTTAATAGCAGCCAGGTCTGTCTGAGACCAAAGTCCATCTCTCAACCACTGTGATTCCCAGCCTCGCAGTCTCTGTGGCGTCAAGAGGTAAGGAATCACCTTTGAGTTGAGTTTGTTGAGGCCAAGGGAGACTAACTGCGATCTCCAGAGCATTCTGCACTGTCAACACAGGAAATAATCATTGTCTTTTGGCTCATTCCCTTTCCACCCAGAGCCTCCCAGTGCTTTGACCCAGGCTCATCATTACTTTTTCCAAAGGCCACAGCTGAGTCTGTTGTCTGTTTAATTCTTTAATCTGATTCCTTAACATCTGGGATCCCAATTCCCTAAGATCAGTCTTTCCCCAGTCACTGGCTGCTGTGGCTCTGCAAACAGCTGTCCTGTGTCCCTCTGCCTGTTTCCTCATTCAGCACTGACCTCAGCAAGCATCTGAGGCCCAGAGGCAGCATGGCAGGGGCAGGTGGCACGAGCCAGCTTGCACCTTGTCCACATGGTGGCTGTCACTGCTGGTAGGAGATACAAACTATACAAACCACATAGGACATGGGGGCTGCCGACACTGCTCGTGGGAAGGCACATTTTTGTTTGTTTCTTTTTTTTTTCTTATGCTGGTACTGGGGCTTGAACTCAGGGCCTAGGCACTGTCCCTTAGCCTTTTCTGCCCTAGGTTGGCACTCTACCACTTAAGTCAAAGCTCCACTTCTGGCTTTTGTACGATTAATTGGAGATGAGAGTCTATGAACTTTTCTGTCAGAGCTGGCTTTGATCTGCTCTCCTCAGTCCTTAGCCTCCTGAATAGGATTACAGGCATGAGCCACTGGCACCTAGAAGTGGGAGGTTCTTTTTTTTTTTTTTTAGGATATTGAAGTTTCTTTATTAAAATTTCAATGTGGGAAAAAAGAGACTGCTGAGTTAACAAGATGGCTTGCAGTGCTGGACAGTCTGCTTTCACCTTGTCATTGTTCTTACCCTTTCATTCTTCAGTGCAAATATGCTGCATTGCCCAATCAGTGGGAGGTTCTTTAAGAGGATGTATCCAAGCCTAGGGAGGACCAAGGAAGGAGGAGGAAGACCTGTTCCTGACTTGGCTGCAGATTTCTAAGTGGCTGATCAAGCTCCTTTCCCTCTCTGGGCCTCAGTGGACCAGAATGTGTCTAGATTTCCTGTAGACTTGCAGCCTGGCTTTTGAATGCCACTCAACCTGCTGGCCTAAACAAGCGGGAAGCAGTGGGCAGAGAGGGGTGGGAAATCACTTGGCCCAAAGTCTGTTCAGTGCCCATAGTCGGTGGGATCTTGGGTGATTGCTGTCATCAAATGGAGAGAAAGACATTAAGACAGAATGACATGGGGATTTGAGCAGCTGATCCCAAGTTCTGGAGGAGCCTTGTGAGACATAGCTAACACTGGTGGCTCGTGACTGTAATCCTAGCTACTCTGGAGGTTGAGAAAGGAAAAGAATCTGTTTTAATATCTTCAATGCAGTTTTCCTTCTTTGTGAACAAAGACACACTGGGTTGTCTTCACATGTCCATTTGACATTGAACTCCACAAATTCTGTCATTAGCCCTGCTCATACATTCTCTTTGCATTTCTGTGAGCTTTATTTCATTTTCGATGACTTGCTAACAAGGGTCCTAACTAATTTGGGAACTTAATGTGAAGTTGCTGGTGTTTTTAACTTTATATACATGGCTCTGACTAATATATTCCAAAATGAGGACATAATGTAAAGACACTGGGCTTTTATAGATGCAGAAAAAAAGGCTCAGAGAGGCTCACTGATACAAGCAAAGGCACATAGCTTCCAAATGCTCCTGAGGTTTGAATAGAGCTCAGTGCCGCCATAGGAAGTTCACCAGAACTTTCTGTGACCATAGAACTGTACTATGTTTTGTTTTGTTTTTTGTCAGTCATGGGGCTTGAACTCTGGGCTTGGGCGCTGTCCCTCAGCTCTTCAGCTCAAGGCAAGCGCTCTACCACTTGAGCTACAGCGCCATTTCCGGTTTTCTGGTGGTTTATTGGAGATAGGAGTCTCACGGTCTCTCCTGCCCAGGCTGGCTTTGAACCGCGATCCTCAGATCTCAGCCTCCTGAGTAGCTAGGATTACAGGCGTGAGCCACCAGTGTCCGGCTAGAACTGTACTATGAATATGTGATCCAGTATGGTGGCCATGGGCTATTGAGCCCTGAAAATGTGGCTAGTATGACTAACAGAATTTAATATTTTCAGTTGTTTTACTTCATTTTTTATAATTCAATTCTTTATTAAATATGATTTGTTGTAATAACAATAAAGGTGACGTATGGAGGGGTTACTTTTTCATGTGTCGGTAATGAGTACAATGTCACCCTTTCCTTCCCTCTCTCCCCATTTTTCCCTTCCATCCCCACCCACAAGTTGTATAGTTCATTTTCAGCAAGTGTCTAGTGAGTACCACTGCTGCATTTGTTCACCCTTTATCATTCCATTTCTGTACCTCCCCTTAGCCCCTTCCCCAAAGACAAATAAATGAACAAACAAGACAAAAAGAAAAGAAAAGAAACCCTCATTTCTATTTCCTAGAGTTTATTTATTTTTATTTTTTCCAGAGCTGAGGACCGAACCCAGGGCCTTGTGCGCTGGGCGGGCGCCCTTCCATTGGGCTAAACCCCCAGCCCCTCCTGGAGTTTATTTCAATAAATATTATTTTATATGATCAGAGGGACATAGGCATTGCGTCTTTGTGTTTTTCCCCTAAGAGTGTCCTCCTTTGGCTCGCTGTATGTGATTGCCATCAATATAAGTGAGATGAGCGTTATAAGATTTGACTGTACGGATCTGGACCTCGCTCCCTGAGCTTGGTGACAGATCCACAGAGAGCAGAGGGAGGCTGGATTGCTCCCCAGTTCCCATGGGAGGGCATGGCCCTTCCTGATGAGTGTGCATAGAGGAGCTGGAGCACCCAGACCCAGGAGCCTGGCACTTAGTAGGTGTGCAGCAAAAAGCAGCGGCCATGTCTCCTTGGTCCTCAGACCTGGCATCTGCACGTGACACATGTGGACAGCAGAAGGGGACTAAGGTAGGGGGCTGGAGCAAATCTGTCCATCACTGTCCTCCACGCTCTGTGGAGAACCTAGGAAGGGTATGGTTCTGCATGAGGTCAGGCAGCCCCCAGTGACAAAGCCCCCAGGAATCCACATCCCAGCCCCCAGCATGCTTCCCAGAAAGGCCTCTGGCAAGTTTGGAGGTGGTAGGGAGACTAAGGCTCCTCTGGTATATCTCGGAAAGCAGCCAGCTGTCATTACCACCATCCTGCCTGCTCAGGCAGTTCAAACCAAATATGCCTAGTGGAACCTGCTGGTGATTCCTGGGGCTCTGTATCCCACCTCCACCCAGGCCTTTCTTTTGGAGCAAGCCTCCCTCCTGCTGGCCCCTTGCCCAGCATCCCTTCTGGCCACCTGAGGGCTCCAAGCCTTCTTGCTGCCACTTCCCCAACCTGAGTGGCCCTGGCTTCCAGGCAAAGTCACCCTGCACAGAATTAACACAGGCCTCAACCACAGGTATG
>NW_012267277.1:1725452-1751842 GCF_000151885.1 Dipodomys ordii | reverse complement strand
CACACACACACACACACACACACACACACACACACACACACACTAGGCCTTTGTCAGGTGCCAATGGCTCATGCTTATAATCCTAGCTACTCAGGAGGCAGAGGTCTAAAAATCACAATTCTAAGCTGGTTCGGACAGACAAATCAAGGAAACTCTTATCTCCAATTAACAAGTAAATAGCTGGAAGTGGATGTGTGACTCCAGCACCAGGAAATGTAAGCACCAGCACTGAGTGAAAAAATTAAGCAAGTTCCTGAAGCCCTAAATTCAAGCCCCACTACCAGCACAAATGATGATGGAGATGGTGATGATGACGATAATGGGCCCTGAGAGTCCACAGGGATGCCTACCCTCAGGCTTAAAGCAGTCCTGAAAATGCACATGCTTAGTCTCAATTGCAGTGAGTAGTCAGATCAGGCCAAAGTCGCAGCTTGAACTGAAACCTACTACACTCCCTGGAGTACTAAGATTGCCTCATGGCCAGCTCTGCAGCCATGGCTGAGGGACTGTGGGAGTGTGGGGATCAGAATCTGAGGATGGTTGGGGTGAGTCCCCAGGATTAGCAACCACAGGTGATGTACGCGCAGGCCTGGCACCCAGAGTGCGGTCTTTCTGCCACCTCCTCTTACTCTTCACTTGCAACATAGAAGATTCATAGCATTAACCCCTTCAGATTGTTGCCAGGATGACATACACTAATAGAAGCAATTTGCTCTCTAAACCTAGTGCACAGTAAGCATGAATTCAGGTTTGTGATTACTGGCATCCTACCCCTTGCTTTCACTTTCTTGAATGAAGCGAGGATAAAACTCAAATGAATCAAGCAGATGTGCCTCATCTTCTTCTCTGCAGTGTCTGCTCCCCTGCCTTGTTCAAGAGGGGGCTTTTGGCTTTGAGATCCTAACTCCCAGACCACGTGGCTTGCTCTAATTTCCCAGGCCCTAATCTGCTCCCAGCTCCTAATGATGCGGCTGGTAATAGGATTTCAGCTTCCCTCCGGGCAGCTGCATAGGCCATGGCTGTGGGGCTGGTGACTGGTGCCTAGCCACTCAGCCCACCTGTGTGCTGAGGAGCCAGCACCCCCTGCCCAGACCCTGTGTCCCAACCAGTTGACCGTGCATGGAATGGTGCTGTGCCCCAAGCCAGTAGGCCTGGCTCATCATGGTGCTAGGTCCCATCCTGGCACGAGGAAAGGCCGTATGCAGGCAGAATGGGCTGCTCATCCTGTCTGTGCTCTCCGTCATCGTGGGCTGCCTTCTTGGCTTCTTTCTGAGGACCCGGCACCTCTCACCGCAGGTCAGGAGGGATGGTTGGGGCCATGGAGATCTGGGCTCTCTGGTTCCAAGATGGTTGGGTGAGTCATGTGGCAGCCTGGGTGGTAAAATAAACAGCTGTGGAACTGGTAACAAACCTGGCACAGCCAGGTGATGGGAGAGAGGTCTTTCCCGTTGCAGGGCAGAGCTGTGGTAGAGAGTGGAATCTTCAAAGAACACCTCCTCCAGGCAGCTCACCAGAGGTCTAAAAAGGGCTTCCTAGGCAGCAAAGAGCAAGTTCAAGGCACAGGAGTGTAGAGGATTTGAGATGAGGAAACCAAGTTGTTGGTGGCTTTGGAATGTACAGCTTGGGGCATGGGAATGGTTGGGCGCAAAGGTCTCATCAGTAGACACAGATGTGGGGCCACAATGAGAGGCTTTTAAATGAAGGAGTGACAACGGTCAGATGGATATGTTGGAGCATTCCCCCAATGCTGAGCAGATGATAGGGGTAAAGGGGGGCAGCAAAGGCTGAGGCAGAAAACAACTGCAGAAGGCACGGCCTTGGGATGAAATGAGCAGATAGGCTCAGTGCCAGTGGCTTATGCCTGTAATCTTAGTTACTCAGGAGGCTGAGATCTGAGAAATCATGGTTCAAAGTTAGCCCTGAGACTCCATCTGTAAAATATCCAGCAAGAGTCATGTTGGAGATATGGTTCAAGTGGTAGGTTGCCAGATGACTCAAGTAAGCACAAGACCTTGAGTTCAAACTCCAGCACCATTCTGAAAGAGGGGGGAGGATGCGGAAATTGTCTCAACAGAGGAGCCTTGAAGAGATCACTGCTCACCGAAAGGTGAGGTAGGCCCAGGATCCCAGCCTAGTCAACCACCACTGTGAGGATACATTGTCCAGAAACATTCTCTTTCCCCAACCATCAACTCCATCTCCTATGACAGAGTGGTGTAACTCATGAAGTATTATAAGAAATCACTCTGACATTTGTCCAAACAGTAAGGAAGACTTCAGTCAGGATTTTTAATATGTGTTTTTAATTGTAAGAATACGTAGTTACATAAGTAAGGTAATGAGTACATTTCCTATGGAGCATTGTTACTTCTTCTTTTGTTTTTCCCCAATCATCCATTCCCTCCCCTAGTCAGGATTTTTTTTTTTGGCCTCTGACAGGTGTCAAGGTGTCTTTCTCCTGTGATAGCTGGAGATTTATAGCCAGCAAGCAGAGTGACAGGTCAGCACATGGGAAAGGACTCTGAGTGACCTCTTAACTGCTTCCTGAATGTCACTTCCCTCTGTTTCCTGCTTCCCTGTCACAATTGTATGTCCACCACAAACCACCTGATTGTTAAAAGGCTTCAAGACCCGTGTGCTTCTGAATTAACAGTCCGGCTCCATGCTCCTGCCAGATTCCTTCCTCTACCATGACACAAGCAGTCCCAGCTGCTATCTGCCTTGCTTCAGACCTGGTTAGGAGTCTATTTCTCTCACCAGATGGAATTGCCAAACAACTCTGGGATGTTCTTGAAGCAAAATATGAGTATTGTGCAATGTTAGGCACAGAGAATCTTTAACATTTGCTGAATGAAACTGGCTGTGGCACAAGCAGTCTGCAGCCTGCTTTCTTTGATTTCCCTAAGCAGCAAATATCTATTTCCTGTAGGAAGATTATTTTGTAGAAATAAATTGGAATGCCTATTATAAAAAGCCAAACTCAGCGGGGGCCTCCTGTGGCAAAGCTGCCATCCCCATCTGTTTGGACATGTGAATGTGTTCTGGTGTGGATTAACCTGCCAGATAAACTGAAGGAAGGATGCAGAGTCTTAAAACAATTATCTGGCAGGAGTTGGCTTTCTTAATGTCTTTCTTTGGAATCCAGGATTTCTCTGATCTCTTTGTCTGTGACTCAGATACCAAGTCCCTCTAATTGGGTAAGCTTATACAACAGGCAAAAAAAAAAAATCAACAATTTGGAAAATGGTTGAATAGTCTATTTGTGAGGGGAACTCACAAAATTATGTGATTTGATCTTTGGAAAAGAGCATCTCCTATAAAAAAAAAATATATAGACCATTTCAAGACTCCCAGCTAAACCTCTGGCAATGACACCGGTTTTCCTTTCCTTCTTGAAAGTCCACTAAAATTGTAACAATGGAATTTTTAAAGGATATAAACCACCCAAATAAAGAGAATATAAAAGGAGAAAGTTGAGAGATTACAACAGATCAGACAACATTGGGAGTGGCTGGAGTTGAATGATTCCATTGAGTAGATTTATGTGTGTCACTTGAGCCACACCCTCAGTCCTTTTGCTTTTTAGTTTGTTTTTCAGATAGGATCTTGAGGATTTTTCTTAAACTAGATCAGCTTCATACTGATACCCTCGTACCTCTATCTCTTGAGTAGCTGAGATTACACACCTGTCCTACCACATCTAGCAAAAGCTAGTATTTTATGTCTATAAAAGTAGATGCTAAGAGGTTTGTCTTACAGAACTCCAGAAGGGCTCTGATTTGGAAGAGCAAGGCATTGTACTAGGCAGAAATGAAGCATGAACTTGAAAGCAGGGGCTTTGTTTGGAATTTTGAACCAAGAGTATTAGAGCCCCAGGGCTCTTCCAGATCAGAGAATTCTTCACCCTCCAGTCTCAATCTCCTGCCTGCTTAAGGGACCAGAGAGGCTTGACTGGGACCTAAGGCCCACCTATATCTGGTGGTGAACCACATGCTTCAAACTTCTCAGCAGACCCCCACGTTTTGGGTGAGTCATTCTCAGCAAGGCTTTGAGACTGAGGGCAGCTGACGTAAGCATGGCCTCATTCCCCAGCAGACTGCTCACTGAAGCCTCCGAGGGAAGACTTCTGAACTTGACTGGACAGGAACAGCATATTTATCACCTGTTCTGAGGGACCATCAGTTGACAAGCCTCATTCACACACAGAAATCATTTCATGTTTGTCTTTGGGCAGAAAGATAAAAATCACTAGACACGTGAGGCAAGTCGTAGATGTGGAAGACAAGAGACTAACCATCGTAAGAGAGTTGGCGATATGAGAGAAGATATAGTTATCATAAAACAGATCTGGATGTGGGGCTTGCGGTGTAGCTCAGTGGTACAGCATATGTTTAGTGCACATAACATTCTCAGTTCAATCCCCATACCACAAAAACAAATAAAAAATCAGAATGGGGCTGGGTACTGGTGGCTCAGGCCTGTAATCTTAGCTACTCAGGAGGCTGAGATCTGAGGATCTTGGTTCAATGCCAGCCTGGGCAGGAAAGTCCATACGACTCTTATCTCCAGTTAACAACCAGAAAACTGGAAGTGGCACTGTGGTAGAGTGGTAGCCTTGAGCAGAAGAGCTGAGGGACAGCACCCAGGCCCAAGTTCAAGCCCCATGACCTACCAAACAAACAAACCAGAATGGGATGCTAAAAAGAAGGAACAATCAGAAAATAAGGAAGAGCTTTTGGAAATCTAAAATAGAAGAACAAAAAAATATCTATCTATCTATCTATCTGTCTGTCTGTCTGTCTGTCTGTCTGTCTATCTAAACTAAGATAGAGTTGTAGAAATCTCTCAGAAAGTAAAAACAAAAAGATAAAAATAGAAAAAGGAATTATAAGTAGAATGTCCAAATACAATCATTTGACATGATTTTAAAGAGATTCAACAGAAAAAAAGGAAAAATAGCTTGTAAAGAATATAAGAAAATTTCTCAAAAGAAGTAAAAGGTAAACATAGCACAAGAAAAGAAAAAAGGAAGGAAAGAAGGAAGAAAGCAGGAAGGAGGGAAGAAGGGAGAGAAGGGAGGGAGGGAAAAGGAGAAAGGAAGGAAGAGGAGGGGAAAGAAGGAGTGCAGGCCAAACATCTCATACTATGTTACTACTGCACATCAACATGACATTACAGAAAAGTGGTGGTGCTGGGAATTGACCTTACATCACATGCTTGAGTGAATACTCATCACTTGAGTTGTACTTGCAGCTCTGCATTTTTGCTAGTTATTTTGGAGATAGAGTATTTTAGACTTTTCTGCCTGGCATATCTTCAAACCATCATCCTTCAGATCTCAGTGTAGCTATATTTAAAGAATATATTTGTAGATTTAATTTTTTAAGTTATAGAGATATGATGAGGATATTTCTGTAGGAAGCAGGCTTTCTGGTACATTGACTTACCATGGAATGGAGCCTAGAAGCTAGGTTTTTGGTCCTGCACTGTCACTTAGAAGGGAGTGTTCCCTTCCACCAGCTCAGCTTCCTTATCTACAAAATGCGTCGATGAGATCTTTAAACCTCCTTACTAGCACCAAAACTCTGTCTTGGGGTTTTCAAAGAATCAAATCATTAACAAATCATGTTTGGCAGTGGTTTAAAAAATAACTGAAGTTCAAAAATGTAACTTGGACTGTGTTTACAAATCCATTTGTCTGCCTCACCCACCACCGCCTCCTCCTCTGGAGAAAGGGGGCCCAAGCTGGGGTTGCCAGAAAGAGAAAAACTGTAGTTAAACTCCACAAACAGCACCCATGGTTAAAATAGAATTTCAGATAAATAACAAAGCAGAGAAATCAAACCAAGAAGAGAATGAACTTTCATTATTATCTTTTGAAAATCAAACTTAACTAGGCTTGGAGCTCTGTTGTCGCTCTTACTGTAGCATTCTGCTCCTATTGATCTGTATGGGAGACAGCTGGGCAAGGACTGGGGACCCTGGAAATATCCAGAGTGTGGCTGGAGCAGCAGCCTATGAGGGACAGGACCTTTACACAGAGTCCTACCCTTGCATCTAGTCAGAGCCTCTGTACTGATATTTATGGGAGATGTACCAGTGCAAAGAGCAAAACTGGCTCTTGGAAAAGCCTTGGTGTGCTTCTAGAACTTCTCCAGGACAAGAGCCAACGTGCCTAATCCATCTGGTCTTCCTCCTGGTGATGCCTGGCTCAGTGTAGGTTCAGGAGCATCACAGTCCCGCCCTCTCAGCACTCACTGTCTGCTGGACCAGAGTTCACAGGCTGGCAGGCAGGTGAATGGTGCAGATGGGGGAGAGCTGCTGGGTGCTGGGATCACTCAACATTACTTGCTTGCAGGTGCTGGTACTCAACATTACTTGCTTGCAGGTGCTGGTGCTCAGAGCTCATGCACTTCCTCAGAGTCTCCCAGTGACTGTGAGGTCACTGGTGAGAGAAACTCAGAGAGCTTGAGTAACATGCTTAATGTCACACAGGTGGTAACTGCAAGAGGCTGTTGCTAGGAACAGACTGGACCCCTGCTGTTAGGTTGAGAACCAGTCCCTGGCCTCCACCACACTTGCGCAGATGGGATCCTGCTTTGAAGAGGGGAAAGAACTACCCTGCTGTAACCCCAACTCTTGCTGTGTTTTCAGGAGATTAGTTACTTCCAGTTTCCTGGTGAGCTCTTGATGAGGATGTTGAAGATGCTGATCCTGCCACTTGTGGTCTCAAGGTAAGAGGCCGGTGGGGAGGGGGCTGGGCTCTGACCGCTGGGGACAGCCTCCTGAGCTCCGTGGGATGGCTCCTCTGCCCTCTCCTTGGGAGTGGAGGCAATGGTCCCAGGCTGGGCACCAGGCTAGGCACAGGGCTGTCTTTGGGGAGATTGCTGCTGGCAGAATTAGTCCCTTAGGATTCAACTTTCTCGGCTCTGCTGAAATTTCACCTTTCTCCAAGAAGCCTTCCATGACTCCTCAACCCACACTGGCCAATGCCTGCACTTCATGCAGGAGTCAGTTAGCAAATTGGTGACTCTCTCAAGGTCACTGGCAACCTTCATTCCACTAAGTCCCAAGGACACTTTCTATTCTTGTTCTCTGTGACCTCTCCACAGCACATGACATCACGGAGCACTCTTTGCCCTCCTAGATTACTCCCACTATGGCCATACCTCACCTGGCTTCTGCCTGCTTGGCCCCCCTGTCCATCTCTTTTCCATTGACTCAGCTTCTCTGCAGGTCACAGGTCTTCAAGCCTGTCCTCACTTAACCTGAAATTGACCACTTGTGTGTTGGGCAGCTCACAGGCACTGTGACAAAATACTTCAGAAAATCAACTCTAAAAGGAAAGAGGTTTCAGTTCATTGTCACTTGGCTCCATTTATCTGGGTTGGGGTGGAGGGGGGGGTAGGAATGAAGCAGACCAGCATGGCAGGGAGCATTTGGGAAAACAAGTGTTTACATCATGGAAGCAAAAGGAGAGACAGGAAGGGGCCAGGGACAAGATATACCTTTCATGGCACACTCTCCCCTCCCATGACCTGCTCTTCCAACTAGGCCTCATCTCCTGAAGTTTCCACCACTGTCTAATATTTTATTAAGTCACAAATTCATCAATGGGGTTAACCCATTGATTTGGGCAGAGCCCTGATCCAATGGCTTCTCAAGGCCCTGCCTCTTAACACTGCCACAATGGTGACCAAGACTTCAGTGCATGGACTTTGGGGGGCATTTCTAGTCTAAATCACTGCAATCTGTAAGCCCAGCATTTCCAGGGGTAGAGAGCCCCAGCTTGTCATGTGAGACCCACACTCAATTAACCAACTCCGTGCTCACTCACATATTTCACAGGCTTTTCAAGTTTGATGTCACCAACTTAACGTTTTACCCAACACATCATTCCTGTTTCTGCTGTCAGGAAATGGCAGTTCTGTCTGTCCAGCCTCTATGGTGGGTCCCCTTTCTCACCCTAGGCCTGCTGTCACCAACCAGAACTGGCTCTGCCTCTGAAGTAGAACTCCTCCATCATGCCTCCATCATGCCTCCACAGTCCTGGGGCTCATTCTTCTTCTGGAATCCGCAGTGACTCTACCCATCTCCCCACTTTGGCTTTTATTCCCTGCTGTCCATTTTCTATGGCCTGAATGGTCTTGTGATGCTCAGATTGGGCTGTGGTGTTTATTTACCTTCAGAATCTTCTCTGGTATTTATTTATTTATTTTGGGTCCGGTCGTGGGGCCTGAACTCTGGGCCTGGGCGCTGTCCCTCAGCTCTTCAGCTCAAGGCTAGCACTCTACCACTTGAGCCACAGCGCCACTTCCAGCTTTTTTTTTTCTGCTTATGTGGTGCTGAGGAATTGAACCCAGGGCCTCATGCATTCAAGGCAAGCGCTCTACCACTGAGCCACCTTCCCAGCCCTCTTCTCTGGCATTTAAAACAAGCCTTCAACTCACAAGCCTGGTCTAGGAGGTTGTGCGTCGTCTGCCTCGGCAACTCCCACTTCATCTCGGGTCACATTTAGTCCAGTTGCACTAGCTTTTAGTCTCCCAGGCAGATGAAATCCTGCCTCACCCCAGGGCTTGCATGTGTGCTGTGCCTCTTGTCTGGAACATGTTTTCCCACCATTTTACATATCTTTGCTTCTCCTCTTTAGATCTCAATGTACATACCATCTCCTTAGAAAGACCTTCTCCATCTGGGCTTGGTGGCTCATACTTATAATCCCAGCTACTTCAGAGGATCATGGTTTGAGACCATCCCAGACAAAAGTTCAAGAGATTCCCATCTCAACTAATAAAGTTGGGCATGGTTGGGACTAGTGTCTGTCTCAGCTACTCAGGAAGCATAAGTAAGAGGATGTCTCCCAAGGCAAAAATATGAGACCCCATTCAAAATATAACAAAAACAAAAAGAGACTAGAAATCTGGTTTGAGTAGTAGAACACCTGTATCACAAGTATAAAAGCCTGAGTTCAAATTCCTATACTGCCAAGGAAATAATATCATAAGAAGGGGAAAAAAGGAAAAAGAAAGGAAAAGAAAAAAGAGAAAGGCTCCTCCCATCTGTTCCTTTCATACCACCTTGGCACTCCTGCCTGTCCCTGCCTACTTGCCCTCTCCACCCCCCACCCCCATCCCCACCCCCGGCCCCAGCACTGCCATACCTTGTAATTCTGTATGTATTCCCTTGCTGCCTGTCTCTATCTTCTGCTCTACTGGGAATGCCAGCATTCATATAGTTGGTACTCAGAGTACCAGTGTAATGAATTAATTATTGTGATCACACTCCTCCACGGTGTTTTCTGGGGCTGATTCCTGCAGCAGACACTGCCTTCGAGTTGCTGCTGGGCTGTGGTGAGACAGGTAGAGAAACAGACAACTCCCAGCAGCTGAAATACAGGGGTGGAGGGTGCAGGGGGTCCTGCAGGGCAGTGCTATGCTCCATTGCTATGTCCTCACTGCCAACTCAGACCAGTGACACCACAGAGCCAAAGCTCTCTCTCTGTGTCCACCCTGAAAGCCACACACCTGAGTCCCCATGCCAGCTCTGCCACTGGCTAACTGTGTGGTCTTGTGCAAGCCACTTAATTTAAGAAAGAAAATCCTCATGTAGAAGTCTGAGGTCTGGATCCTAGGCCGGCCCCCCCCCATTGTCATGAGATCTGGGGTGAGGCACCCCCTCCCTGAGCTCTGGGCTCTCTATGAGTCTTGGCTGTCTCCACCAGCCCAGACTGCTTTCCCGCAGCTGGCGCTGGAATGTGGTATTAACTTGAGAGAAGCCAGTGTGTTCATACATCTCAGTTGTTTATTATACAGTTTGGGCTGGTACAGAGCAACCATGTCACTGAGAAATGAAAGTGTGTTAACATTTGTCATACCAAGAGAGAAACAAACTTTCGTGGGGGGAAAATGATGCTTTTCTGAACTCTGAATCCTCCTTTCTTGATTCTCAAAGGGATCTGTAACCCATCAAGTGATCTACCATTTTTTCTGGGCATCCCTGCCAACAAGAAGCACTCTTCTTAGCTTACACCAAGCAAAAGGAAAAAAACGTACATATCACTTGATGTGGAAAAAATAGTGGTATTGTCAAAGCTCATAGAATTCACAAACTTTATAGACCATGATAATGACAATTTGCCTTGTGAAGGTTAACATATGTTTGTGACTAACTATCACTATTCCACAATACTGTGAACTACGTGAAATTTATATAATCACCTAATCTCAATTAAAAAATTCTTTTTTAAAAAGGCAGCACTCCCTTTGGGCTGGGCACCACCACCAAAGCTGTTTGGCAAATCTACATGTCAAGCCTCACCCTGAGCTTAATGTACCAATCTGCTGAGGGCCCCAGCAGGGCTGTGCTGTTGTTTTTGCCCTGCAGGTGACTGAACTCCAGCCTTCATACATGCAAGGTTAGGTCAGTGCTTTACCACTGAACTACATCTCCAGTGCAGAGTGCTTCTTAAAGACCCATAAGTGTTCTGAGATCAGAATGTTTGTTGTGTGTGTGTGTGTGTGTGTGTGTGTGTGCGTGCGCGCGTGCGTACACGCTGGTACTGGGGCTTGAACTCAGGGCCTGAGTATTGTCCCTTAGCTTTGCCATTCAAGGCTGGTGCTCTGCCACATGAGCCACAGCTCCACTTCCAGTTTTTTTGCTGATTAATTGGAGACAAGAGTCTCAAAGACTTTACAGCCTGGGCTGGCTTCAAAGGATGATCCTCAGGTCGCAGCCTGTTGAGTAGCTAGGATTATAGGCATGCAGCTGAAATCAAAGTTTTAAAAAACCTCATTCTCTTGAGGTCCAGCCATCCTCCATGTGGGTAGCTGAAGAACTTCATAGAGCTGCTGTTCCTTTATTCCTCCTAAAGGCTCTAGGCTGCACCCCCATGAGCCTGGGGCTTTCTGCCCCATGGCCACAGGGCAGGAGAGGACACACATTCAGGCTCCTTTGCTTCTAGTTCCAAGTCTGGTCTCCAAAGCTTGGCACTCATGACTGTCTGCTCCATCCTCATCTCCAGGACGACCTGCTGTTCCCTCCCTACACCAAGCCTGGAATCAGTCTGGCCTTAAGCACACCACATGCTTTCCCGTCTCCACATGTCACTCAGGCTGACCCACTGCTCCCAATGTCCTTTCTTCTCCTAGCTCCGGCTCCTGTCTGTGAAATCTTCCTAGCATCTCATTTGTTGGTAGCTATTGGTGATGGCCTGTCAATGTTTATGAATAACCCCGTGTCATTAAGCAAACAGATTTGAGTCACAGCTTAAGTATTTCCTTAAGAAGTAAAAGCCAAATAACAAATACCAGTGTATTCCTTCTTGGGGATAAACACACCTGGCTGGGGACCAGGTCAGCCTATTTCATGCAGAGGCTTCTACCAGTGCTACCAAGGAGCCATTGATTCTGTGGCTCTGGTTCCTTCCTCATGGCATCTGTGGATCACAGGGCTTGGTAGAAATTGGCACACTGCCCCTTCCAGGTGCTAGTCCCTGCTCAGGCCACAGCGATGCTCACTGAGCACCCTTAGGTCTCACCCCAATGCTCTGTCTTTGCTCCTCAAAGTGACCTTGAGCAATCCCTGAGGTTGGGTCCCTGGAGGTTCAGCCTGGGAGCCTTTTGTGCAAATAAACCCCAGAGTACACTCTAGTGTACTCCAACACTAATTTTAAGTGACAGGGAACAGAGTATCCCAGCCCTGAATGCACTTGGCATACCCTTCCATCACACCTTCCATCTTTAAGATCCCCTTCTTCTGGAGAGCGGGCAACTTCTCACCTTGAATCTGCCATGTGATAGATTCTTCTCCAAATGAAAGTGGCTGCAGAATGACTTCCCATTTCCACCTAGGAACCCAGAAGCTTGGGCTATGTCATGTGACATTGGCATAGGCAAGTGCAAGACCTTGAGTTCAAATCCTAATACCACCCAAGCGAAGAAAACCTAAAGAAGAGCAGCCTTTGGGGCCTAGAAACCTTCCTGTCCTAATCTCTCCCAGTAAGGCTGCTTCTTACTGATTCCTTTTGCTTTTAATCCCTGCCTCGATCATTTTCTGTTCATTTAAGTTCTTAGAAAATACCTCAATGTTCCTTTCACACACACAAAAAATTGTCTCAGGCTATGTTTTTGGTTTTCATTTAGCGTAATATCATCAGCAATCTCACCTTGGGAATCCTGTTTTACTCTTCTATTTAGGACTGGAGCTGAGTTTGTAAAGCCCCTCCACCATCAGTACCACTAGAGACACCACTGGGGGTATGATTGCACCCCCGGAACCCTGAAGTTACCTCAAGTTCCATTATTTCTAACACGTTTAGACACTGCCATAAAAGATACAGAACCATCAGCAAATTCACCAGGCAAGGCCAGCAGAGGGTGTGTGTGTGTGTGTGTGTGTGTGTGTGTGTGTGTGTGATTAAGGCTCCTCTGGGGCTACAGTTTACACCTAACCTTGGGGTATCAATGAGCCTTGTTTCCACACATCCTTAGACAAGATCAACACAAGGAATGAGGTTAATCCAGCATCTGGATCCGGCCAGAGCCTGCAGTGCTCTCCTTGATTTAAGCCAAACCCTCTTCTCCCCTCATTCTTCAGTTTCTTAAACCAGGCGTCATTCAGTGAAAACTGAATCCATGTGTTTGTGATTCACTGAGGCCCAGTGTGACCAAGTGTTTTGTTAGCTCCACCTCACTGCAGGAAACCTAAGAGTGTGTGTGTGTGTGTGTGTGTGTGTGTGTGTGTGTGTGTGTGAAGCTGTGGTGTACAGCTGTACATGTGTATAAAGCAGGTATTTATGTTCTTCTGTATACATTGCTTTCCTTCCTATTTCTTGTAAGAATTTTAAGCTGATTTTTCTTAGAATCAGGAAATCATGTTTGGCCAAAATAATCTCACCATTCCTTTCTCCCTCTGGCTGAGGAACTGTAGTTTGGCAGAAAACTCCCAAACACCCACGTTCTGACTCCTTGGAGATGGTCCTGGGCCAAGCAGACAGAGTCTGTTTAGGAGCCAGTGTGCAGGGCAGCTTCTCAGCTCCCCAGAATGGGCAGTGGGTGGGAGGGAGGCAGGAGGTGTGGGCAGCCAGAGGGCCAAATCCAGAATAGCCCCGTGCTTCTGGTCTCTGCCCACAAGTCATGGCAGCCCTTCTTAGCAGAGTTGTGTGGCCTTCTGCTGGGCGCCCTGGGAGCTGTCCTTGGCCCTTGTGCCTGGTCAGCTGAGAGCCTTACTCATGAGAAAGGGAACAGGGCCCAGCTGTGGGCTGCAGGCGGGTCAGACCTTCAGCCTGGTGATTCTGGAGACCTCCACCCATCCTAGACACCATGTTCTTGCCCCCTTCCAGTTAGAGATATCCTATTCATACTCAGCAGCCACCTCTGGGAAGCCGGGCCCCACTCCCAGGTGGGTTAGTCCTGGCTCCTGACCCCTCTCTCAGCCACCATCAATGATCCAGGGCTTTGTGTTAGCCAGTTGCAAGACTTACTATTCCCCAGAGCAGAGCTCCTGAGAACATTCAGAGTAAGTGTTCACCCTTAGGGAAAATAGGAAGACATACCAGGGAGTGGGGATGTATGTGGTTTTGTATTGTTTGTCTTATGCTGTTCCTGGGGTTGAACTCAGGGCCTGGGTGATACCCTTTAGCTCTTTCATTCAAGGCTGGGGCTCTACCTCTTGAGCCATAGCTCTACTTCTAGCTTTTTGTGGATAATTGGAAATAAGAGTCTCACAGACTTTCCTGCTTGGGTTGGTTGAGAACCTCAGATCTCAGCCTCCAGAATGGCTAGGATTACAGGCATAAGCTACTGGTGCCTGAATTATAGATGAGTTTAGAAAAGATTTTGGAGAATTAGTGCGCAGGAGACTGTTATTCAGGCAGCCTGAGCCTGGGGGGGGGGTGGGGGAAGACACCAGGATCCCCACTGAAGAAGGGGGCAGTAGAGCCCTGTGTCCCCCCACATGGAGGGACCCTCCTTTCCTCAGGAACAGCTTCTTAGCCACACAATCTGGTCGAGAGCAGCCAAGCAGCTATGCTAAGAAGGCACTGCCCCTTGTGAGACTCTGCCCCTCACTCCTGACATTTTATACCCCTCAGGAAAGAGAGGGGCAGAGGTCAGCTCACATGCAGCTGGCACCTGACCTCATCCTTCATGCTGGCAAATAGTTCAGAATGGTTGGTGGTGGAGGCTGTCTGAGGTCTTCCGGCTTTGGCTCTTGATGAAGTATGACAGGTGTACAAATCCCAATAGGGCCTCCTCTGGGTGTCCCAGACCTGAAGATGGTAGGAGACCCTAGGGTAGCAATGTCCCCTCCAACACTGCCTCCCCTCATGAAGGATCTCCATGGAGACAAAGAGGCGTGAGCCTCTTTGAGTGTCTTCCTGGTATAAGGTAGGATGTTTCTAACCAGCCCTGGGTGGTGAGGCTCAGTCAGGAGAGAGTGACACTTTGTCTTCTGAGATGTGTCAGCAGAGGTAGCCGGGAGTTTCTGTTTCTGGAAAGGTTCTGGGACCCTATTAGCAAACTGGTGTCTGAGCATCCTCCCTTAGGCCCAAGAAGGAATTGGCTTGGAGGCGTGGGTGTGGCAGAGCATCTGGGAAGTGTGACTGCTGCTAAAGTGGCGCTTATTGTCAGCTGCTGGGCCTGTCATCTGCTCAGAGGGAAGAGGCCAACCAAAATCCCTGGAAGGTCTAAGGGGACTCTCTTGTCAACAGACCCCCCCCCCAGATGCCTTCTTTGTTGTTGCTGTTATAAGTCATGGGCCTTCAACTCAGGGCCTGGGTACTGTCCCTGAGCTTTTGGGCTCAAGGCTAGCACTCTACACTTTGAGCCACAGCTCTACTTCTGGTTTTCTGTAGTTAATTGGCAATGAGTCTCATAGACCTTCCTGAGTGGGCTGGCTTTGAACCATGATCCTTGGATCTCAGCCTCGTAGCTAAGATTCCAACATGAGCAACCAGATGGCACCCAGCTCCCAGATGGCTTCTTGCCTGTCAGTGGACTCCCTGCCACTGTGTCCCAGGGGCCAGCATGAGACAGCGTCTACGACCAGGTCACCTGAGGTCAGAGCTCAGGGACATGGCGCAGTGGTCCAGGCTCCAGCACCAGCTCCAGCTCCTTTTGGTCCCTCAAGCCTCCTATGGCAGAAGGTTGTACCCGCATTGTGCTACCAATCACTGTGTGATTTGGCAAGCTGTCCACTCTTCTGAGAAGGACAGTTCTGCTGGAAGTCACTGCTGGTACCTAACCCAGGCTTCCCCATCCTTTCCAGAGTTCCCCACATCTGGGGCTCCCAGCTTCACAGTGCCCCTCCCCCAGCAGTTTCTACCACCTGCTGTCTAGCCTAACTGCTCTCTATGGGACCCAGCCCCCTCCCCTTTTCCCTTCCCCTTCCTTTCCTTAGGGAATCTTGGGGGCAGGTCTGTGGCAGACTTGAGGAACCCCTAGACTTTATAGCCCCCACAGGTTCAAGGCCCACCGGCCCTGGAGTGATCCCATGTCCCAGGCAACCTGCTGGCAGCTAACAAAATCCCAATGTCTCCTTCCCACTGGCTGCTGCCAGAGGTCAGCTCCCCTCCCTGTAACCGAGCTTGAAGTCTCCCAGCAGCTAAAGCCAAGCACAGCCCAGCACGTGTCTGTGCTGGTTTGCTGGTTTTATCGTGTCAGACTTGGCCTGTGGTCCTAGCCTGCTGGGGTCCCTCACCCACCACATTAGCTGTTCCTCCAGCTTACTGTCTTCTACAAATCTGATCCACATGCTGTCAGTGGCCTTGGCTAAGCTATTGATAAAAATGGCCAGAAATGAGAGGCTTGAAAGCAGAGCCCTGAAGTGTCCTGCTAGAGACCCCATCTTCTGCCAGCAATCAAGACTCTGTCCCCTCTCTCTCCTCCAGCTAATCTCTGTGTCTAGAAATTCTGGTGCCAACTGCTTTAATGACACACAGTACCAGGGGCTCTCCTTCACCCCTGGCAAGGGAACCAAAGCTGGCACTGGTGGCTTGCTCTCAGGGAACCTACAACGAAGGATCATAGTCACCTGAGTTCACCAGGCATTTTTACAATCTGGTCCAGAATGTTCCTCTGATCAAGCATCACATTCAGAGGACCTAGAATTAACCTGGATTCAATCACCCTCTGGGGGCAGCTCCCAGTCTGCTGGGACACAGTGTCATAGGACAGTGATGACACCCAGGGAACACTTAACAACTGGAATACTTATTATGGGGCAGACATTATTCTAAATCACAGTTGGCCCTCTTCATAAACCACCACCATCTCATTTGTCCTCAAAGTAACACCACCATTTGTCCATGGGCTCCTGTCCAGTGATACATGTGCTTGGGCTCTTCCTAGGGTCGGTGGAGCTCAGGGAGGCCTTCAGAGGGAGGTGGTACTGAGCAGAGACTTGAGTGGGGAAACTCTTCTTCTGAAGATATTGGATGTTGAACTCAGAACCTTGTTCTCAATAAGTAGGTGCTCTACTACTTGAGTTATGCCCTCAGCGCTTTTCGTTGTAGATTATTTTTGCTGATAGGGTTTTGATTTTTGCCCAGGCTAGCTTGAGACCATAAATCTCCTGTCTATGTTTCCTTTGTAGCCGAGTACTACCACCCCTGGCCCTCCCTCTGTCTTGATGAGTTCACTCTGTCTTGATGAATTCCTTCCCTGCTACCCTGGGCCAGGTCAACCCCTGGGGATTTGGAGTGAGCATGCTGTCACAATGCCCCGTCACAAGAAAGGGAAGCACAGGTAACCCAGGGAAGGTGGCCAGATAAGGGAGACCTTCCAGAGAAAGGTCTATGTAAGCCTACCCTGGTAAAGGCAGTGGGAATGTGCTGGGTGAGCGGGGAAGATGGGGTAGTGAGTGGGGTGGTGCAGGCAGAAAGAAGAGCCATACAAAGGCACTTTAGGGAATCCAAAGAGCAGGTACATTGAACCCAAGACAAGTGAAGGTGTTTGGGTGGTTCAAGAGTGTGCCGAGTCACTGAAGGGCCAAAGCTGGGGGTGGTGCCCACAATCGGGGGAGCCTAGAGTCCGGAGAGCCTGCTGGGCTCTCTAGTGAGGTACATAGGCAGCCTGGGGGCATGAGTGGACAGTGTTGGGAGAAGGCTTTGCAGTCCCGCCTACCACCGTGGACCAGGGCTTTGACACTTTGGCACTGTCCAGAACTGTCTAGTATAGGATGAGTCTCAATGCCCACCTAGAAAGGGGGGCCTGAGAACCAGGCAAAGTGGGTAGGCAGCCCTTTTCTCCTACCACCAGGAACAAGCAGCGACTGCCTCCCTTTCCCTACCCTGCAAGTAGAACAATTACCAGATTGAAGCTGCCTGCGTCCAATGAGCCTGGCCAGTTCCCCCGTCTCTGTGGGTTAATGTTTCTAATCACTGCAATCTCTTGATCCCCAATCCCTGGGCTCTGATGGTAGCCAGATGGCTTGGGAGGGAGTTCCAGTCTCTAGGCTCTTGGAGCTGTTCTCTGAACCCCTGAAGGACCTTAAGGGCTGCCAAGAGCACCTAGCCAAGCCTAGAATGGGACAGGCAAGGAAGGTTGTCTGTCGTCCCTGCTATAACTTCCACAGCCAGAGCATCATCCTCAGGGAACCTCTTAGTCTATCTAAAACCCTTGGTCTAGCATCCCAACAGGTAGCTACCCAGGCTTTACTTGGACTCTTCCTAAGATTGGGAGCTCACCACCACAACTCTAAAGACTATAGCCACTGGTAAGTCATGAACTCTGAGAGTTGAACTAAAAAAGCAGTACATAAGCTAGATCACACTATAATCATGGTCATCCCAACCCAGACCCCTTTCCTCCCAGGAGTTAAATCAAGTCACTGAGAGGCTCTTTGGGAGAGGAACCCCCAGAGTGTTCTAATCAGGTATCCCATTCCAGCTTCTAGGATTTAGCAGCTGGGCAGCCTGGCCAATTATCTCCAGTTCCTTGGCCTCTTTTCTCTGTCCTCAGGTTTGCAGACCTGAGCTGTTCAAGGTGGTGGCCACTAGTCAGAGCTCCGGAAATGCAGCTAGTGCCACTGAGGAACTGAGCTCTTCATTTCATTACAAATAAAATCTGAGCAGTGCAAAGGCATTCTATATAGATTGTACATTAAGATGATAATATTTTAGGGCTGGGAAGGTGGCTCAGTGGTAGAGCGCTTGCCTTGCATGCCTGAGGCCCTGGGTTCGATTCCCTAGCACCACATAAGCAAAAAGAAAAAAGCCGGAAGTGGCGCTGTGGCTCAAGTGGTAGAGTGCTAGCCTTGAGCTGAAGAGCTGAGGGACAGCACCCAGGCCCAGAGTTCAGGCCCCACGACCGGACCCCCCCCAAAAAAAGATGATAATATTTTAGATGTACTAGGTTAAAGGTGTTCTAAAAATGAATTTCACCTGTTTCTTTTTAATTTTTTTTAAATCTGGGTCTCATTATATAACCATCAGGTGACCTTGATTCAAGATCTTCCTGTCAGCCTCCTGAATACTGAGATTACAGGTGTAAATCATTACACAAGACTTCTTTTGACTTTTGTTGTTGTTGTTGGTCGTGGGGCCTGAACTCTGGGCCTGGGCGCTGTCCCTCAGCTCTTCAGCTCAAGGCTAGTGCTCTACCACTTGAGCCACCGTTCCACTTCCAGCTTTTTCTGCTTATGTGGTGCTGAGGAATCAAGCCGAGGGCCTCATGCATGCAAGGCAAGCGCTCTACCACTGAGCCACCTTCCCAGCCCTCTTTTGACTCTTTAATGTAACTAGACTTTTTTTTTTGTCAGTCATCGGATTTGAACTCAGGGCCTGGGCACTGTCCCTGAGCTCTTTCTCTCAAGGCTAGCACTCTACCACATTGAGCCACATCGCCACTTCCATGACTACGCAATTTTAAACAACAAATTTGGCTCACATTATGGCCCTCTATGACAGCACTGACTTAGAAGGTTTGCATGCGCTGAATGTTGAGATGTTTGGGTAGCAGTAAGGCTCCCAGCAAATTTTGGATTCTAGGCAGAGTAGCCGGGTTGTGTCCCCAATGCATGAGGCACTTTCATTCTGAAAATACTGTTTTCCATTCACAGAGAAACAGGGAAAATAAACTGTAAATGAGAAGAAAATTGTTATCTTTTCTTCCTAGAGCTGGGGGGGGCGGGCATGTCCCACATGTATGCATAAATATGTGGTAGAACCTTCGCCTCCTTTCTAGTTACAAGTCCCAGCAGCAGTACTGGACTCTCACAGACCCATGCCCTTCCCATCCTCCCCTCTTAGCTTCTTGACCATTGCCATCACCCTGGCATTTCCAGCACCAGCTAAGGAACCAGCCTGTCTGCCATCTGTTGACATCTTGCTCTTTCTCCCTCTCTTCCTTCCATTCCCATTTGGGTAGGATGAGGCTCCAGAGCACAGCTGCATGCTGGGGGAACTCCCTCCATTTTACTGGAGCGATGGGGCCTCCAGGACAAGAGGCCAGGGCCCACTGATCCTGTCTAAAGCCTACACTCCTTCCCTCCTCCACCCCTATGTCAGGCTTTTCTTCCCCAAGAGCCCTTTCTGAAACCTGATGCTCATCCATGTGCCCTTTTCCTGCACAACCCCTCCAGCCTGGAGAGGGGGCTCTATCCCATGAGGCTCTGGGGTTCCCTTGAAGGGATACAACTGAGCCAGGAAACTGCTTTTCCACTTCTCATGAAAACAGGAACCTCTTTCTAGTGATTCCATCTGGTACACAGACAAGTTGCGGCTTTGTATCTCAAAGCATAGGTGTTTTCTCTTCCAATGGCTGTCTCAGCCCTTCCAGCTTAGGGCTTAAATCTCATTTCTTCTCACACATCTAGAGGCTTCTGCTAGATGTGTTGTACAAAGTACCACTAGACCTCCACCGTCCCCTTCTGTGCCCCTGACCTGGCATTCAAGGCCACCCCCCCCCATGCTCAAGTCCCATCACCACACCCCAGCTCTAGCCACACTGAAGAGGACACATCCCCAGTCTTTCCAGCCTACAGCCTCTGCCTCATCTTCTGCTACATCCTACTCCAATGCCACCTCTTCGAGGAAGTCCTTCCTGACTTTCCTAGCTAGAGTTAACACTCGCCCTCTAGTAGATAGGCCTTCCTTGCCCTGCTGATTTGTCTCCTGTATCCCCATGTCTTTGCCTCCCTTTCTCCCCACTGCCAGAACGGAAGCTCCCTGAAGTCTAGAATGTGTGCTGGTGTCTCTCTGTGGACCCAAGACACAACAGAGTAGGCATGAATAGAGCCTGGAGTCAGGGTCTGTGTTCTGGGCTGCTGGTGCTGGTGTCCAGGGTGACTATGAGTAGATTCTTCTCTCAAGGCCAGGTTATCCTGTGGCCTGTGGCCTGGACTTGTTGGGGAGGGGGGTGTCTGTTGTGGAAGGAGTATTGAGTGGCATGGGCTGGTGCATGGGCCTTGGCCTGGGAGTGACTTCTCTTGGTGAATGGTCACCGCAGCACCATTTCCTCTGGCTTTACAATCCCATTATGAACCCTTTGGGATTTATGTCTGAGACTCACCTAAGCCCATTGCTAACATATGGCATCCTGGCAGGAGGATGATCAGGACCATGAACTCTTCATTCATTCATTCATTCATTCATTCATTCGGCCACCTGCTACTGAGCCATGCTCTGGGTCAGGCCTGGGCTGGCTCTGTTCACTCAGCATTGTCAGACCCTGGCCCATTCAGAGAGATGCTTCCAGGAAACTGTCTCTGAAAGGCAGACGTGGAGGCAGAGGGAAGCACAGGGACTCCACGGGAAGCAAGCCCAGTGGTCAGAAAAGCTTCCTGGGGAAGAGAGCCCCTTGCCTGTGCCTTCATGGAGGGTGGGCCTCTGCGGCCGTGAGTGGGCAGTGCGAGGCACAGGCTTGCTCTGCACAGTCCTGGTGCAGGCTGCTGTGTGCAAACTGATGATAAGAAGGGAAGAGGTGGATGGGCAGGGATTATCTGCTCTTGTTTACATGATTAAAACCAGACAAATACTTCCTTTATCTGAAAGAATGAAAGGGCTTTGGGGAAATAAAATCCTTTTGGCAGCAAAACAAAAGCATTTCATTAATTAATCTCTTACCCTCTCCCTCAGCCCAGCCCCTCTGGAGCTAACCTGTAGTAGGGATGGACAGCCCAGCTTAGTGGTTACAAAGTCCAGGGGTAAGAGGGGCACAAGTACCCTCAACAATACCCCCTGTAAGGGCAAGTCCAGGCCAGGAACTACCCTAAGACGGTCCTGGGGTGGCTCCTCTCTGGGAGAAGCAACTTTGGTGGTCCAATTTTGGAGATGGGGACCACAAGGCTCCTCTATGGAAGAGTGACATGCTTCATTGGAGCCACGTGGCCAATTGGCAGAGCTAGGACAGGGTCACCGACTCCCAGCCCACTGCTCTGACTCACTCATTGGTTTATATGGCAAATCTGTATAACCACCTGCTCTGTGTCCACTCTTGCTGGGCATTGGGGACCCAGAAAGAAGTCAAGCCTGTCCTTTCCTTGATTCTCATGTATAACAGAGTGAGGCAGGAAAGCAGTGACAACTGGGTCCTGACAGAGGCTGGGGCTACCCCTAGAACAGGCTCCTAACTCTGAAGGAGCCAGGTAATACAAAAGGACTCCTCTGGTCTTGCCTAGTAGGCAGGAGTTTGGCAAGTTGCAGAGAGGAAAGGAACAACATGAGAGGGGAACAGCCTGAGATATGATGCTCTTGGCTGGTGACCCCAGGAGATCCGAGCAGCAAGCAAGGCTAGAAGGAGCCACATGTATGGATGCCTGAGAGGTCTCCAAAAGCGCGTGGGGGTGCGGGGCATGGTGGAAGGGCAGAGCGAGCAGTGTCTTATACCACCACACCCTGCAGACATACCCTGACCTACCTCCCTCTCCCAGCTTGATGTCAGGCCTGGCCTCCCTGGATGCTAAGACCTCCAGCCGCCTGGGCATCCTCACCGTGGCATACTACCTGTGGACCACCTTCCTGGCTGTTGTCGTGGGCATCATCATGGTCTCCATCATCCATCCAGGCGGTGCAGCCCAGAAAGAGACAACTGAGCAGAGTGGGAAGCCAGTCATGAGCTCGGCCGATGCCCTCCTGGACCTTATCCGGTAACTCCCCACCCATGTCTCCTGGGGGAGCTGGCAGGGGGATGGGGATGCCTGGCAGGGGTACCAGGAGTGACTTCCAGAGAGTGGTATAGTGTGGGGCTTGGGGGGTGTTCGTCTGCTCTCCATCATCTATGGTAACGAGGGGTAGGGACGGAGATGGTACAGAACATCTTTTTTTTTTTTTTTGTCAGTCGTGGGGCTTGAACTGGGCCTGAGCGCTGTCCCTGAGTTCTTTAGCTCAAGGCTAGCACTCTACCACTTGAGCCATAGCGCCACTTCCAGGTACAGAGCATCTTAAGGTAGTGATGAACATTTCTGACCTGCAGCCAGGACTTCATGCCAGGTTCTCCTTAAACCATCTGCCCCATGAGGCTGTCAGTGAGAAGACGAGATGTCTCTCTGACTGTGACAGGGGCGAAGCAGAGTCTAAGCATATTGCTAACTAAGCCATAAATGTCTGTGGACAGTCAGCCTGCAAGGAGCAAGGCAAGCAGTGAGGGTCCCCTGCCTTTCTTCATTACTTCCCTTTACACAGATGAAGGGTGAGGTTCAAAAAGGTGTACCTTTCCCAGCTTACCTAGCAGGGAGGACTCGAGGAGCTGAGGCCTCTTCCCCAGGGGAGCACTAAGACTCAGTGCTAACCAGTAGGAACACCTTTACCAAGGCTCCTTACAGCCAGCCCTCCTTTTCCTCACCGATCTGGCTCTGAGCCAGACTAGGACCAGAAGCCTCAGCCGTCTGCCCTGCCCTGGAGAAGTGATCATCATCTAGCAGCAGAGAAAAACCCAGGAAGAAAAGAGACAACAGAAAGAACTGGGGCTGGGATGGGGTAGGAACAAAGAGAGGTGTAAAGGAAGGGAAAGGGGAGTAGGCAGGGGCTTCCTGGAGTAGTAGCCACTGAGTATAAGTCCTACAAATTCCAAGAGAATGCTCTACCACTGAGTTACATCCTTAGCCCAGGAAATGGGTTCTAAACAGAACAGCATCACAACTGAATTCAGAAGGCCCACTGCAAGCCATAGATCAGGGTTGGGAGGGAAAGGCGGAGTCAGGGACTAGCTAGGGTGGAGGTTTGGGGACAAGGAGGGTACAGACAGAGGTGAGGGTAGAGGACATAAGTGATGACGGTTGCTGCAATGACATGGAAGTTTCTACTGCCTGAGCAGAGAGCATGTAGTCCCCAGCCCACAGGATGGTGCAAGAGGAGCAGTTTCGGAACTGGCAGGGGAGAGGCCTGCTGATGGCTGGTCTGTGGATCTGAATCTGGTGGGAGAGTCTGAGTGGGAGATGGGGGTTTGGAAATGACCCGGGTAGGGGCACTGGGGGGCCAGAGCATGGAGGGCCTAACTGCATCTGCACCCCACCCCACTGGGAATGGTCAGGTGGGCTCAGCCAGTGCCCAGGTAACCTTGCTCTGTGCTCCTCTTGCAATCCTTACTTTCTAGTCAGTTTCAGATACTATGAGGCCCAGGCCTGTCTCACACTAAAACCCCAGATTTAAATTCAGATTTAAAAGGAGTCCTTGCCTAGCTGTGTGGATCTGATTCCAGTTTAGGAATTGTGGTGGGAAGAGGATTATGGGGTTTGTTCCCCTTCCTGAGTTCACCTGTGCCTCTGCTGCCAGCTCCTAGTAGTAAGAAGGGAGAAGGGAGAGGAGGAAGCAGGTCTGGAAGGTTCTGTCCTGGAGGTGGGAGGGAGTGCTTAGGCCCCCTGGTGGATTTTTGTTTCAGGGCTTCTCTCCTGGGGTCTTTGAAATTCCCTGTAGCACTATAGTTCCTCACTTGCCAGAGCAATGCATTCATCAGGCCCTACCTCTGGTCAGCCTCTCTGCTGGCATCCCCTGTCCCCTCTGAGTGACTTTCCTGGGCAGAGTCCTTTCAGCAAGGGCCATATCTGTCTATGAGAAGCTTCAAGACCCTCGCTGGTGAAGCAGCCTGTCCCAGGCTCTTTGGACACAGGTCAGGCACCAGCCCCTACATTTCCCAAATCCTAACAAATAGAAGCCAAGGTCTCTGGGTAGTTCTCCTGCTTAAAATTAGGGAGACACATTTCTCTCCTCTCCCATGAGGAAAGATACCCATTACATAGGGTCTTTCTTTCCCTTAAAGAAATCCTCACCCTGTGGGTCAATCAGTTATTGTTTGTAACAAGTCGTCCAAGACATGGACTCCAAATGACAACCAGGAATCTGCAATCCACTGGAAGGGTCTGATGCTGCAGACTGAACTCACTCTTGGTCTGCAGAAGGCTAGTGGCCCTGCTAGGGAACAGCTGGACTAGGGTGGCTTGGCTGGGATGCTCCAGCAGTTCGGCTCAGCTCTGATCATGGTGGTAACAGGGAGGAGCTTACCTGGGCAGCTTCTATGATGAAAGTGGAAGCAGGAGAGAGGGCAATGACAGGGGACAGTGCTTCTACATGCCTCTGCTTTGGGCAAGCCCACCAGTATGTGGGCCACAAGTCATACAGCCAACCCTAGACTCAGTATGGGAAGCCACTCAGAATGGTAGGCCAGGTGTTGGTGACTCAGCCCTGTCATCCTAGCTACTCAGGAGGCTGAGATCTAAGGATTGCACTCTGAAACCAGCCTGGGCAGGAAAAGTCCACCGGACTCTTATCTTCAGATCACCACCAAAAAGCTGGAAGTAGAGCTGTGGCTCAAGTAGTAGTTTCAGCCTTGAGTGAAAAAGCTAAGGTAGAGTGACCAGTCTCTGAGTTCAAACCCCAGTGTGGGCATAAAAAAGGAGGAGGAGGAAGAGGAGGAGGAGGAGGAAGAGGAAGAGGAAGAGGAGGAGGAGGAGAAGAAGAGGAAGAAAGGAGGAAGAGGAGGAGGAAGAAGAGAAGGAGGAGGAGACGAAGAGGAGAAGGAAGAGGAAGAGGAAGAGGAGGAGGAGGAGGAGGAGAAGAGGAGGAGGAGGAGGAGAAGAGGAGGGGAGGAGGAAGAGGAAGAAGAAGAAAAGGGAGGCATGTTAATGAGGGCCACCAACAGAACTTACTTACCACTACCCTGGCTTTCCCCAGGAAACTCTCCAGCTTCTCATCTATGAAGTGTAGGATAAACCAAAGATTGCAACCTGCTTGCAATTTTTCTCCTCTTGGATGATTCCCATCCAGGAGGCCAGAGCCAGGTAGGATCCAGGCAGATCTGTCCTCCCTAGATGTACTTATTTCTCTGGGAAGGGGCATCCCACACCATGGCCTTGAATGCCTTTGTCCTCCCAAATGTGGTGTGCACCTTGGAAAGTTCTTAGCAGAACTCTATAATCTCACACATAGTTGTTTAAAGGCATCTCAAAGTTAACACGTCCAAGCTAGACTCTTGATTTGCCCTGGAAATTTGCCTTTTTCTTGGCCCTGCAGGTCTTGATGGGACGTCTCTCTATTTCTCATACTTGCATCCAATTCCTCCATGGTAGGTCAGCAATACTTTCAAAATCCTATCCCAGTTCATGGCCTTTAGGCCCCCTCCTGCTGGAATGTCTGGTGGGCTGCTCTGCTTTTTCTCGGCCCTCAGCATGTCAGCTGGAAGGCTGCTTAACCGGCTTACAGCCCATCCCCTTGCAATTTTCATGGTTTACAGGCCCGTCACTCCTACTCAGCTTTCCTACTGATCTCTGCTCTAGCCACACTGGCCTTCGCTGCTCTTTCCATGTCCCCTGTGGCCCCACCTCAGCGCCATCGCTGCCCTTCTGGGTGGCCTTTCCTGTGGACAGCTCATAGCTCTGCTCCTCACCATTTATGTCTCTGCTCGGGATCACCTTCAGAGGGGCCCCAGTCTCTGTGATTACCTCCCCTGTGCTCTACTTTATTACTACCTCACATAACCATACCCAGGGTTTATCCATAATTTCTTTCTCTTTATTCAGTTTTCTTCTCTTGTATGAGGGCAGCAGGGTCTGAAGCCCCAGAAGGAGCTGGAGTTGCTCAGGAAAAAAAATGTACCATGCACTGGGCACAAAGGTTTGGATTGACATTGGTCCATAGGCAAAATGCAGGCTGCATGGTACTCACAAGGAATAAGCGGGTCTGGGGAAAAGCAGGAGAATAATTGTCCTGGAGGCCAAGGCAAGAAGAATTTTGAGACACATCATCTCTTTCTTCCTTTCTTTCTTTCTTTTCTTTTCTCTTTCTTTCTTTCCATATATCTTTCTTCTTTCTTTATTTCCTTCCCCCTTTCCTTCCTTCTTTCTTACCTTCCTTCCTTTTCCCTCCCTCACTGCCTCCTTCCTCTCTCCCTCCCTCCCTCCTTCCCTCCTTCCCTCCCTCTCTTCCTTCTGTCCTCCCTCCCTCCCTCCCTCCCTCCCTCCCT
>NW_012267277.1:1692956-1725402 GCF_000151885.1 Dipodomys ordii | reverse complement strand
TTCCTTCCTTCCTTCCTTCCTTCCTTCCTTCCTTCCTTCCTTCCTTCCTTCCTTCCTTCCTTCTTTCTTTCCTTTCTCAGTACCAGGATTTGAACTCAGGGCCTCTTGCCTGCTGTGTATAGGTGCCTTACCACTCTAGCTGCACCCTCAGCTATTTCTTACTTTGGTTATTTTTAGGACATGTCTCTTGTTGTTGCTTTTTTCCCCAGGTCTGGCCTTAGACTAAAAACTTCCTATCTATGCCTCCCTCCCTTGCAGCAGCAAGCAGGAATGAACTTCTATGCTTAGCAAAATATGCTGGGGGGAGGGCAAAATTTCTCACTAATTTTTTTGCTTGGGCTGGCCTCCAACCTGTACCCTCCCAAGTAGTTGGGATTACAGGTGTATGCCACTGTTCCTTATCCAAGAGAAACCTTGTTTCTAAGATCCGTTGTTCTAGGATTTGGTGCCTATGATTCATCATTTCTCGGATTCTATTATTCAAAACAGCCTTTCCGTGTGATGCAAGGAGTGGCTGGTGTTCAGGGAGCCCTGGTCTCCCCACGCTGCCGTCCTGGCTCATGGCTGTAGTGTTCCAGATCCTGCACACATCAGAGTCAAATGTTCCAGCCTGATGCCTGAGCTCTCTCAGTGGCTTCTCACGTGGTGAAATCAACACTTGTACTTTGAGGTTTTTGCTGAGCTGGGTTGGGCATGACTAGTACCACTTCTTAGTCAGAGAGTAGGGTTTAGGGAGCGGCCACAGACTTCCTGGGGTAGTACCTAGTGGTCTCATCTCAGCCCTGCCAATAAGAAACCCTGTATGATCCTAGGAAAACCAGATCCCCTCTACAGAGATGCTTCTCCATAGTTCCACACACAAAGGCTACAACTAGAAAAGAGTCTGCAGGGCATGATCAGAAGCTCCTGGACACAGGTTCTGGGTGATAGAGCAAAGCCCAACTTCAAGGATGAGGACTGTGAATGGTAGGTGGAGAGTGGTGGCTGTTAGACATTAGAAATGGGAAACTAGAGTGGGGCACTGGTGGCTTATACTTGTAATCCTAGCTACTCAGTAGGCTGAGTTTAGAGGCTCATAGGCAGGAGAGTCCATGAGACTCTCATTTCCAATTAACCACCAAAAAGTCAGAAGTGGAGCTGTGGCTCAAGTGGAACAGCACCAGCTTTGAGCACAAAAGCTCAGAGATAGAGCCCAAGCCCTGAGTTAAAGCTCCAGGACTGGCACCCCCCAAAAAAAAGGAACAAAAAGAAAGGGAGAAAGGAAAGAAGGAAGGGAGGAAGGGAATGGGAGAAGCATAAGGGTCATCTTGGGAAGGCTGGATTTGAGTAGGTAGAGTGGACCGGATATGGCTAAAAGCACTGGTGGCTAAAAGCACCGGATATAGATAAAAGCCCTGGGAGATGAAATGGTCACTTATACTCATGCAACTCATCTTTTACTAAGTACTTTCTCTTAATGAAGACATTGTGCCTGGAGCTTAGAAAGCAAATACAAGCCCCTTCATCAGGACTGTCCACCATCCTAGGACAGATAGACAAGAGAGTTGCCACTCTCTGATCCTTTGAGACAAAATGGAGACATGGGTAATAAGGGCACCCAGGGCTCTGGCCCAGAGCAAGTGCCTGCCAAGTGTTGATGACTAAACAAGAACACATATGACTGGGACAGGAAACTGGGACCCAGGGACAGTTCATATGAACTGCCAGAAAGATGTGGGGCTGACTACACAGGGAAATAAGCTCCACGACTCACCTCTGGGAATACAAAGGTCTGTGTCCTTATCTCAAAGAAGATTCCAGAGAAGCACAACAGGCTGTGTCCCTGGCTGACCCATTGAGACATGAATTCATTTCCCAGGGCTTCAAATGGGAGCTCCAGAAAGTGTGACTCCCAGTGTGGCCTCAAAGAAAATCCAAGCGTAATACTAATCAGAGCTGGCCCCTTCCTTTAAAAAAAAAATCTTATTAAAACACCACAGAGATTGAGTAATGGATTGGCTCTATTTATAGTTCCCAGTTACCATCTCAGCAGTTCGATGAAACTCTCAGGAACTGTGTTTGAAAAGCAGGAGTCCTCACCTTTGGGGCCTGGATTAGGGACACGCAATTGGCAATGAATTTGGGACTGGAGCAATGAACATTTACAAAGAGCAAGTGGGTATGCTCCCCTGGGAGGCCCAGCCCAGCCTGTGGTTATTGGAGGCATGGCTATTCTTGTCTATATTTTGTCGATGCCACCAGGAGCGGAGGCCCCCTGGGACAAGCAGGAAGACTTCCCATGAGAATTCAGAGCCAAAAATAATATTGTACAT
Organism: Dipodomys ordii; assembly: GCF_000151885.1. Lineage (NCBI taxonomy): Eukaryota > Metazoa > Chordata > Mammalia > Rodentia > Heteromyidae > Dipodomys > Dipodomys ordii. The sequence continues at coordinate 1,723,090 of NW_012267277.1, read as the reverse complement.
TTTCCTACTTAGTCATCCAAAGTGTAATTCTTACTTAAATGTACAGGCAAGCTCTGATTCTTAGGATGGGTCCCAGGACAAGCGTTTCTGTGGCCTACTGGCAGAGGAAAACATTCAAGAGCAGTGGCTTGGGTGAGATAAAGATTTACTTTTGCTCGGTGGTCCAGAGCAAGGCAGCTCTTGGGCATCAGGATCTCATGTTGTGGCCACCTGTGAGCTCAGCCCTTGGCTTTTATCACCAGTGTGCCTCATGGTCCAAGAAAGCTGTTCAAGTTCTAGCTATTTCCTCTTATTCCAGGAAGAAAGAGGAAAGTTGGAAAGAAACAAAGGGGACTGGCTGATTAGTCACCTCTTCAAGAGTGGAGTTTAATGACTTCTACTTATCCTAAGTGGCCACCCCCAATAAGAACAAAGGAGGCTGGACATTGGTGGCTCACACCTGTAATCCTAGTTACTCAGAAGGCTTAAGATCTGGTGATTGAGGTTCAAAGCCAGCACAGGCAGAAAAATCCCCCTATCTTACCTCCAATTAACCAGCAAAAAGCTGGAAATGGAGGTATGGCTCAAATGGTAAAGTGCCAGCTTTACAGCAAAAGCCAAGCAAGAGCACAAGGCCCTGAGTTTAATCCCTCGTACTGGTTTATATGCACTAGTGTGTGTGTGTGTGTGTGTGCGCGCGCGCGCACACACACACACACACACACACAGACCAACAGAGCAAAGGAAGCTAGTGATCAGGGTTTGATCCTTGAATCTTAACAGGGCTTCTGTTAGCAAGGAAGGGAGACTGAACGTTGGTTCAGTAACCAGTCTCCCTGCCATAGCCCATACTTTAAATTGATCCCAATATTAAAGGAAGTCATAAAGAAATATACATAGTAGGTAAGTTCCATTTGGTTCTTTAACATCTTTGTTTAGTTTCTGTTCAGGCTAAAACAGACTTCCCTTTTAAGTATCATTAGAAAACAGTAAGTCATTTGGCCCTCCTGGGATTGATGGGGAGAGATTTTTCACTCTATTTAAAAACTGGTGCAGCCTGGGCATCTCCTAGCTGATCATGGTGGATTTCTGCACCCAGGCAGCCATACCCACAAATCTGGGCACTCACTCCAGCCCTGTGTTCCAGGTCTGCTTGACGGCAGAGGTCCTTGCAGGCAGCTGCAGAAATCTGCTTAGAAGTCCTGGGGTGGATGTCTTGTTAAGCTTCTGAGATTCTAGCTCTGCTTCTTCTCTCCCTATGACAAAGCTGAAATTCCTGGAAAATGGGCAAAGGATGTTTGGGACATGACATGCCTTCTGCGTGGTAGCTTCTTTGGTATTTTCCTCCTCCCATTTGTGTCCACTAAACTGGAATCTTAACAATGAAAAATTAGCATCTGCTTCCAGCCACAGCTGCTGGGGAGGAAGGTTAAGAAATAATGCATGCTCACCGGGCACTGGTGGCTCAGGCCTGTAATCCTAGCTATTCAAGAAGCTGAGATCTGAGGATCAAGGTTCAAAGCCAGCTCGGGCAGGAAAGTCTGAGAGATTCTTATCTCCAATAAACCACTCAGAAAACTGGAAGTGGCGCAGTGGCTCAAGTGGTAGAACACTAGCTAGCCTTGAGCTGAAGAGCTGAGGGATAGCACTCAGTCCCAGAGTTCAAGCCCCATGACTGACCAAAAAAAAAAGAGAGAGAGAAAGAAAAGAAAAAAGAAATAATGTGTGCTCAAGCTGGGCGATGGTGGCTCCCACCTGTAATCCCAGCTACTCAGGAGGTTGAGATCTGATGATTGTGGTTTGAAGGCAGCACAGGAAAGGAAGTTCATGAGACTCTTATCTCCAATTAACCACTAGAATAACAGAAGTGGCACTGTGGCTCAAAGTGATAAAGTATTGTCTTTGAGCAAAAGGTCAGGGACAGTACCCAGGCTCTGAGTTCAAGCCCCATGACTGACAGAAAGAAAAGAACGAAAGAACAGAGGGAGGGAGGGAGGGAGGGAAGGAAGAAAGGTAGGAAGGGAGGGAGGGAGGGAGGGAAAGGGGAGGAAGAAAGGAAAAAGGGAGGAGGGAAGGAAGGGAAGGAAGAAGGAAGGGAGGGAAGGAAGGAAGGATGCAGGAAGGGAGGGAGAGAAGGAAGAAGGAAGGAAGGAAGGAAGGAAGGAAGGAAGGAAGGAAGGAAGGAAGGGAAGGAAGGGAAGGAAGGGAAGGAAGGAAGGAAGGCAGGAAGGGAAGGAAGGAAGGAAGGAAGGAAAGAAAAGAAATAATGCATGTTCATATCCATGTGCAGAGCTCCATGTGTCTGGAAGCTAAGTCTTGATAGAAGGGGAGATTTGCCAAGAAAAAGCAAGCAGGAAGATGATCCAGCAGAAAGCAGGCTGTGTGTGTTGCATACGGTCAAATCCAGGAAGTAAGCACATGAGCAAAAATCTTGGGTAGCATCTGAGTTGCAATTGATTATAAAGACAAGGGCAGGATTTGTAAAAAAAAGTTCTTTATAAATTTAGAATGATAGCCCTTCATCATTTAGTCATCTGGTTTTTCTCACTTACTTTATAGTATAATCTATCTTGGAGAAGTTATTTTTTTAGCTCATTTTGCCCTCAACCTTTTAGGTTTATGGAAAGTTACCAAAAAAAAAAAAAAAAGAGCAATCCTGCTCAGGGTTCCCAGTGTTAGGGCCTTATATAATTAGTAGTGTGTGTGTGTGTGTGTGTGTGTGTGTGTGTGCTGGACTGAGGCTTAAACTCAGGTCCTTGAGCTCTCACTTAGCTTTTCCTGCTCATAGCTACTGCTTTACTACTTGAACTATACCTCCAGTGTAACTTACTATGGTTTAATTGGAGATTAGCTTCTCTCAGGTTTGTCTGCCTAGACTGGCTCTGAATCAAGATCCTCAGATCTCAGCCTCTCAAGTAGCTAGGATTGCAAGCATGATCCATGAGCCATCTCATGGTTCATAACTGATACTTAAGCCAAAATTAAGAAACAATTAGTACAACATGGTTAACTAAAAAAACAGGCCTCATTTGGATTTCACCAGTTTTTCCACCAATGTCATCTCTTTCTGTTCTAGAACCCAGTCGAGTGCCATGCTCTTAGGGATTTCTTAATTTTAGAGTGGTAAAATCAATTTTTATAGCTGTTTTTGTTCTTAGGGAGTTTTTCGATATCCTGAGAGATGATACAACACTGATATGTCATCTAGTTTTTGGTGATTATTGAAACCATCTGGAATTTTATTTTGATGTAAGGTGTTAAGTAAGGATGGCCCTATTATTGTTTTGCAAGTTGGCCAACTTTCCAGTTCCCATAATGAATCCTCAGGTTCCCCACCAATTTATGTATTTTTGTTCATCTTTTTGTGTTGGTACTGGGTCTTGAACTCAAGAGCTTGTGCTCTCACTTGGCTTTTTTGCTCAAGGTTGGCACTCTACCACTTGAGCCACAGATCCCCTTCTAGCTTTTTGGCATGTTAATTGGAGATAAGAGTCTTATGGATTTTTCTGCCCAGGCTGACTTCCAACTGTGATCCTCAGATCCCAGCCTCTTGAGTAATTAGGATTACAGACATTATCTTGAAGTGCCTAGCACCAAATTGGAAATATTTAGCTATGCTAGATTGTGTTACATGGATTACTATGTGTAGAACATTGTGTAGAAAGTTTTTAGTGTGTTTTGGTATAAAAAAACATATAGCATGTTTTCATATCTTGTAGGCTAGATAATACTAGTAATTTAGCTTTATAATAAAATACTAACAAAATGCATATTTCTCTATATAGAGAAATTGTGCCCACATTCATGGGCATAATCAACTACAGATCACAAACATTCTGGGGGAAAAAAAAATCTGTGCCTGTACTGAACACATATGGTTTTGTCATTCCCTAAACAATACAACATAACAAGTATTTATGTCACATTAACTATTATAAGTAAACAAGAGATGATTTAAAGTTACAGCAGATTATGTCTAGATTATGAACAAATATGTACACAATTTTATATAAGGGAACTGGATATTCTCAGGGCCTGGTCTCCATGGGAGGGGGGGGTCCAAGGACTAACCCCTGCTACCAAGCGGTGACTGTCATACTCACAGAGAGGATATGAACAGCCAGTATTTGCCTTTTTTTTTTAATTGTGGAAATACCGTACAGAGGGGTTACAATTACATGGGCAAGATAATTCTTACCAAGAATTATCTTGATTATTTCTTATCATTGTTGCCTCCTCTGTTTCCCCTTCCCATCCCTTCCCATCTCCCCTCCCCCAACCCCCCCTTCTACCCGCCCCCCAGTATTTGCCTTTAAAGAGGTCACCACACTCGGGGGAAGCAGACAGGCTACAAGTGTAGGGCACAGATGATTGGCACCTGGAAGTCCTCAGTCTACCTGGGAGTCAGGCTGGATAGGAAGCAGCCTGAGACCCATGAAGGATTCTAGTTTCAGTGATCCAACCAGAGAAGCAGTCAGAGGCTGTGCCAGGCTCCAGGAAGGCAGTGGGTGGAGGCCTGGAGCTAAGGCCCTGACCCAGAATGTAGAAAGGGAGCCCCAAGGGCTGGGGGTGGGACTGGGAGTGTGGTAGCCGGGGAGTTGGCCAGGTGGAGAAGGAAGGGGACTCAGATGACCTCGTGGATCCCATCCCTAGTCTCTCTGGAATTCCTCAGTTGCTGACTTTCTTCCCAGGAACATGTTCCCAGCCAACCTGGTGGAAGCCACTTTCAAACAGGTGAGCTGGTCACCGGGAATGATGGGGAGGTGTGGGAGAGGCCGCTGGCTGCCCTGTCTGCTGGAGGCTGCAGGACACTGGGGCTGGAGATCCTTACAGCCTCACACAGCCGCACGGCTACACCTCTGTCCTGGATTCCACTCCTAATGAAGAAACCTTAGCACTAGGTGCCATCCCATCATCCCATGCCATCCCCACGTGCGGTGGAACCCAATCCAAGTCCTCGATGAGGAAACTGAGGCTGAGAAGGATTAGATAATCTACTCAATGTTAGAGCCCTGGGAAATGACCAGCCAGTAGATGAACTAGACCAGTCTGACTTCTAAACCTGTTTTCTCTCTTTCTAAAAAACAATCCTAACAGGGCAGAACTTTGAAAACAATCTAAAGGACCACCAGGGAGGATAGACAAGTAACAGTTTGGCCTCATGTTAGGCTATTACATCACCCCTGAATATTGTGCTTTTGGTGAGGGGGAGGCTGGCCTGATTTTTGAACTCAGGGCCCTATGCTTCCATAATCAGAAGTAGGTGCTCTACTATTTGAGCCACACCTCTAGCCCTTTTTGCTTTAGATTATTTTTCAGGTAGGGTCTCACACTTTCTGTGTAAGACTGCTTCATATCTCTTTTGTGTAGCTGAGATTATGGATTGACCCACTATGCTCAGCTTTGAAGCATTTTTGTAGTCTCCCACACAATATGCTCAACTTTGAGCTGCTGCTGTTGCTTCAGTTGATGTAACAGTAATGTTTACACAGGGCTCATGTGCCAGGAACTGCTGGGAGCATTTTATGTAGTTTCATTTGATCCAGACAGGCACTAACATAATCCCATTTTACAGATGAGAAAAACAGGATTGCTGAACCAGGTGCTGGTAGCTGATGCCTGTAATCCTAGCTACTCAGGAAACTGAGATCTAAGGATTGCTGTTTGGGCAGAAAAGTCTGTGAGACTCCCTTTTTTTTTTTTTTTGGCGGTCATGGGGCCTGAACTCTGGGCCTGGGCGCTGTCCCTCAGCTCTTCAGCTCAAGGCTAGTGCTCTGCTACTCCAGCCACGGCGCCACTTCCGGCTTTTCCTGCTTATGTGGTGCTGAGGAATCGAACCCAGAACCTCATGCATGGTAGAGCACTCTACCACTGAGCCACCTTCCCAACCCGAGTCTGTGAGACTCTTATCTCCAGTTAACTAGCAAAAAGCCAGAAGTACAAGTATGGCTCAAGTGGTAGAATATCAACTGTGAACGAAAAAGCTAAGCAAGAGCTTAAGGCCCTGAGTTCAAGCCCAGAACTGGCATGTTCTTACACACACACACACACACACACACACACACACACACACACACAGAGCAAACACAAAGACCTTAGGCCCCAGTCCTACCCCCTAAAGACTTACCTTATTGACACTTCGATGGTTGAGAGGACCCCCTTGTCTAGCTCCCAAGGACTTAAACACCAAGGGAGGGGGATAGGCTGGCTGGCTCCAGGTAAGTAGGTGCTGACTGGTCAGAAGGGGCTATATTGGGGTTAAGGACACCTGGTTGATGAGGAGATGGACCAATGGTTAGAGGGAAAACCAGGCAGGATGACAATTCAGGAAGGGAAAAGAAGTGTGCCTAAGGAGAAACATGGCTAGGAAGTATGTAGATGGGAGAAGAAATCTCCATTTTTGTCTGGATAGAATATTGATGATCCCGGCCCTACCCACTTCACATGGTGCTGTCAATCAATAAGGGAGAGGTTTTGTGGTTGCTATGAATACCAGCCCTGGACTCTGACTCCTTCCTGGGTGGGATATCACCCACCAGTACCGCACCAAGACCACCCCGGTTGTCAAGGCTCCCAAGCTGGCCACGGAGGAGGCCCCTCCCCGACGGATCCTTATCTATGGGGTCCAGGAAGAGAATGGCTCTCACGTGCACAACTTTGCCCTGGACTTGACCCCACCACCAGAGATTGTTTACAAGTCGGAGCCTGGCACCAGCGATGGCATGAATGTGCTGGGAATTGTCATCTTCTCTGCCACCATGGGTAAGTGCTCCCGGCCAACCCCCACCCCACCAGAATTCACCTGTAGCCTTCTTTTCCTATCTATTAGAGTGACTCGGCTCCTGTCTCTTATTGAGGGGCACTGGGCTGGAGCCAGGAGCTCCTGTCTCAGAATGGGGAATTCCTATGCTGGGGGCTGGTTTGTCTCAAAGAGTACTGCCCTCTCTCTTCTTTTGTGCCCCTGGACCTTTGATTAGGGTCCTTGATGACCTGCTATGCACTGTCACTGTTCATGAAGGCTCTCCCTCCAGCCCACCCACAGGGTTCCTCACTGGCCACTTCTTTCTTCTGTCTGTGCCATTGCTTGGGTGACCTCTCTGACCACACCTTTCCCTGTGCTACTCTTCTCTGGGTCTCTCAGGCTCCCAACCTCAAGTGACATACCGTAACGCCACAGGGCAAGGCTCTAGGGTCACTTGAGGACTGTATCTCTTTTTTTTGGTCAGTCATGGGGCTTGACCTCTGGGCTTGGGCGCTGTCCCTCAGCTCTTCAGCTCAAGGCTAGCGCTCTACCACTTGAGCCACAGCACCACTTCTGGTTTTCTGAGTGGTTTGTTGGAGGTAAGAGTCTCACAGACTTTCCTACCTGGACTGGCTTTGAACTGTGATCCTTAGATCTCAGCCTCCTGATTACAGGTGTGAACCACTGGTACCCACCTAAGGATTGTATCTTTAACAAAAAAAAAAAAATCTTGTTCTTGAAGACGGACCCATCTGTCTAGCTTCAGCCTCCACAAAACCTAATACCATAATTCTGCCTGCACCCCCACACACAAGGATTCCTACCCCTAGACTCAATTAGGTTCACAAACCACACATTCTCTGCCCAGATCACTGCCAGAGAAATGGGCCTTAGTTGCTGTTGGAGCAATTGTGGGGAGTCTGCATGGCAGCTGGGGCAGCTCTGTGCAGGCTGAGGCATGCTGGTCTTGTTTGCGGGAATAACTGGACGATATGGATTGGATCTCACCACCTTGGCCACAATGTCAGGCCTGTGGAGAGACCAGGGCTAGAGTGTGCAACAAACAGAGTTACAAGTCCCCCCTTAGCACCCCTGACAGCCAGCCCCCACTATTAAACCTCCCTCTCCCACCTTCAGAGCATCTGTTGGCTGAGCCAAAGAAACCTTTGAGACAGATGTGTGTACACATGAACCAGACAGTGTGGCTCACCAGTGTGAGCCACACCAGTTTGTGCCATACCTGCTGTGTCCACCTCTTTGTGCCCACAGCTGCCCATGTGAACAGGGCTGTGCACAGCTGCTATGAAGAGGGCTTTCCTTCCCTCCTCCTGCTGGCCTTGCTGTGGAAGAACCCCACTGCCATAATTGAGTTCCATGCACATTAACTCCAAGCCAGCCAGAGTCCCTGGACACCCCCAGGGGCATCCAAGTAGAGGATGAAGCAGGAATCATCTAGAAAGGGATAGAGCTGTCATTTGAGTCTACATCAACCAGGCTGCCACAGACAAAATGGGTCGAGTAGATCCAGCTTCACTTCCAACTCTGGCCTCTCTTGTCTGCCAGCAAGGTGTACCCTCTTCACCCCAGTGTTCCAGGCATTGCAAGATGCCGGGCAAAGACCCCAAGGCAGTGAAGAGCTTCAAGAATGTAAGAAAACTGAAGAAGACCAGGGCTAGGGCATGGCAAAAGGAAGAACAGGGGGAGTTAGAGCAGGGTTATGGGTGGGGCTGAAGCTGGGGGAGGGGAGGAGATGTTGGCTATGGTCCAAGGACACGGGTCACCCATTAATGGCTGGTCAGCAGAAGCATTTTTAGCTCAAAGGGAAGCCATCCACCGCATTGTGGCAGAGGCTGGAGGTGGCGGCTACAGAGAAGAAAGTGGGCATCATCTGCTGGACTGAGATGTGCTCTGTGTGTGTGTGTGTGTGTGTGTGTATGTGCGCGCGCGCGCATGCGTGCGCGTGTGCGCGCTCGCCCTGACCTGATTCATTTATGATGTGATGTTTGTCTCTATAGGCATTATGCTAGGCCGCATGGGTGACAGTGGTGCCCCCCTGGTCAGCTTCTGCCAGTGCCTCAATGAGTCTGTCATGAAGATCGTGGCGGTGGCTGTGTGGTAAGCCTTCTTCTCCAGGGAGGCTCCTTCTCTGTCCCCACCCTCCCTCCCTCAGTCCTGGGTGGAGCCGTGGGAGGCTCAGAGATCAGACCACCCAGAGATGTGGTACCAGGGCCAGGCAGGGACCCTTGCCTGTCTTGTGCTGAGCTCCAGGGGCTGCCCTGCCAACCCCAGGTACTTCCCCTTCGGCATTGTGTTCCTCATCGCTGGCAAGATCCTGGAGATGGATGACCCCAAGGCCGTTGGAAAGAAGCTGGGTTTCTATGCCATCACTGTGGTGTGTGGGCTGGTGGTCCACGGCCTCTTCATCCTGCCTCTGCTCTACTTCTTCATCACCAAGAAGAACCCCATTGTCTTCATCCGTGGTGTGCTCCAGGCGCTACTCATCGCACTGGCCACTTCCTCCAGGTAGCTCTGAGGTGGGCCGGGCAGGTGGAATTCTGTCTGTCTGTCCATCATTTGTTGCTGTGCCAACAAGACTTAGTTTAGGACTTGATGCTCAAAGCCCCACCAGCCTTGAGCCTTTTTCTGCCCACCATCCCTAAAGCTCACTTACTCCATAAAGGAGCGAGTTCCTCACCTCCAGGGCAGAGAGCTATAGACTGACAGACTGTTGTTGCTTTCCCTGGCCCCAGGGTGTGTCTGCTGGGTCAGGCCCTGCACTGTCAGAGGGAGTCCATCTGTCCGCTGTCACTGGATGTCCTGGCTAGATGCTGGGATTGAAGATGGATAATTGTTATGTCATGCACTGGCTGTGTGATGTTAGGCAGTCACTTAACCTCCCTGGGATTGTCCCAGCCTCCACAGCAACCCTGTGAGGTAGAGGCTCAAAGGATCTCATACTCATATTGGGATAATTTAAGCCTCTACTGTATAGGATTGTAATGGAAGCTGGGATGATCCAACCGAGATAAGAAAAGTGGGTGGGAGGTTGTCCTATGAACCTACAACTGGCTTTAGGAACCCCAAATCACAGTTGCGCACAGAGGACCTCAGGGAATCCGGGTGGCGCAAACCACGCTGCCAATCAGAAGGAAGGCAGGGGTCAGTTGCTGAGAGGAAAAGGTGTCATCACAGTAAGTAGCCAAGTTCCCAGTGAAAGGGTTGAAGTTGAAGGAGCCAGGCCCTGCTCTTCCTCCAGCCCTCACTTCTCTTCCTTGGTTCTCAGTCTCATTCTGTGAAGTGCCCACAGTCCTCACCCCTGAGCAGAGGCCCCTCCCAGGATTCTGCAAGGCCAGACACTGTTCTAGGCACTGGGGGGTAGAGGGCTTGACCCTGCAGTAGCTCCAATATCTGAATATTGTGTGGGAGAAAGAGACCAAGGCACCAGGTAAAGTGACATGCCAAGACCCTTGGTCCTAGAGGGGGACTCTAGGTCCAGACATTCTGGCATAAAGCTCCCATGACCCTCTGCTTCAAATACTCCTGGCCCATCAGCATGGCACTAACTCAGAAAGAGTCAAGTACACCTGGTGCACATAGCAGGTGCTTTGATGGTGGTGGTTTACTGGCAGCCTGCCCTGTGAGTATACCTGTCAGAGCACCTATCCTCCATGCTGTGGACTGGCTGCTTGGGTTGGGTGGCTTCTTGGCAGAGACCTTGCCCATCTTGGAGAAGCAAGGTGGGCAGACACCAGCTCCTCTGCCCATAGCTCAGCTACACTGCCCATCACCTTCAAGTGCCTGCTGGAGAACAACCACATTGACCGGCGTATTGCCCGCTTTGTGCTGCCCGTGGGCGCCACCATCAACATGGACGGCACTGCACTCTACGAGGCTGTGGCTGCCATCTTCATCGCCCAGGTCAACAACTACGAGCTGGACTTTGGGCAGATCATCACCATCAGGTAGAGGTCTCTGAGGCCCATGAGGTCAATCCACTCATGCTGCACTGGCCTCTGGGACTTTGGGACCCTGGGGATGATCAAGGAGGGGGCTTGAGCTGGACAGGTGGGCAGGGTGGGCACCATGAAGACTGGTAAGGGCAGGATGCGGTTGGGAAGGCTATTTCAGGCCAGCCCCAGCACACCAATCTGATCCTGCAACTCATGTCCAGAGCAAGGTAGGGGCAGACACCCATTCCAGACATCAGTTTCCTCAGCTTCCTTGGATTCTCCTGATGCCAGGGGACCCTAAGGCCATGGGAAGGTGAGCAAGGCTGTACTTCTCTGAGACTCCCAGATGTGGTGTTTCTAGAACCCCACCTCTACACAGCTGTCCCAGAGTTCCTAACATGTTGGTCTCTTCCTTGAAGTGCTGCAGGCCCTGGCAGGAGCCTTGCCACTTCCTTCTCCCCCTCATCCTCCTCCCCTTTCCTCCGGCAGCATCACGGCCACCGCAGCCAGCATTGGAGCTGCTGGCATCCCCCAGGCTGGGCTTGTCACCATGGTCATAGTGCTTACTTCTGTGGGATTGCCCACTGACGACATCAACCTCATCATCGCTGTGGACTGGGCTCTGTGAGTGTACTTGGTCCCCACCCCAGCCCCACCCCTTGGTGAGGGCAGCAGACAGCTGGGCAAGGGGGCTGTGCCCCCTCCCCAGAGCTGCTATGCAGAGTGGGGTATCTCACTCATCCACATTGGCCTGGCTGTGTGACTTGAGGACCTGCCATTCACAAATGAAAACAGGAGGCTCCTTGTTCAAAAATTGTGAAGAATCTCAAGATTGTGACCACAGAACATTCAACCAGACCTTGATGTCTGGGAGCAGGGCCCTGGGTAGCCAGTCCTGTATCAACCAAATCAATGGCACCAAAGAAGGGCGGACTGGGAGCTCTGTCCAGCCAGAGTCACTGCCTGTGCAGTGGGCAGTGGCCTCCCACCATTTGGGTTAAGAATGGCCCTCTAACCAGCTCCCGTTAAGGTACCCATGACTCACTGGCCATCTTGGCTCTCCAGGGACCGCTTCCGTACCATGATTAATGTGCTGGGTGATGCTCTGGCGGCGGGCATCATGGCCCACATCTGCAGAAAGGACTTCGCTCGGGACACAGGTGCAGAGGTAAGAGCAATGCCCTTCCAGAGGCCATCAGGGAGTGGAGCCAGGTAGGATGGACAGGGCACCTGATCGTCCACCTACACACTGGACAGCCTTTAGCCACGCCCCCTACATCTCTGGGCCCACCTGATATCTTTGTGGCAAGGATAACTAACATCTTTAACAGCAGGTGATTGAATATGTGTCAGGACTCACATTGCACTTCCTGGTGGCACATGTAACACTGGCCCACTAAGCAACTCCAATGTCTGTGGGATCACTCAGGTGTGCTTTAGGGCCCCCTTATAGCCACGTGTAGCAGACTGCACCCACCTCATGGGGAGGAAGCTCAGGCTCAAGTGGAGTGCTACCAACTCCCTCCCCAGACCCTGTGAGTCAGGTCTGTCCTCTACTAAGCCTTGACAGGACAGGTTAGCAACTGGGGCTCTCAGAAACTTACCACCTGCTAAGACCACCAGCATGTCTACAGGAAAATCCCTCTTGTGGCTCCTAGCCCTGAGTCTGCTCTGTTGTACCCACTCTCAATCCATTCTGATCCTATTATGGCCTTTCCCCCCCCTCACCTCCAGAAACTGCTGCCTTGTGAGACCAAACCTGTGAGCCTTCAGCAGCTTGTGGCCACCCAGCAGAATGGCTGTGTCAAGAGCGTGGCTGAGGCCTCTGAACTGACCCTTGGCCCTACCTGCCCCCACCATATCCCAGTCCAGGTGGAACAGGATGAGGAGCAAGCCAGTCTGGACCACTGCACCATCGAGATCAGTGAGCTGGAGACCAACGTCTGAGCACACGAGGCCCAGGCGAGGCCTCTGGGACCAGGGGTTAGAGGCAGGATTAGAGCTCATAACTCACCTGAGCAGCTAGCCAGGCTCACATGCACTCTTCTCACCTTGAGAAGCTGAAACTAACCACAGATAAGAAATGGGTCTCAGAGAAGGGAAGGCCACCTTCAGGAGCCCAGCCAGACAGCCATGTGGCCCAATCCCTAGCCGTGACCATTTTTACCACATAAGCCTGTTAGGGCACCAGGTGATTCTTGGAGCTAAAAAAAAAAGAAAGAAAACAAAGACACAAACAAACAAACAATCAAAAACACTTGTCCAAAGTCTCAAGCAAGCAATGTCAGGTTCAAGATGTGAACTCAAGTCTTTTGGAGCCCTGGCCACTACCTCCTAGTGGGCAGGACAGCATGCAGGACCTCTGATAGCCCCAAACAACCACTGCTTCTAATTTAGGAAGATATAACAATGGCCTAGTTTCTGCCCCAGCTGTGTCCAGACCCAGGCCAGTCCCATACCCCACCCCACAGCATGTGACCTCAGCCAAACAGCTCTTCCCAAAGGCAGGCCCATCTGGGGCCCTAGACCTGCTGCCTTCCACATGCCACCGTCAGCCTGTCCCTGTCCATCAGTTTTGTCCTGCAAAGCATGTCTAATGTGAAGACAGTTATCCTCACTGGGGATGGAAAGCCCCATGGGCACATCCAAAGCCAGCCTCATATGGGACAAGTGAGCAGGCCAGGCCCCAGAGAGCAAGGCTCAGCCTGAGTTGTTCTGGCCAACATGCTAACACACCAGGGGATATGACTCTCCAGAGATATGTGTGGCAAAGTGGAGTCTGAGCTCCTAATTCTTTCTGTGTTTGCAAATTCAGTGCTAAATAAAAGTCATTCGTTTTTCAAGACTTGTGGGTACAAGGGCCTGTACTCGGAGCAGCACCTCTTTACTGGGCTAATGAAGGCTATTGAGGTACAAATGTTCTTTCTTGGTGGCCAGAGGCAGAACAGGTCTGTCTGAGCTGTCACATGAAGAAGACAGCCCAAACCGGCCTGCCTAGGGACCTGTCTCAGCAGACCTTTCTGTGCCTGGGAATTTTCCAGGGGTCACAGTATAGACAGAGCTCCATCCCTGACCTAGGCCTGGCTCTGCAGGCAGGCAGGGTCCTGAGGTCAACCCCCATAAAAGGAAATTTCCTCATCCCTACGCCCTTTGGTGAATGCTTTGCCTTAGGGGACAAGACCAAGGACATTTCAGTGTCTTCCTAGTTCTTGTCCCAAGAGATCTCTGGGAGGCCTGTAGGGGACACAAAGGGGCCTCAACACATGGCCTAGAGTGGGTATGTATGGTGGGGTCAGGAAGAGTCATACATCATGAGATTCATGAGGACACCAAGGCCTGGGGAGACAACAGGCTTCTATAAGGTCCCTGAGGAAGAGGGGGCTCAGGAGGGTTCCTGTTCCTCTTATCTCCCCAGTTCCTGAACTGTATCCATCCTTCTTCCACTGTCAGAATCTAAGAAGTCCAGGAAAGGCCTAGGACACAGCCTCCCACTGCAGGTTGGGGGCTGGAAGACCACTTGTTGAGGCCTAGCCACCAGGAGAAGTCAAATATCGAGCTATCATTCGCTGCCACTTTCATGTGGACAAACACATTTGCCCCTTCCCTGAGTTCCCAAATGGAGCTGGGTGCCAGTGGTTCGTGCCTGTAATCCTAGCTACTCAGGAGGCTGAGATCTAAGGATCAAGGTTCAAAGCCAGCCTGGGCAAGAAAGTCTGTGAGACATCTCCAATTAACCACCAAAAAGCCAGAAGTAGAGCAGTGACTCAAGTGGTAGAGTGCTAGCCTTGAGCACAAAGGCTCAGGGACGGTGCCCAGGCCCTGAGTTCAAGCCCCAGGACACACACACACTCTCTCTCTCTCTCTCTCTCTCTCTCACATACACACACACACACACACACACACACACACACACACACACAAAAAGTCCCCAAATGAAGTCTGCCCTGTAAGGTAGGGGGTTGCTCTTTGGTGGATGGGTAAGCGTACACTTACACACCTCCACTGGTTGAGAGGTCACTACTTCTTGGATGTCTCAGTCCACAGCAGGGCAGCTCTGCCCATCACAGTTTTCCTCACTCAAAGCTAGTGCCACATCTGCAACTTCCTATCCTAGCCCACTCTGCCCCTGCAGAGACCTTGTTCCCAAGTCAGCTCTGTCCCAGCTCCCAGGAACTACCTCCTGTCCCTCTCCACCTCTACAGATAGACACCATCATAATATCTCCGGGGCACAGAGATGGCCCTCTTGGCAAACCCTAAGCAAAATCAGGGAGGTCCTCTACTTGGACACTCAGTATCTGGGAATGCAGAGCGAGCTCTCAAGCCTAATAAGTGTGGTGGGCCCAGCCCTACCTGATGATTCTTACCCAGCTGAGGGCCATACACCTCCCACACCTCCTCTTCTGCCACTAAGCCCCCATCTCCCGCACCTTCTGCTTCTCTTAGGGTCCCCAAGAGCTGCTGGTCTCACCAGCAGCTGAGGACCTGTATCCCACCTCAACCCCTCCCCAAGCAGATGCCAAATCAGCACTTTCTGGAAACACAGACAGACACAGCATGCTGCGAGGGCAAGGGTCATGCTTTTATATTAGTTTTCTGTAATAAGAAAAATCGACTTTAACATTTTTACAAAAAAAAATTCCTTATAAAACAAAATCGAAGGCACCAAAAATTTCCCTGCAGACCCAAAGAACAGAATGTCTCCTAGGAGCATCTGGGCCCCTCCTGCATGGCTCCTCCTGCCCGGCTCCTCCTGGCTGCAGGATCTTTACCTCACTCTTTCCCAAGGTCCCCAGGAGCACTAAAAAGCCTCCTGCTGTCCTAGTGGGCTTGTCCATCAGAAAGCACTTGTGGCCAGCCAGGACAGGTCATGGAGAGGCTCTCATCCATGGTGTCTTCTCCAGGGGACAGACGGACAGATGGACAGTGTGCAAGGCAAGGGGTGAGCTGTTCTGTCCAGTTCTGGCTGGGAGCAAGAGCTGTCAGTGACAAAGGCCATGGAGGACTGTTTGCACATGACTGTGGTTGTGTAACATCCGTGTGACAATGGGGTGGGGGGGAGGGGGAGGAGGGGGGCATCCGCCTGAGTGTGCCAGACCCTTCTGGAGCCTGCATGGCTCAGAGGGCAGGTGTGGCAGCAGTGGTGGCCTGGACTGGAGAGGACTGTTTGGAGGGTGGCTCGATCTGTGAAATGCAGGGTACCCCCATGGGTTCAATGCTGAGCATGGCAGAACTGGGGCTCGCAGGGCACAGGCCTGTGCTGCAGAAAGGAATCCAGTGGTCCATCATCCTGCAGAATACATAACAGAATCAGAGTGAGCACAGGGCACACCCACAAACACACAAAGCAATCATAAGCAACCTGGGGGAGGCCAACTAGAGGTAAGGGGGCCCCAATGGAGGTAGTCTGGGGAGCAGACAGGGAGGGACAGTTGCCCCTGAGAGCCTAGAGCCGGAGGGAAGTAACCATGGCGTCATGGATGGGAATCTTTTGCGTGTACTGGCCATTCCCTGAGGCCTCTTCCTGGGGCCCTGGTCACCTGACCTGACCAGTGCAATGTCCTCCAGAAAGGGAAGATTCTTCTCCACCCCAGAACTGACAGCTCCCTCCCTGCAAGGACCATGAAGGCCTCACTAATTGGCCTGTCACTTCTGCTATGTGAGGACAATGGCAAAGAAGGAGCTCCATTTCCACAGCATGGCAGGGAGAGATGGAGAGAGGGAGGGTACCAGCTGCTGCAGCAGTGTCTCTGGGGCCTGCCCCTCCATGCTCAGAACCCAGGCAGATGCTTCTCTCGGTTATCAACATGAACCTCTCCCCTGACTCTGTCCCCCATCACAGGGTGTCCCCATCCACCTGCCCACAACTGTGTAGGCTCCTCTCCGCCCCAGGCATCTTTGTCCTAATAGCAGTTAGCAGCCTGCTTCCATGGCTACATCCAGGCTCCATGACCTCAAGCATACTCAGTCCTATATAGTCAGGACCAGGACTACAGTCATTCTCTGGTTACTACAGTTGATTTCCTTGTTCTAAAATCTCAGCCATTGGTGGATCTATCTTCTCTATCCTCCCTGGTCTGCTAAGCACCTCCTACTACATGCAGAAAACAAGCTGATGTGGCGTCATATCCGGTCACCAAACCAGTGATCTGCTATGACTGCCCCAATGGGAGAAGCGCTGGCTTGCAGTCCTCACAGCTGCCTTCACCTGCTCTTCCTCTCATGGCACCCCCTCCTGCCCATAACACCACCCCCATCAGTGGTCACCCCAGCTCCAGCCCTCAAGGGGGCATCAAGTAAAGTCAGCCCTTCCTGAGCTTCCTGTGGTCTCCCCCCTTCTGCCCTGTCTCAACCCTCTCAGCCAGATTCCTCCCCTGCCTTTCCCATCACTCTGCCATGCCTATCTTGTCCCTACGATGACTCTGTGTGGATAAACCCAGCGGGTTCTCAGCAGTACCCAGCTCCCTCGGCCTTTCCCCAGTACTGACACAGCCAAGCCTCACTTCTGGAGAAGCCTGTGCATGGGTGAGTCAAGTACACATATGTGTGTTTTGTGTAAGGGCCTATGTACACATGGGTGTAGGGACACTCACACGCAGCCACACGTGTGTGTGCAAGTATGTACATGTTCTGTGCCTGTATGGTGTAGACTCTGTGTGCTCTGTGAATGTGTACATAAGTATACCCATGAGCGCTTGTGTGCTGGTATGTGTAGATCCAAATGTTGTACACATGTGTAGGTGCCTGTGTTGTGTATGTGCATGATCTGGCTATGACCGTGGCTCTGTGGCTCTCCCACCTCCTTTTGTGTCTGTTCTGATTCAGGTGTCCCCCTCACTCACTCTGAGGGCACGCACCCCATGCTTGCAGCTCCAGCGCCTGCTTCAAGGCTGACAGTACACTGCTTTCTCCAGCCCAGATCTCACTCCTGAGCTTGACCCTCTGGTGTGTGGCTCCCACCACACGCCACACGTGCCCCACACGTGTTCCACATGTGCTGGCCTCCTCAGCCTCACAGTTAAACCCTAGTCTCTCACCCAGGGCCTGGCATACCTCCCTTGTGAAATGAACAGACTGTTTTGCAAAATGATGGAAGGACAGAAGGCAGAGGGTACAGGATGGACAGAAAGATCCTCAGGCGGAGTCAGGGATAGGAACATGTGCTGAAGAGAGCCAGTGCTACCCTGCACAGATACCTACCTAGGTCGGATAGGTATCACCTCTTCACTATCTCTTTTCTTCTTCTTCTTCTTCCTCTTCTTCCTCTTTTTCCTCCTCTTCTTCTTCCTCATCGAAGCAACCAGGGTCCTTGGGAGCTCCAACAAATTCAAAGTTGCCTTCAATGTCTAAGACTTGCAGATGCTTCAGTCTCTGGAAGGCACTTTCCACCACGGAGCCCACGGCCAGCTTGTTAAACCTGCATAGCCACCGCACAGGCGTCAATGCCAGAAGCCCAACCACAGGGGCCTCATGCCTACCCACCTCAGAAGGTAAAGGGGAAGGCAGGGCCCTTGGGAAAAAAGTCTGGTAGGTGGTAGAAAAGTACATATGGTTAGAGCAGGGGATGGCTGGGGTATAGAGGACTGCTGGGGTGTCATCAATAAGGTGAGAGGCAATCTCCCTTTGCTCATACTCAGTCCCACTTGGGGAGCAGACCTGGGAGCCAACAATGCTGTTCTCTAGCACTAACACAAGGCCAGGCTGGCACCTCGGCAAGGCCATGGCTGAGCCGCCCAGGGACATAGTTAGCCTGTGGGAAGGCAAAGACTGTGGCTTAAGGGCAGTCTACTCTACCCTCTGCAGCTTAGCTTGAGCATGTCATACCACCCATGTCACCAAGCCTTGGGTCTTCTGTCCCCCCCTCCTCTGTTCTGTCTCCTGTTTTGGGGAGGGGGCGGGAAGAGAAGGCACGAAGAGCCACTCATCTCTGGGCAGAAGTTCTCATGGCTTCCAGGGGCTGTGTCCTTTGACTCATCCTAGTTCCAATCCCAATCCCCAGAAGTCAAAAAGGACCAAGATTCCTATATCCCTGGTTAAGGCCTAAGCCCAGCCCAGCTAGCTTGCACTCAGCAACCACTGTTACTCTCTGGGTCCAACTTTTCCCAACTGTGATATGGGAAGATGCTCTCCAGGGTGCTGGACTCTCGCCACATGAACCTGACCAGGGCTGTCCCCTGTCCCCATCCTGCAGGAAGCAGAGGCGAATGGGGCCCAACATGATGTAACTAGGTGGCCCCGAGGGGCACATGCAATGCCCTGGGGGCTGGCCTACCTGAGGAAGATCCCCTTGAGGCTGGGTGTGGAGTGGAAGGCATTGGCAGGCACACTGCTAATCTTGTTGTTCTGCAGGTACAGGTACTCAAGAGACTCAGGAAGCCCCTCAGGGATCTCTGTGAGCTGATTCCCAGCAATGTCCAGCAGCTGTAGAGGGGACAGGGAGTCAGGAACCCCTACCTATACATCGCACTTAACAGATTTGCAAAACTCCCCCTAGCCCCTCAGCCTAAATCTAAATCTAATGACAACTCCATAGAGGAGAAGAGTCTATACTCCACATGCAATGGAAGCGCAGAGAGCAAAGGAGGATAATCTTAGGAGAGGACACAAAGGTGTAATGCCTATGTGCCTTTGATCACATAAAATAATATTTATTGAAATGAATGCCAGGAAATGGAAACAAAAGGTTTCTTCTTCATTATTGTTTCTGTTTTCTTTTCATCTTGTTTATCTGTCTGGGGTGGGGGCGGGGAGTAAGGAGGACACAGAAACAGGGGGACAAAGGGTGAACAAAAGCAGCAGTGACGGGCTGGGAAGGTGGCTCAGTGGTAGAGCGCTTGCCTTGCATGCGTGAGGCCCTGGGTTCGAGTCCCCAGCACCACATAAGCAAAAAGAAAAAAAAAGCCGGAAGTGGCGCTGTGGCTCAAGTGGTAGAGCGCTAGCCTTGAGCTGAAGAGCTGAGGGACAGTGCCCAGGCCCAGAGTTCAGGCCCCACAACCGGACCCAAAAAAAAAAACAACAAAACAGTAGTGATACTAGACATTATGTTGAAAATGAACTATACAACTTGTGGGTGGAAATAGGAGGGGAAAACTGAGGAAGAGTAAGGAAAGGAGTGACATTATTCAAAAAGAAATGTACTCTTAGGCTGGGAATATGGCTTAGTGATAGAGTGCTTGCTTAGCATGCATGAAGCCCTGAGTTCCATTCCTCAGCACCACATAAGAAAAATTAGAAGTGGCACTGTGGCTCAAGTGGTAGACTGTTATTGTTGAGCAAAAGAAGCTCAAGGACAGTGCGCAGCCCTGAGTTCAAGTCTCAGGACTAGCAAATAATAATAATAATAATAATAAACAACTAATGATTCTTTCTCAGAATGGCCCGCATCCTAAATTCAGCCATTGACAAATGCTGGAGGGGATGCGGAGAAAGAGGAATCCTACTGCTGGTGGGAATGTACACTAATACAACCACTTTGGAAAGCAGTCTGGACATACCTCAGAAAACTAAATATAGAAATATAGACCTCCCTTACAACCCAGCCATATCACTCCTAGGCATCTACCCTGAGCAACAGGAACCAGGATACAAGGATACATGCACCTCCATGTTCATTGCAGCACTGTTCACAATAGCCAAGATATGGAAACAACCCAGATGCCCCACGACAGATGAATAGATCCCAAAACTGTGATACCTATATACAATGGAATATTAGAAAGGACAAACTAATGGCATTCACAGGGAAATGGGTAGAACTAGAAAAAATCATTTTGAGTGAAGTAAGCCAAGAGCAAAGAGACAAACGGCACATGGTCTCCCTGATATGTGGATGTTAAATACAAAATGTAAGGAGGTATGACAAAGTAAACAGGACTCGAGAAACAGGCCTCCACAATGTCATAGCATTACTAAATGACCCCATGCTGCTGACCAATATAGGGTATATATGCACACATCTGAGGGAAACTAGGAGAAAGACACAGAATCAGAGGGAAACGGGGAAACATACAACAGAGGGACCCATCAGCTGCACTGGACATTGATAAAAACAAAGCAACTCAAGGGCAGTGACGGGGGCAGGTAATAAGAGGGATAGAGGGAACTGCTAACACTAAGCAAAAGGAAAGAAATGTTCCTATCAGCTGATGTGGAAGAAATAGCTGTATTGTCAAAGCTCATAGAATTCACAAACCTTTTAGACCACAATAATGACAATTTGCCTCATGAAGGTTAGAATGTGTTTGTGCCTTTAACTAAGTATCACTGTCTCACAATACTATGAAATTTGTAAAATTTATGTAATCACTTAATCACAATAAAAAATTTAAAAAAACTAATGATTCTCTCATATCAACATAATAGTTAATTTAAAAAAATTAAAACAAACCAGGTGCCAGTTGTTCATGCCTGTAATCCTAGCTACTCAGGAGGCTGAGATCTGAGGATCACAATTCAAAGCCAGCTGGGACAGCAAAGTCTGTGAGACTCTTATGTCCTATTAATCACCAGAAAACTGGAAGTGGCACTGTGGCTCAAGTGGTAGAGCACTCACCTTGAGTTGAAGAGTTCAGGGACAGTGCCCAGGCCCAGAGTTCAAGCCCCATGACCAACAAAAATAAAAATAAAAACAAAAATAAATTTAAAATAAAGAGATGCTCAGAGAGCGTAAGTGAACTGTCCAAGGCGCCTGACTACAAAGCTTTGTTCTCACTAACGTAAGTAGGTCCCACCTATCCCCTTCTACCTCTTCACGTGCAGTCAAAGCCAAGATGTTGCTGGGAGCTGGTGGCTCACGCCTGTAATCCTAATACTCAGGAAGCTGAGACCTGAGGATCCAGGTTCAAAGTCAGCCAGGGCAGGAAAGACCACGAGACTCTTATCTCTAATAAACCACTCAGAAAACCAGAAGTGGCACTGCGGCTCAAGTGGTAGAGCACTGGCCTTGAGCTGAAGAGCTGAAGGATAACACCCAGACCCAGAGTTCAAGCCCCACAACTGACAAAAAAAAAAAGCCAAGATGTTTAGGAATCATAGTCCCTCCCTAGCAATCTTATCATTTTATCAGAATAAGTCCCTCCCTAGCAATCTTATCATTTTATCAGAATAAAGACCTGTGAACCTTTGAATCTTTCCCCATGGCCCTAGATGGGGGCAGGGACAGGCAGGCTTCTTGTTGATGGGTATCATGGGCCACATATGCAGGTGCTAGGAGTGCATGGAGATGGGGAATGGGCTTCTCCTACAGTGGCAGGCGCCCTGGCTGTGCCCTGGCTCTGTGCAGCTTCACTGCCTCTCACACTGTCAACGTATCTCACCAGATCCACACCCAGGGCAGCCAGGGGTGGGGACTCCACGGTCTCTAAGGCCCTTCTTTACTCTGAGAGGATGAGGTTCAGGGTCAGGAAAGTGAGAATCCTATATCCTGATAGCAGGTGGGCTGGCATGAGGATTTGAGGGGAACATAAACTTCCACAATTTAGGGAGTCGCTCTGTCCCCTCCCTCCACACAGCTTCCCCATGTGACCCACAGAACTTGGTGCCCTTCACATATCTCAGAACTTTCTCACGAGATGGCTGCAGAGAAGGACTCAAAACCTAACAAGGACAAGCTGGTAGAATTGCCTCTGATAAGGGAGGTAGGAAAAGAGGGAGGGAGGGAACAAAGGAGGGAGGGAGGTGAGGGAGGAGGGACCTGATGCAGCCATGGCCAGAGAAACATTTCTGGGCCAGCTGGGGCAGAGTAGATGCCTATAGAAAGATCCAGTAAGAAGAAGAATTCCACCTCTACACACCAGAGATCCCCATTGAACTTCTCCAAGCCCAGGGAGGTACTTGGCCTGCCCTTCACTGGCAGTGTGTACTTAGGTACACACTCCTGAAGGGGAGTGGCCCTCTAATTGTCTTAGTCCCTAGGAGGTCCCTAGATCTAAATTGTGTCTAGTACATGGTAGAGCTCATCTAAGATTGTGAAATGAATGAGTGAATGAATGAATGAACAAGTGAGTAAATGAATAAGTGGATAAATGAGGAGAGGTTACCAATGAGAAAAAGTGGGGAAGATCCTTCCAGCAGAGGAGCCAGTGTGCCAGGATCAAGCATGAGAAGGCAGGTGCTTTTCAAGACACCTTTGATTGAATAGGGAGTATCAAACTAGTGAATTCCTAGGAAGCTGGGGGTTCAAGCAAGAAGTAGGGTTCCCTGGCCTAGGGTATGGGCAGCCAGGGTAAAGAGAAGGGGACAGACTAGAGCCAGAGTAGCACATCTGGGTCAGGTGCAGGTGGGCTGCTGGAGACCAGCAGCAGTGACTAAGAGGTTGTAACGTCCTGAGTGAATGTCATCATGTTCCATTGGGGCATTAGAAAATACAGGAGCGGGGTTGGGGGGTTAGCTCAGCGGAAGAGCGCCAGCCTGGTGAGTGCAAGGCCCTGGGTTTGGTCCTCAGCTCTGGGGGAAAAAAAAGAAAAGAAAAGAAAATACAGGAGCAACTGGCACCAATGGCTCATGCCTGTAGTCCTAGCTAATCAAGGGACTGAAATCTGAGGATAGCAGTTCAAAGCCGTCCTGGAAAGAAAAATCCATAATCCTCATGTCCAATTAATCAGCAAAAAGCCAGAAGTGGGCTGGAAACATGGTGTGCTTGCCCTAGCATGCATGAAGCTCTGGGTTTGATTCCTCAGTACCAAAGAAACAGAAAAAGCTGGAAGTGGCACCTTAAGCAAAAGCTCAGAGACAGTGCCCAGGCCCTGAGTTCAAGCCCCAAGATTGGCAAAATAAAAAAAGCCAGAAGTAGCTCAAGTGGTAGATTGCCAGCCTTGAGCAGAAAAAGCCAAATTAGAGGGTGAGACCCTGCTTCAAGCTCCAGTACCGATGCATACAATACACACAAATACAAGAGAAAGACATATGACAGGTGTTGGGCCCTTTAAGAACAAGCTCCCAAGGAATCACCCAAAGGGTAGCATAGGCAGCTGGACCTGGCAGCTGGCTTTCAGCAAGGAGGTCAGGGCAAGGAGAAACCTAGCTGAGCTGCAGACCAGCAGCCTTTCCCACACCACCTGCTCTGCCCCAGGGCTGACACCCACTCCCTACATTCCACATAGGCACCCCAGTCCTGGCATTAGGTTTGAAGAGCTCACACCCCACAAGCAGTGCCCCCAAGGCTACCACATCCAGGAGGCACAGAAGACTGAAAGTCTCACTCCTTATTCTAGCCTCAGGGGCAGACCACAGATGGCCTGAGGCCTGGAAGGGTAAAGCTTATGAAGAAAAAAGGAAAACAAACAAAAACAATGGAGGTCTCCAAGAAGGTGGCATTTGAGCAGAACCCCAGAAATAGCAGAGCAAGCCCCCAGGATGTCTTATGGGAGGGGACAACAATGCAGAGGCCCAGGTACCCTGGCTGTGAAAGTGGTTTTGGGAAGACATCAGAGAGGCTTTGAAAGGCCAAGGTCAAGGGCCTGGCCCCCTCCAGGGCCCTCTGATCAGTTTTCTCCATAGCCCTTTCTCATTGAATGGGTTTACTAGTTACCAAGGCATCTCTATCAGCCTCTTCCATGTAGCCATACCCCTGGATGGCTCCAAGATGCCTGGGGAATCTTGGCCCCTGGGGCAGGGACCCCCCCCCACACACACACGCACGCACGCACGCATGCATGCACGCACACCTACTTGGCCCCTGGCAGAATGGTGAGGTCAGCATGGCTAATTCTCCCCTCTCCCCAGGGCCCAGCTTCTCCAGGCACCTACTTCTGTACTTGCAGGGGTTCTCCTGATCTATGGGTCCTATCTGCAGCCATGACTGCCCACCTACCTGATGGTGAATTAGCTTCACTTTGCTACCCCAAAGGAAGCTCCCTCATGGCTCAGTCCTCACCCAGCCTCATCAGATGAGCGGGCTCAGAGCAGACCTACTAGTAGTCGCCTCTCGATGCGTGGCCCAGCCCCTCTGTACCTGCAGATGCTGTAGGTCTGCCCAAGTTTCTGGTTTCAAGGCTTGGCTCCGCAGCCGGTTGCTGGTGAGGTAGAGCTCCCGCAGCTGGCTCATGCCTGCCAACGCCCCACGTGCCAGGGTGGCCACCTCATTGTTCTTGACCTTTAGCACATGCACATTACGGGGCAGGCAGGGCTGCAGCTTGTTGAGGCGATTACCAGACAAGTCGAGTGAGCGCAGCAGGCGCAGCTTGCGAAAAGCATCTCGGTGCATTTGCTGACTGGTGATGCGGTTGTAGCTGAGGTTGAGCTCCTCCAGGAAGTAGGTGGTGGCAAAGTCCTCACGGCCAATGCCGGTGATCTGGTTATGCAGGATCATGAGTGTGCGTACTCGGCGAGGCAGGCCACTGGGCACACGTTCCAGCAAGTTGTTGTACAGGTGCACTGTGTGCAGCTTCTTGAGACCCTGGAAAGCCTGCGGGTGGATGCCATCGGCCTGCAGCTGGTTGTTGTGCAGCAGGAGGTACTCAAGGTTGCGGATGGGGGTCAGCACATTAGCGTCCACACTCTGGATGGCATTCTTCTCCAGGTGCAGCAGGACTAAGTTGCGTGGAAGCCCAGTTGGGACCCGAGTCAAGTTGTTGCTGGACAGGTCCAGGTACTCCAGGCTGGACAGCTTCCTGGGGAGGGATGGAGAAGGGACAGAATAAGGATGCTCAGCCAGAATCCATGTCACATTTGTTCCCACCATTCTTCCCAAGTAGGGCACTGCCACTCCAGTGCTGCATCTCCCAACTGGGGACGTCTACTCAGAGTATCCCTTTAGGACAAAAGGCTGTAGTTGTATAGGAATGATCTAGGACAGTTTTGGACACATAAAAGTTGGTTTGAGTCTTGTACTAGCCTTTTGTGGCTTTCCTGGGCCCAGAAAAATGAAAATATAATTGCCTTCAACAGGAATGTTTGAGTTTGCACTTTGTGTCAAGGAGCCAGTCTCCTTCTATACTCCCTTGACTCCCTGGACTTCCTGCCATCTAGTCAGCCCTTGCCTAGCTACATACATTATTGTTCCTGGGGATGTAAATGTCAAAGAGCTGGTGCCTGTGGTGCACATCTATAATCCTAGCTACTTAGGAGGCTGAGACCTGAAGATCGTAGTTCAGCCCATGTGGGCAGGAAAGTCCATGAAACTCTTATCTCCAATTAACCACACACACACACACAAATGATGAAATATGGTGGGAATGTGGCTTAGTGATAGAGTGCTTGCCTAGCATGCATGAAGCCCTGGGTTTGATTCCTCAGGACCCCATAAGCAGAAAAAGCTGGAAGTGGCACTGTGGCTTAAGTGGTAGAGTGCTAGCCTTGAGAAAAAGCAGCTCAGGGGCAGTGCCCAGGCCCTGAGTTCAAGCCCTAGGACTAGCCCAAAAAAAGCTGAAAGAGTTGTGGTTCAAGTGCTAATACATTAGCCTTGAACACAAAAGCTTAGGGACAATGCCAAGGCCGTGAGTTCAAGCCCTAGGATTGGCACACATATAAAAAAAAAAGTCAACAGGGGAATAAGACTCAAAGATCCTTCTCCAGGAGAAGTGGGTAAAGAATACATAACAGGGCCTGGCTGGGAGTAGGCCACAGGAGGAGCTTGCCAGACACCACAGTGATACTGAGGATGTGTTATGATGCAGACCCACCAGAAGGTCTCATTGTCCAGGCCCTGGTCAGTCAGGTAGTTATTCTGCAGGTACAGCTCACGTAGGTTGCTCAGTTCACTGAAGGCTCCAGATGGGATCTTCTCCAGTTTGTTGTTCTGAGGATGGAAAAGTGGAGAGGGGAGGGTGAGAAATAGGCAAAGGCCTCAGGATGAGCTGTGAAGAAGCCACTAAGAGGGGATTCAGACCTAGAGCACCTGGGTGTGTACTGATAGCCCCACACATGACCCACACTGAAGATTAGGTCATTGGCTTCCCCACAGGCCCTCCTGACTCAGTGCCTCTGCCCTCCCTACCTTGAGGTGCAGCTTATACAGGGCAGGAGGCAGGTGCTTGGGCACGTGGCGCAGGAAGTTGCTGGACAGGATGAGGACCTCCACGTTACTGGAGCCATTGAACATGTTCTCCGGGAGCCCGGCATCTGCCAGCTTGTTGTTGTGCAGGTACACAGACCTGGGGAGGGGAGTTAAGGTACAGTGATCACCCCCACTTGGACTCTCCCCAACTCCTGGTCAGGTTGGAACTGAGACCCCGGCACTCTCTTCCCATCTGAAGCTAAGAACGCAGAGCTAAATAACTGCAGATACTGTCTATACCACCAAGGAAATGGAGATCGGAAGAGTCAATGCCCCACTGGAAATGGGTGGCAGGAAATGGATTTCCTGACCCCCCCCACCCCAGTCCAGGCACCTCCATACCACACCCCGTGCTGGCAGGGATGGGGCCTCTCAGCAGCTCCAGGAATGTTCTGTCTACTGGAAGGTACTCCCTCCACCCAGGCTCCCCAGCTCCACACACAGAACTCTCTGTCCTTGACTCCTGAACTGAGCCGTCCTCATCCTTCAGTTCTCAACTGTCTGGATCCTGAGTATCTTTAACCCCTGGATGTTTCTCCGCCAAGCACTCCCGCCCCAGAGGCCTTGTTAACTGCATGGCAAGCCTCTCCTCAGAGGCTGTCTACACCTCCCATAGGAGGAACAGCTCCACCTTAACCTTTTCCCTTCTTCCATTCTGAGCCCAGGACCCTCCCTCTGACTTCTGACCTCAAATTAGGCTTCTGGCCAAAGGTGAGCCCATAGATCTTGGTGAGGGAGTTGGCAGCAAAGTCCACACTGATCAGGGTGTTTGGCAGGAATCTTGGTGCCAGTGTCAGCTGGAAAGGGAACAGTCAGGTAGAAAAAGGCTGAAGGCCAGCTCTGGGCCCTGCTGCCAGCTGCTCCTTCTTGTAGGCCCCTTCACTTGTCCCCTCCCTGCCACCAGGGCTATCTTCTCCTGTGGAAATCTAACCCACTCCAGGAGAAAGGAAAAAAAACAAAACCTCTCTGGCTTCCTCACATCTTGAACCTGGCATTCAAGGCCTCCTAGGCCTGTACCTACCCTCCTATTCCAGGCTTAGCCTAGGTGGATGGATAGGTGAGTTTTTTTTTCAGCTGATGCTCTACCACTTCAGCAATACCTCCAGCCTTGCTTTCTGTTGGCTAATTGGAGATGGAGTCTAGAGGACTTTTCTGCCCCGACTGACTTTGAACCTCCATCCTCTATACCTCAGCTTTCTGGGTAGCTAGGATTGAGCCACTGGTAGCCAACAGGGCATGACTTTAAAGGTCATTCAAATGTCCCTGCGGAGAAACCCATGAAGAGAATTGAGGAGGGAGAAACTCAGGATCCAAGAGGCTCCTGATCCAGGAGGCATCCCATTAGACACCTGGGGGAGGTGTTAGTGGCAGGTGGACCTTGGAGTCTCAAGCTGGAGGAATGAGACTAACTGAGACCGTCAGACATGGCCACCTGGGAGAAGATGGGGCATCTTGGGAGAGTTTAGAGCAAGAAGAGGCTGGGCTTGGGTCCTGGGGCACACCAAACATTTTGAGCTTGTGTGCCTTGTACTTCAGTCTTATTGTTGTTCTTGTTATTATTGAGACAAGATCTCCTTTTGTTGTCCAGGTTGGTGTTAAACTCCTGTATGCAAGTGATTCTCCAGTTTCAGTCTTCTGAGTGCTAAGACTATCAGAGAAAACCATTACACCTGGCTGCTGTCTCTTCTCCTGTAGTGTTCTGACTGCCCTTCATCACCTTGTTCAGATGCCATCTCCTCCAAGAAGCACTCCAGTGCTTCCTCAGTGGGTGGAGCGCTCCCTCCCCTGCAGTCCTGAAGCCTTGTCTTCTATCTTCATTATCTAACATGCTCTGATATCCTGACTCACATTCCTACTCCTGCATCTGAGCAGCACCCGGGCGCAGCGGCCCGCTGAGAGAAGGGTTCACAGAAGTCAGGGAATGACAGCAGCAGGAGGGCAGGGCAGCACCACCCCCTCCAAGCCCCTCACCTTGTTATTGGCCAGGTACAGGTAATTGAGGTTGTTCAGATGTTCAAATGCCTCTTCCGGGAGCCCTTCAAAGGACAGGTCAGAGCCCAGGATGAAGGCCACGTTACAGGAGAGCACGGGAGCCATCCCAACCCCATGCCTTCCCCACTTGCTGGGAAGAAGGAGACAAAGGGGAAGCTGGGATCCCTTTCTGAGAAATTCTTGTGGGCCTGCCCAGCCCTTCTTGTTCCTTACCCACGTGGTCCAAGCACAGAAGGAAGACATTAAGTATCACTGAGGGACTGAGTGACCCGGCCTGACCCTTTGAGCTGGAAGGAGTGATCCCCTGTGGGTGGCCACAGGGGTCAGGCCCCTCTTCATTCTTAGTACCACCCACAGGTGAGTGGGGGGCCCCTCTGGGCAGGGTAGGGGCTCTTCACCACCTGGATCTCCTTTGCCTCCTCTTATACATGTCATGTTGCTGGGAACTGGGCCTCTCTCCAGCCCTGAGGTCGGCCTCTGACACTCAGTCCTGGACTCCAAGACCCCCAGATGCTGGGGCGCACCCAAGTTTCTAGTGAGGGAACAGTTACATAAACTGTGGAGTGGCCCTCGTGGAATACCCTGCTGTGTGGTGTGAAATGACAGCCAGTGAAAGCTTTAGCAACAGGAGAAACGCTGCTGAGCGAATTCAAGTGAAACAAAGCAGGTTATCTTCTCTACAGTAGAATTAGCTATGAACTCGCAAACACTGTGAGGGTTCATGGAGTGGCTCACACGCAGAGTGCCTGCACGAGGCCCTGAGCTCAAAGCTAAGTACCAAAAGAAAAAGAAAAACTGGTGCTGGTGGCTCTTACCTATAATCCTAGCTACTCAGGAGGCTGAGATTTGAGGATCACAGTTCAAAGCCAATCCAGACAGAAAAGTCATGAGACTTTTATCTCCAATTAGCCAGCAAAAATAAATAAATAAATAAACAAGAAGTATGGCTCAAGTGGTAGAGTGCTAGCATTGAGCAAAAAGAAAACTAAGCAAGGGCTGGGAATGTGGCTTAGTGGCAGAGTGCTTGCCTAGCATGCATTCTCTAGCTCCACATAAACAGAAAAGGCTGGAAGTGGCGCTGTGGCTCAAATGATAGAGTGCTAGCCCTACCCTTGAGCTAAAGAAGCTCAGGGTAGCCAGGTGCCAGTGGCTCATACCTGTAATCCTAGCTACTCAGGAGGATGAGAGCTGAGGATCACAGTTTAAAGCCAGACTGGGCAGGAAAGTCTGTGAGACTCTTATCTCCAATTAACCACCAGAAGACCAGGAGTGGCACTGTGTTTCAAGTGATAGAATGCTGGCCTTGAGCTGAAGAGCTAAGGGACAGCACCCAGGCCCAGCGTTCAAGTCCCACAAACAACAACAACAATAGCTCAGAGGTAGTACCTAGGCCTTGAGTTCAAGCCCCAGGACAAAGGAAAGAAGAAGGAAGGAAGGAAGGAAGGAAGGAAGGAAGGAAGGAAGGAAGGAAGGAAGGA
>NW_012267277.1:1683776-1692848 GCF_000151885.1 Dipodomys ordii | reverse complement strand
CCCTGAGTTCAAGCCCCAGTACTAGCATGAAAATAATTAAAAAAATTTAAACCTACAAAGAAATGTCTGAGATGAGTTGTATGAAAGGTTATACAACTGTGTCAACTTCCTAAATCTCATCAAATTGTACCTTGAAATTGAGTACCTTTTATGATACATAAATTATATATCAATAAAACTATCTTTTTTTGCCAGTCCTGAGGCTTGAACTCAGGGCCTGGGCACTGTCCCTGAGCCTCTTTTGCTCAAAGCTAGCACTCTACTGCTTGAGCCACAGCAACATTTCTGGAATTGAAGCCAGGCCTTCATGCATGCTAAGCAAGCACTCTACCATTCGGCCACATTCCCAGCCTGAAGCTACCTTTTTAAAAATAAAAGAAAACATACCAAAATGCCAACAGTAATTAGTCAAAATGGCAGACTTAGAAGGGTTTTTTTTTCCACCCCTGTTACATTTCCAAGATTCTCTAACTTAATCATGTGCTACATCAGTCAGGGGAGGGCAGGGGGGAACACCTTAAATTTTGAGGGCCCTGAAACTCTTTGATTCTATGGGCCCCTGTGAATTAAAGAGTGTGACATGGTCCCAGGAAAGCCTGGCTCCCAGTCTCAGAAATGCTTAAGGCTGGCTTTGTTCAACATCAGGGGAGCCCTTGCACGCACAAAGCCCGTCTTCATGCAGCCCCACAGCCAGGCAAGCCCAGGCCTGTTCATCCCTACACACCAGAATCTGCTGGACCAAGCTCTCTTCGTAGGCACCCAGCAGCAGGCAGGCCCAAGTCCCCATTCAGAGTCCTCTAGCTCTGGGAACTGAGAACTGACCCCTCACCTTGGGAAGTCAGACGGTTATTCTGGAGGTTCAGAGTCTCCAGTTGCTGCAGCCGAGTCAGCTCCTCGGGGTAGATCTTCTCCAGCTGGTTGTTCTGTGGGGGAGGTGGGGGATAGGAACAGCTTTAGCCAGGGTGCTACTGTGCCTATGCTCGGCCTCAATCTAGAGACCATCCCTCTTTTTTTTTCCCTTTTTATTTTTTGTCAGTTGTGGGGCTTGAACTCTGGGCCTGGGCACTGTCCCTCAGCTCTTCAGCTCAAGGCCAGTGCTCTGCCACTTGAGCCACAACACCATTCCCAGTTTTCTGGTGGTTAATTGTAGATAAGAGTCTCACAGACTTTCCTGCCTGGGCTGGCTTTGAACCATGATCCTCAAATCTCATCTGCCTGAGTAGCTAGGATTACAGGTGTGAGCCACCAGCACCAGGCTGGGACCTTCCCTCTCTTGGTCCCCTGTTTCAGATTTCTCCTCTTTGACAGACAGACACTGGGTGTTGGGTCATATAACACTGGGGTTCAGCAGGGACCACAAATGAGCAGTTTCAGGCTTGGCGGGCCATCTGTCCCCCCTTAAACCTGTCCCCTGGGTGTCCCTGCTTGGTGAAGGGTGTTTGCAGTGGATCCCTAAGCAGAAATCACTTTGCTTCTCTTCCTTGGCCCTGTGGAACCCTCCCATTAGAATCTTTGAAAACCTGGAATCTTTGCCCACCTCTTTCAGGAGCCTTTCTGGTTTGGGTTAGGGAGAATTGGAAGCCTACTCCAGACCCCATTATCACCGGCTGATTTCTAGCTGACTTCTCTACTTAGGTCTCAGCCTTGTCCAGATAATGGGTACCTGCAGGGTATCTAAGTTCTCCCTTTGTACCTAGCACCTACACAGAACCAGAGGCTCCAAGCAAGTTACCCAAGAGACGGTTTGGATGAAAGCAAGAGCAAATAAACTACAACAAAAGCTGTCAACTGTTCTTCTTAGGCATCCTGACCTAGATCCTTGCAGCTGCCAGCCTAGTCCCACTCGCCAGGATTGTGTGGCCATGGGTCACTTTCCTTCACTGGACCTGATCTTCTCTGGAAAGGAGTGACAGCCTCTTTTTCTCTCTCCCCCTGGGACCATCCTGAATGCACCAGGAAGGCCCTGCCCACTTCTCGAGGCTCACAATGTGGTCTGTATCTCAGCAAAGGTGAGCACTCTGTGCTTTGAGACCCCAAGTTCTCAAGCTGGGTCATTGGCTTTGGTCTTCCTGACCCTGGATGGCATCTGCGGTGCCATAGCTACCTGAAAGCAGGTCATCTGTATGTGTCATTGTGACGCAGAGTCTGCCACCGCACGCTGGGCTGCATCTCAGACTCCTTGCAATGAACAATCAGACTACAATGTCCGATGCTCTGTGAGCAGGTCGAGAACAGGACACCATGAGTCTGACCTGCAGGAATGTAGGGCTTGGAGCCATACATGTTAGAAGCACATTCTGTGTGTGTGTATACGTGTGTGTGCAATGACGTAGGCGGGGCCTCATGAGTCTCACCTGCAGGGACAGACGGTAGGTGTGCTCAGGCAGGTCTCCTGGGAACTCCCGCAAGTCAATGCCGCCACAGTCCACAACCCCCTCCTGGGAGCAGGAACAATCTCGGGGACAGTCGATGGGGCCTGAGGTAGGCCGTGGATCCTCAGAGGTCAGGACTAGCACAGGCTCCTCCTCCACAAACTCATCCTCCTCAGTGTTCAGTCCCAGGAGCAGCTGAGGCATCAAGAGCAGCAGAAGCAGCAGCACCCTGCTCTGGGTCATGGTGTCTGCTGGCATCTGTGGGAAGAGCAGGTCAGGGTCACCGTGTCACGTGGTAATGGACTGTATACTGGGCACATGGCTAGCTCCCTGGCAATTCCTGAGGAGCCCTTCCGGGACACAAGGATCTTCCTAGTGCCACCTCTTCCTTCCTACCCACCTGCACCCCATCAGGGCTGCCTTTCTACAACCCTCACAAGGCTGGTGGGTCCCGAGGAATTTGTGCGTTCATTTTCATAGAAGGCAAGCTGAGGCAGGACCTAGACTTCACCAAGAGCCTGCCACCCTGGCACAGGCGGTGCAGGGAGCCCTTGGCCTTCCCTCGGCACCAGCAGGGCTACGCAGCCCTTTAGTTTCTATTCTAAGATCTTCAGCACTCAGCTCTGCCTCTCCTCCAGCTGTCCTCTCCCCAACCAGCCCAGTTATAGCCCGCTGTTTAGTGGTGTTTCCTCCAGGCCTCTTCATGGAATGTTCCTTCTGCCCCAAATGCCCTTCCCTCTCTCATGCAACAGCAGTATTATGAGACATATGCGTACTCAAAATTGCCTTCCACAAAGGTCCATGGACAATTCTGCGAGTCCGAGCAGAGGCCACATTCACAGCCTGACAAGAGGTAGCCGGGGCTGCTGCCCAGGACCCCCAAAGCTCACTCCTGAGGCCAACATGCTCTGCTTCCCTCACAGGGCCCAGTGTGCTCACATGACCACTGCCAGAGCAGGACACCACTCGCCCCCCACACACACACCCCATGGTCCCAGTCAGCCTGAAGTTGATGCTAGGGTGTCATTGTCCCCAGGGTCCTATAGACCTGGGCTCGGCTCAGGGGCGGTTCCCTGAGCTCTCAGTAAGGGACTCACTGGGACAATGTGTCTGGCATGTGAGGACTTGGGACATGTGGTAGTCAGAAACCCTAAACCCAAGTCCCACCATTAAGTGGCTCTCACCTTCCTTAGCGGTGCCAGGCAGGCACAAAGTCTGACTCACGCTCCTGTGAGAAGTCATCTTATGACAGATGCAGAGCGCCTGGCACCTGTTAGGTGACAGGAGCCACCACTGCTACTGCGGTGACACCCAGTAATGTGCTCCATTGAGTGGACAGGAAGGACACTGGCAAGTGTGCAGGTGTGGGTGTCCAGTCATGCGCAGCACATGGCCCCAGCCAAGCCTCTCCCCCAACTACATCAGGAACCAAAACACAAAGCAGCTAGAAGGGTCTGACCAGATGCTGGACCTGAGCAGGTTTGGAAAACTGAAACAGCCTAAGCTCAGTTTCTCATCTGTCTCCGGAGACAATACCAGCGCTATCCTCCTAAAGAGATCGTGAGTCGTCAGTGTGATGTGCACAGAGCACAGTAAGTGCTCAATAACTGTCAGCTCTTCCAACCACTACTCATCCGCTCCACAGCCTGGTCCACCCCATCAGCTCCTCTAACATCTCCTGATTCTTCCCCAGCCCCACATGCTCCCAGAAGTCACTGCGGCTGCTAGCGGCCAGTGACTCCCCACTGCCCTGTGGCTGCTGCGCTATTTCACACCACTTTCCTTCCTCAGTTCAGCCAGCTCTCCAAGGTGAGGCCCCATCTGTTCCCAGCAAGACACAGGTGAGGGACAAGGACAGCAGCCAGGCCTCTGTGACCCTCCAGTTCCAAATGCCTCAGACTTGAGCCCCCTTAGCCTCTTGGCCTCGTAGAAAACCAAGTACAGCACTCACCACTAGTAGGATCCAGAGAGCAGTGAATCAGCAGTAGGTGACACTCATGACATGACAGAGTGGCCTTCTGTTCCCCTTTCACACCCATACTGCCCAGCCTCCTCACCAAATGCCTTCTGCAGATCCCTTTCCCCCAGCACCTTAGAGCCTCACCCCTGGCTCATTCCTGTAGTCCTGGAGCTGCCACAGCAGACTACAACACACTTCCTATCCTTGCCTGCCTGACAAGATTGGGGTTCTAGGAGGGAGTGTGGGCCCAGGCCAAAGATTCACTCAGGACTGGTAGCTTGGCTGAGGGCAAAGGTCCAGGAGAAGGAGCTCTGGTCCCTATAAATCCTATGCACTTAAACTCTCTCCCTCACCTTCTACTGGTATCTGCGAAAAATCTGTAAGCTGACGGGTGCTGGTAGCTCACATCTATAATCCTAGCTACTCAGGAGGCTGAGATCTGAGGATCACCATTTGAAGCTAGCCTGGGCAGGAAAGTCTATGAGACTCTTACCTCCAATTAACCACCAAAAAGTTGGAAATGGAGCTGGACCAGTATATACAGACACACAGACACACAGGCACACACACACACACACACACACACACACACACAAACACACACATTCATATTATGAACCAAAGTAAAAATATTGTCAGCACTTTGGAGATCAGGGACTGAGGCCCCACTGGGACTTTGGCTAGGTGGCCAAGCTGAGTGTCCACCCAACTCTTCAGCATTGTCCCCTGCTGCTCTTGCCTGAGCAAAGAACACCAGCTGCTGGACACCCAGAGAAAGCCTCAGGCAGGCTCCTGGTTTAGGGGCTCCAGGCACCACGTATGGCTATGAGGCACTTCAAGTGTGCCTCGTCCAAACTGAGATGTGCTAAAAGTGTACACTGTAATGCCTACTGACTTTAAAGACATGCTACCAAAACAAAGGATATCAACTACCTCTTTCACGTTAATACACTTTCTCATTTATCTTTATCAATATAAAGATACATGGTAGTGCTTCAGACAAATCGGGTGAAACAAAGTTAAGTTTACCTGTTTGGTTTTGCTTTTTTAGAGATGGGATCTAGAAAATGTTTACATCACATTTGTGGTTTACCTGCTATTGCAGTTTGCCAGTGTTGGCCTAGAGAATTATATGTAAACTGAGTTTGATAATCCCAGTGTCAACACAAGTTTGATCACAGGAAGCTTGGAATCTGTTAGGGGTCCAGAGAAGCCTAATCTTGCCACAAATGGCTTCCCAGGGGAAGGGAAGCCTGGTCTAGCACTTGGAGGGATATGTACCCCACAAAAGGAGAAGAGGATACAGACCAAAGCAGAAAGAGTCCAGGTTGTGCTGTGACTATAGTCACTAGACTAGAAGCGGAGCTGTGGCTCAAGTGGTAGAGTGCTAACCTTGAGCTGAACAGCTCAGGGACAATGCCCAGGCCCAGAGTTCAAGCCCCACCACCGACAAAATAAATAAATAAAGTCACTAGACTGTTTTGGGAGAGGCAGAGACTCAAGTAGTCACCACAGCTACAAGTCCGACCAGATGAGGCTCAAAAGTGAACTTTGTTTCTGGAAGATGAGAAGTGTGGAAGATAAGTGTGAAGGCAGGCTGGGATGACAGCCATCTGTGAAGCTAGGGCTCAGGTGAAGGATGATGAATCTGCTGTAGGCAAAGGAAAGTGCTGGCTGCAGCGAGGGAGAGCAGGGGGCGGATCCCTGAAGACATAGGAAAAACAGGTTAAGACTTGCAGCGTGGTGGCCTCAAGATCTCTCTGTGTCCGTTGGCTTCCCAGTAACTCTCAGGACCATGAGCCAGGACAGCTCCAGCTCTGCTCACTGATCTGACCTTGACTGCAGCACCATACCACCTGAGCCTCACTTCCCCTGCAGGGTCCTTTAAGAATGCTGAGCAATTGCCTGTAATCCTAGCTACTCAGGAGGCTAAGATCTGAGGATCACCGTTCAAACCCAGTCCGGGCAGGAAAGTCTGTGAGACTCATCTCTAATTAACCACCAGAAAACTGGAAGTGGCTCTGTGGCTCAAGTGTAGAGTGCTCACCTTGAGCTGAAGAGTTCAGAGACAGCCCCCAGGCCCAGAGTTCAAGACCCACAACTGTCAAAAACAAAAAAAAAATGCTGAGCAAGGTTGGCCTTGAGCAAAAAAGCCAAGTGAGAAAGAAAGGCTCTGAGTTCAATCCCCAGGATCAGCACAAACACAAAAAGAATACTGACAGGGGGCAGTGGGGAGACTGAACATGAAAAGCCCCCTAGACCCTCCATGGGGAGTGAGGGAAGGGAGGGCCACGGGGAAGCAGACACCTGGCTTTCACAAGCTTCAATTCTACCTGAAGAACAAGGCAAGCCCTTGGGACAGCGGGGAAGCTTAAATTGCCGGTGGGCTCTTCCTTGGTGGGGAGCTTTCAAGAAAGGAGATCTGCTGTGTGAGGTAGAAGGAGTTGCTTCCCCACTCTGAGCTGTTTCCTAGTTGAGGAAATAGAGAGGGAAGCTTCTTGTAGGATTAAATGAGAGAATAGGCCCAGCCTGGTGCTGGCACCAAGTAGGTATGATATGCCTGAGGAGACTGTTACTGAGAAAGTAACTGAGGTCTACTGAACACCCCCTCTCCAAATCTCAAGGGCTAACATGTATTTGTGGAAAGTAAAGCTGGATGAAGGAATGGCAAGGGAGACCCAAATCAGAGAGTAGAGCTTCGTCCCTCAGCACACCTTCTTCCTCCACCCAAAGTCAGTGAAAACTCACTGAGCACCTGCCCTGGGCCAGGATAACTATAGCTTGCTAATGCCAATGGAAATCCTAGGACTCTAAAGCCTGTCTCCCAAGACTGCAGGTTCAAGCACAGGGGGCTCTCACTGCTGCCCATCCTGGGAATCTCAAATGTCTTTGCTCTGGGGGCCTCTCCCGTCACTCAGAAGAGTTTAGAGGTTCCTTGGCGCTCCTGCAGCACCCCACCTGTTTTACCTTTCACCTCTCAGCTGAGCCTTCCAACTCCCCAGATATGAAGTGGATGCCAGGAAACATTTGCTGAATGATTCGTGAAAGACAGAGTTTAACAAAAATCTGCAATAGCCAGACACCAGTGGCTCACGCCTATAATCCTAGCCACTGAAGAGGCTGAGATCTGAGAATCACCGTTCAAGGCCAACCTGGGCAGGAAAGTCCACGAGACTCTTACCTCCAATTAACCACCAGAAAACTGGAAGTGGCATTATGGCTCAAAGTGATAGAACACTAGCCTTGAGTGAAAAAGCTCAGGGACAGCGTCCAGGTCAAGCTCCATGGCCAAAAGAAAAAAGAAGAAGAGGAAGAAGAAGAAGAGGAGGAGGAGGAGGAGGAGGAGGAAGAGGAGGAGGAGGAGGAGCAGCAGCAGCAGCAGCAGCAGCAGCAGCAACAGCAGCAGCAGCAGCTAATATTATCTAGTGGTCAGCACTCTTTTGTGTGTGTTTCCTTGGACTTGAATTCAGGGCCTAGGAGCTGTCCCCCTGAGCTTTTGTGCTCAAGGGTAGCACTCTACCACTTGAGCCACAGCTCCACTTCGAGCTTTTAGCTGGTCAATTGGAGCTAAGAGTCTCCCAGACTTTGCTATCCGGACTGACTTCAAACGGTGGTCCTCAGACCTCACCCGGGCCCCACTAGCTTGGATTGCAGGCATGAGCCACTGTACCCAGTAGTGATCAGCACTTCTGAGTATGACTTAACCAGCAGCAACCCCCTACCCAAGATTCAGGCAGAAGGGACAAAGTACCCTCTCATGTAACTTACGGAAACAGTCACCTGCATGTGGCACTTTGGGACCTAAGAATGTACATTAGGGAGCAAAATCCCCAGACTAGTCATTGGATTTCCCAGGCCAGCCTTCAGGCTCCTCCTTTCCCAGCCTGCCCAAGGTGGAAAGGCAGAAGTTTAGACTGCACACACGTGCCTATCCCAGACCGAGACTACCGCCCACCAGCGCAGTATAGACCCTGGCCAGGGCCAAGCCTGCTTCCCCTCAGCAGCTCAGGCTGCAGCGGCCACTCCTCCCAATCCCCTCCCAGTCTCCTCTTCCACCTGACCACGTGTCAAATATTTAAATGCCACCATCCCACCCCAGCCCAAGGCCCAGGCTGGTGGTTCCACACACCGTCCAGAGCTTCCGCTACTGTAGCAGGAGGGCGCCAACCTTCCCTCTCGCCGGTCCCTCCCCTCCGTCCCGCTGCCCCAGCTGCAAGCAGCTGCCCAGACAGACTGACAGGCAGACTCTAAGCCACCAGCTGGGCTGGCTCCGAGAGGGTGCAGAGCTGGGCTGTCGCAACCCAGAGGCCGGGGAAGCCAGGCCCCAGCGCTGGCCTAAGCTACAGAGGCCAGGGGTGCACCGCCCCACCTGTCCAGGCGCCCAAGGGGGTAGATCTCCGTCCCCTCTCGGGGTCTCGGTCTCCCCATCTACACAGAGGTCAAAGGTTGAGCTCCCGGGCGCCTCTGGTGAGTTAGTGCGGATGCTCTGGGCCGAGGCTGTCCGTTACCGGGGTGCAAGCCCCACCCCAGTTCCACCTGCCCCCACAGTCCCCGTCGCCCGCCGGCGCGCTTCCTCCTCCCCTCCCCATCCGCCCTCAGATTCTTTCCAGATGTGCGCCGCGGGAGGGGCCCAGGGGCTGGGACCCGCCGGAGCCGGACGGGAGAAAACACTCCTGCCCGGGTCCCGATCCCACCACGCGGGGGACGGGGCGGGGGGTGGAGGGGAGAGAGAAGGGATCC
>NW_012267277.1:1674393-1683293 GCF_000151885.1 Dipodomys ordii | reverse complement strand
CCACGCCTCCCCCCTGCCCCCCGCAAGATCGCGAAGGCGGGGTGTCCTGCCCGCACCGCTTCCTCGTTCCAGCCCCGCCGCGGTGGAGCCCGACCCTCCGGGAGGCCTCCTCACCTGGGCGGAGAGCCGCGGGCCGGCTGCCTGCACCCCGCGGCGCCCCCCAGCTCAACTTCTGCCCCACGCTGGAGGAGGATTCTGCAGCCGCCCCCCTCCCCAGGCTCCCGCACCTTTCCCTTCCCCTCGCCCACCCTGGGACTCCTCCGGCCGAGACCCCGCTGGACCCCTTCCCGGAAAAGCTTCCTGCCCTCCCACCCCGCTCGGCTGGCTCTGAGCCCACAACCTGGAGAGCCTTCATGGCCCCGGGGAGTCGGGGTGCATGCGGATCTGAGTCTAGGGAAGACAAGGGGCTGTGAACCGTGAGCCCTCCAGGCACCATCTTGCTCCCAGGTGCGGGAAACATTTTCCAAGTGAAGGAGCATTAACCACCAGCCGCGGAGGAGACCGGGTTGGGTGCCAGGGACTTCGCGGGTGGAAGGCGGTGGGGCTGGGGGTCGGTGTCAGTAGCATTCCGAGGGAGTAACAAGCTCCCGGATACAGCACCCCGGCCTGTGGGCAGGGCACTCACTCAAAGTAGCCTCTCCTGGCTTGTGGAGAAGGAAAACAAATAAACGTGGAGACACAACCTGCCCACCTCAATTGCCAAGGCCTGAACAAACGAATCGCGTGGAAGTAAAGCAGCACCAGAGTTTTATTTGTGCTGCCTGGCCAGGCCTCCTGTTTGCAGGTAGCACATGCGTGACGCTCCTGCAAAGGAAGCCTGCGGCTCCCCGCAGACAGAGCGACTGAGAAAACAGCCTTTCATCGGCTGAGCTGGGGCTCTGAGCCCAATCCTGCCCAATCCATAGCCCTCTCTGTGCTGGAAACAAGCAAGGCACGTGAGCATACTGTGTGTAGTCTGAATTTGAACCCACAGCTGCCTGTTTCCATTACACCAGTAACTCAAGAACTTAGCAAGACTGGGAAAGGGAAATATTTTGCCTTCTTTGGCCTCAAATTCCAGTCCTCTTGAATTCAAACTTGAGAGTTGTATGATTCATGGGACGGGACAAGGGCCAACACAGAGGCATCTCGTGTCTTCTTCTGAACACTGGCTTCAAGTGGAACTGAAGGAATAGGATTCAATGGGCTTGAATAAACACAAACCAAAACCATCTTGGATGAGAGAAACAGCACACACCCCAAGCCCATGAAGTGCCAGGCACTGTTCAAGATCCTTTTTTGTTTTGTTTTTGTTGGTCATGGGGCCTGAACTCGGCCTGAGCACTGTCCCTCAGCTCTTCAGCTCAAGTCTAGCGCCCTACCACTTGAGCCAAAGCGCCACTTCCAGCTTTTTCTGCTTATGTGGTGCTGAGGAATCAAACCCAGGGCCTCGTGCATGCAAGGCAAGCACTCTACCACTGAACCACCTTCCCAGCCCCTGTTCAAGATCCTTCTGTATGGGGAAGGTATTGTGCACACTCATACCAAATACCTGCAAGGCTTATGTGTTTTAGGGGACAAGCACTTGATTCCCTTAGCACCCACCCAACTCCCACTGCAACAGGCTTTGCCAAACTGGTCCCCGTGCATGCTTTGTGGCTGTGTGGTGGAGTTGAGTCTGGAAAAATCAGCCGTCACGTACTTAGGGGAGAGGTCTCAAGGAGTAAGTTAGTGTCATAAGGACCCCGGGGTCCTAGCCAGCCAGCATGAGCCTCAGGACATAACACGTAGCCTTTTTAGTTATCACGGAAAGTGATTGCAAGAGTAACATGCAAGCAGTCCTCTGAGTCAGAAGAAATGCACACTAATAAGCCCCTCACTGTGAAGGGCTCCCAGGAAGTGTGTGGAGTACGTGACCAACTCCCAGATCAGAAATGAGATGCATAAACACCTGTAGTGGACAGTGCAGTCAGGGCCCACTTGGGCTGTCCCACCAGTAACTGACTAATTGGAAATGACTAATTGGAAAGATCAGGGAAATCTCCTCCCCTGAGTTCCATAAAGACCATGTGACAAATGAATTGCCAACAGCAGCCCTCTCTCGGGACCTCTTTCTGCAGTGGGAGCTTTGCTTTGCTTTCTAAATGAACCAACTTCCAATTCTTCACTGTCACCCTCTATTGTCATCCATTCTTTGAATTCGGACCAGAACTCGAGTGCTGAAAGGCACGAGCGACCATATCTGTTTGAAACAGTATTGGGTGGAATCATTCAGTGTTTCTGGAGGAAAGATGGAGATGATCTTGCTGTTCTAGAACAAAGTGCTCTCGCTTTCAGGAGGGCTGTAGAGAGTTAACTTTGAAATCTGGGCTTCCTGAAGCTATCTGTGCTGCCCTCAATTTCAGTTCTTATTCCAAACTTCTATAGTGTGTGGTGTTAAGTATAAGCTTTGTATATAGAGCTGGGTTCAAATGAAAATAAAAAATACCTACACCTCACAGAATGCCTCCATTAAGTGGGAAAATTCAAGGACTCTGTACAGCATTTGGCACATGGTGAGAGTTCCATAAATGACAGCTGTTATTACAAACTCCCCCACACCTGACCAAAAATCTAGGAATTTTTAAGATACGAATGAAAAAGCTAGCCATAGTGATCTATGTCTGTAATCCCAGCAGTCAGGAGGCTAGGACAGAAGGATTTTGAGTTTGAGGCCAGGGTAGCCCACATTAGCAAGACCCCCATTTCAAGACAGACTTAACATGCAAACAAAATGGAAATGACAAGTGGCAAGAATTAAACAGAAACCTCTCTGCTGCTCAGGCTGAGTGCCTCTTAATTAGAAACAGTAAGAAACAAAGTACATGCAAAAGAAGAGAGAAGAAAAACATGGTAGAGAGAGCTGAGACTGAAGAATTAGAAGGCTGGGCCATGGAGGGAGAGTGATGAATAGGGGGAGAGAAAGAGAAAGGAACAATGTGCTATATCATCAGAGAAGAACATAATTGCTCTTACCTTGAGCTCAGAGCCCAAGACCTTGCCTTAGCAAGCAGCAGAGTCCCAAATAACGGTGCTATGGCAGTCACTTGATTGAATCACAGGGTATCATGTGGAGATCGATGGATTCCATTTGAAGGATCTTCACAAGAGAGATGTCCACCAAGGATGACTCAGAGAATGATAGAAAAACCACAAGCCATGTGAGGTACCCAAAAGTCTTGAGTGGAACTGAGCAAAAAATAAGTCTTTCTGGGCTCCTGTAACATTGCCTACAAACTACTACTGGACTTCTCTTGAATCTCATCTCTCCACTAGATTATGAGCTCTCCAGAGGCAGAACCTCATGTTCAACAAAGTCTCCTTTCTAGTCAGAAAAACCACCATTGTGATAAAATTCCCTCCATCCAAGATACCCACACCTTCATTCCCTATAACCCATGATCATGTGACATGACACAAAGGGCTTGCAGATATGATGAAGTTTATAGATCCCCTTTTCTCAGTGCTGTGTTGGGGATCAAACCCAGGGTAAGTGATCTACTACTAAGATGATACCCCAACCCTCAAAGTTATAGGTTTCAAAATAGGGAGTTTCTCCTGGATTTTCCAGATTTGCCTAATCTAACCATGTGAGCTATTAAAAAACCAGAGATCCTTTTTTTGGCTGGAAACAGAGGACACAAAACAGAAGGGGTGTTCAGAGAAACTGAGAGACTAGATTCATGAGGACACAACTCGTTTCAAAGGTGACGGAGCCATGATCCAAAAAAGGGGGCCTGATCTGTGGGCTGACCCACCCTCGGGCCATCAGCAAGGGTACCAGGACTTCAGGTCCACAGCACATGAACCTGAGTTTCTCCCAAATCCCGAATAAGCACCAGAGCCACGTGACTCTGAGTTCTGTCTTTTGAGTTCTCCAGGCAAGAGTCCTGGGCAGCAATCCCTTGATCATAGGATACTTGGACTAGAGAAGGCAATTGAACCCAATGGGGCTCATGAACGTACAAATGTCACTGTCCCTTGCTTTAGTCCTATTCAGGTTTTCAGGATCCAGTTCCAATGAGAGTTGCCTATGCTATCATTCTGTGGCTTGACCATTCTACTCCTTGAGCCAAAAAGAAAAAATGGATGCTAGGAAGGTGACTCAGTGGTAGAGTGTT
Organism: Dipodomys ordii; assembly: GCF_000151885.1. Taxonomy (NCBI): domain Eukaryota; kingdom Metazoa; phylum Chordata; class Mammalia; order Rodentia; family Heteromyidae; genus Dipodomys; species Dipodomys ordii. The sequence goes on along the minus strand of NW_012267277.1, from coordinate 1,679,154 downwards.
TGCCTTGCATGCATGAGACTCTGGGTTCAATTTCTCTGCACCACATAAACAGAAAAAGCTGGAAAAGGTGCTGTGGTTGAAGTGATAGAGCACTACCCTTGAGCTGAAGAGCTGAGGGACAGCGCCCAAGCCCAGAGTTTAGGCCCCATGACCAACACACACACACACACACACACACATACACACACACACACACACACACACAAATAAAAATGAAAATGAAAATGACAAAAGTCAAGGGATGGGAGGAACAACTTCGGTTGCGTTCACACTAAAAAAAAAAAAAAGCTTTGACAACTTTAAAAAAATTTTTTTTATTTTTTTAGTTTTGTTGTTGGTTGTGGGCCTGGGCACTGTCCCTCAGCTCTTCAGCTCAAGACCAATGCTCCACCACCTGAGTCACAGCGCCACTTCCAGTTTCTGGTGGTTAACTGGAGATAAGAGTCTCACAGACTTTCCTGCCCACGCTGGCTTTGAGCCGTGATCCTCAGATCTCAGCCTCCTGAGTAGCTAGGATTACAGGTGTGAGCCACACGCTGGCTTTGAGCCGTGATCCTCAGATCTCAGCCTCCTGAGTAGCTAGGATTACAGGTGTGAGCCACTGGTGCCCTGTCTCAAATTTGACAGCTTTTGAGTACTGTTTCTACCGAAGTAAGTTATGAACAAACTCAGGTATAAACAAGTAAATAAGAAGAACATATTTTGATAAATGGTAGAAAGCTTCAAGAATGTCAGTGACATGTTGACATCCATCTCTTGTAATGGGTTTTGGCCTCAGATCTTGCTAGCTGAGTATAAAGTAACTTAATATAGAGTTATATAGTAACTTTAAAACAAATCTGTGGTTGGAGCCTCTAGTTTATTCAGGACCAATTTTTATTCTCAGCAAGTTCAACTGACTTTCAGTGTGAACTTTTGTTTCTTACCTTCTGCTAACTAAGCAAACAATTCCTCCCCCTCTTTGGTCTTTCCATCTCTCACATATTTGTGAACTGATATCACCCCTGCCCTGCATATCATTTTGCCAAGTTTAAGGCTTCTTCTAGCTGGTCTAAGTCAACAATTTTGTAACTCTACTGTTTCTTTATATCCAAAACTCTTTTGTCCCCCCCCCTTTTTTTTTTTTGTCGGTAGTGGGGCCTGAACTCTGAGCCTGGGCACTGACCCTTAGCTCTTCAGCTCAGGCTAGCACTCTACCACTTGAGCCACAGCACCACTTCCAGCTTTTTCTGCTTATGTGGTCCTGAGGAATCGAACCTAGGGCCTCATGCATGCAAGGCAAAACACTCCACTACTGAGCCACCATCCCAGCCCTTTTTTTCCTGCCCTAATGATGTGTATAACCTTAAACAAAGAGTGTTCTTCATACTAAAAAGACACATTTAAAATTTTATAGGCTCATACCTATAATCCTAGCTACTCAAGAGGCTGAGATCTGAGGACCATAGTTTAATCCCTGCCTGGGCAGAACAATCTATGACGCTCTTATCTCCAATTAACCAGCAAAAACAAAAAACAGGAAATGGAGCTGTTACTCAAGAGGTAGAGTACTAGCCTTAAGCAAAAAAGCCAAGCAAGAGCACCAGGAACTGAGGTTTGGTGTTTTTCTTTTTCAAAAGAAAAGAAAACCTGCCATTGTTAGAGAACCAGTACTTATTGCTTCTCTGCCTGCAATTTATGCAACTTTATTTATTTTATTTTCACTTTTTGCAGTGCTAGGATCACATGTAGAACCTAGAGCATGCTAGACAAGCACTCTATCATTGAGCTACAAGTATCCCCAGCCTTCTGCCTGTGATTTAAGTAAGTAGCATACTATAATCAATTTTGCCTGATTTTACATGAAAGTTTATGGACACAACAACTATAACCACTAAAACATTGAGCATTTACTACTTATTACTCTAAATAGTATTGTGAATATTTACAAGTATTTAAATGACTATTCATAGAATCCATTAAATGGATGTAATTTTTTTGCAGCAAGTTTGGGATATATATGTGTGTGTGTGTGTGTGTGTGTACATGTATATACACACACACACACATATATATATAATTTTCTTCAAGAAGTCTGGCTAAAATTCTAAACCAGATTAAACTTCTAGCCAAGTGGAATCAGACTCCACATTTCTTTTTTTTTTTTTTTGCTGGTCATGGGGCTTGAACTCTGGGCCTGGGCACTGTCCCTCAGTTCTTCAGCTCAAGGATAGCCCTCTACCACTTGAGCCACAGCACGACTTCCGCTTTTTCTGCTTAGGTGGTGCTGAGGAATTGAACCCAGGGCCTCATGCATGCAAGGCAAGTGCACTCTACCACTGAGCCACCTTCCCAGCCCTGACTCCACATTTCTTAAGAGCCAGAAATCTGGCCCCAAATCCTCTGTTCTAACCAAGAACTAAAGAGCTGTTTGTTTGTGACAGTCTTCAGATAGATCTAAAACTAGACCTTTCCAGAAGATTTTGTAACTCTGTTGAGAAAAATTCTAAAATTTGGGCAGATTTGAAGGAGGTTCCTGATAGCACATAAAAATCTTTGGGCCCAGAGCCAGGCGCTGGTGGCTCATGCCTATAATCTTAGCTACTCAGGAGGCTGAGATCTGAGGATCACGGTTCAAAGCCAGCCCGGGCAAGAAAGTCCGTGAAACTTTTATGTCCAATAAACCACCAGAAAACCGGAAGTGGCGCTGTAGCTCAAGTGGTAGAGTGTTAGCCTTGAGCTGAAGAGCTGAGGGAAAGCACTCAGGCCCAGAGTTCAAGCCCCACTACTGACCAAAAAATAAAAAAATCTTTAGGCCCTCCATCAACTCTTAAGTACAAATTCCTAATCTGTATCAATGGGCCTCTGAGCAAACTGAGTCCCAAGGAATCAATTACCCAGAGGAATAATTTGACTGATTCTTTTCTAGTCAATAATATCAAGCAAATTTCTCTGTGTTCAAAAAGCAATCAAGGCATTGGGTAACAAGAATGACAATGTTTGGCCAAAACGCAAATCTTCTGAAAGACATACTAAGTAATTCTGTCTCCATTCATTTAGTGACAGAGACTATTACATTTTAATGGCTCTTAAGGAGAATGTAAAGACTCAGTCAACAAAACAAATTGTCCTCAATCCTAATGTTATGTGAACTCAAAGAATTGTCTCAGAATGTTCCAAGGAGTAATTTCTGCAAGTGAAAAAAATATCGTCCTAACACTGGGCCTCATCTGCACAATCCCCAATGTGTCTGACCATTTACAATGAACTCCATCTCACTGCTAGTCCTCAAGACCCAGCAATGAAGCCAAACACTGCTACTCCCTTTTCACAGAGGGAGAAATAGGCTGAGTCCTTACAGGGTCCTTAGCTCAAGGTCTCTCACAACTAAGCACCAAACCCCGTATCTGGCAGGGCAGGCCCCAAAGTTTTCCTACTAAACTAGGCTGCTCTAAGTGTATTCTTTTCTAAAGTTGCTAACATTCCAAAATTGTTAAGTTTCTAGCTTCTTTTTTCTTCCTAAGATGACATACGTGGGGAACACAGAAGGATAGTTCTATGTGACTGAACATTTCACAAGGTATTTTACAATCTATAAAGAACTCTAATATCATTGTAACATCTTCATTCCTTCAAGAAGTAGCTTTTGCTCTTACTCAGATGGACACTGAATCAATACTAGAGACACAGAGCTAATGGTTTCCACGTTCAAGATATCTAAAGAGACCCATCCTAAAGTAATAACCCCTATTTGTACTGGAAGAAACTAAAAGCTATGAGACTGGACGGTCTATCTAACTTAGCCTGCTGGAGGTAGAGACAGAGCCTCATAAGGTCCTGATAAAGCCTTTGACTATATGTAGCACCTGCTCTGAACATTGCTTCCTAAACTTGCTTCTATGGCTACTTTTTTTTTATATACTCAACAAGGCTTGTAGAAGTGAGAACTCATACACATCTGGACAGGCACAACAATAAATAATTTTAACGCACAAACAACCCATGGCTACTTCTTCAAAACATAATAAAAGTCACTAGGGAACTGATTTTTCTTACAATTTCAGGCCACTTCCATCTGAAGTTGAAAGACCATAATGAGAGGCTGCAAATATTTTCTAAGGAAGGTCAGAACAAATGAGAAAGCATTTGTAATGTTTTATTTCATCATCAGGGCAACAGAAGGTCTTTGTAACAGAGAATGTAATTCTGAGACAGGATTTCCAATCCTCAGAAACACCTCTGTGAACATGATAGTTATTTAGTTCTTCCTTCCCTTTTTCTTTTTCCTTCCTTCCTTCCTTTCCTCCCTCCCTCCCTTCCTCCCTTCCTTCCTTCTTCTCTCCTCTCCCCCTCCCTTTCTTTCAATGAGGATCCAGTGGCTCACACCAGCAATCCTAATTACTCAGGAGGGGGATCATGGGTTGAAGCCAGCTAGGACAGAAAAGTCCCCAAGATTCTATCTCCAATTAACCATCAAAATGCTAGATTGGAAGCATGGCTCAAATGGTGAAGCATCAGCCATGAGCAAGAAAATTGAATGACAAGAATGTTGAGTAAGATCACAAAGCCTTGCATTCAAGACCTGTTGGGTCTTCGTCTGTCCCACAAAAGACGGACCGGGTCCGAGGAAAGGTAAGTGCGGCGGCTCGACCCGTTCCCTAGCCTACCTCAGCCCAGGAGACAATCAGACACAGCAGGGAGCCAAATCCAGCAGGTAGAAAAACTCCTTTATTAACAGAGAGCAGCCCCTTTTAAAGACAAAAAGGGTGGGTGGTATGGTAA
>NW_012267277.1:1668845-1673508 GCF_000151885.1 Dipodomys ordii | reverse complement strand
AGGAATCGAACCCAGGGCCTCTGGCATGCAAGGCATGCGCTCTACCACTGAGCCACCTTCCCAGCCCCCAATCTATCTTTCACCCTTACAATCCAACCAACCCAGTTTTGCAGTGGTCACCAGTAACTTGAATGTTACCAAATTTAGTTCAATAAGCATTTCAACATCCAATTATTGGACCTAACATAATTGCCCTTTCCCCATTTTGGCTCTACTCTCTTCTGGAGTTTTCTCTGGCCCTCCCTTCTATACCTGAAATCTGAGAAGCTAAAAATCTACCCCAACACTCCTTTCTTTCCTCACTCAAGCAAATACCATCCATTCCTGTAGCTTTAAATACAACCTATATGTTCATGACTTCCAAAGTAATAGTTGCAAGCTGACCTTACCCCTGAGCTCCAGTCTTGTAAATTCAATTGCTTCTTTAATGTCTCCATTTGAAAGTCTCAGGCATCCCCAAACAAAGTTTAAAAGAGGAAATTGTCAGGCATGGTGGTGCGTGCTTATAAAGATTTTGAGTTTGAGGCCAATCCAGGTAAAGTTAACAAGACCCCAGATTAAAACAAAATACAGGCTGAGCACTGGTGGCTCACATCTGCAATCCTAGTGCTCAGGAAGCTGAGATCTGAGAATCACAGTTCAAAGCCAGTCTGAGCAGGAAAGTCCTTATCTCCAATAAACTAGTAGAAAACCAGAAGTGGCACTGTGGCTCAAGTGGCAGAGCACTCACTTTGAACTGAAGAGCTGAGGGACAGCACCCAGGCCCAGAGTTCAAGCCCTAGGTCCGACAAAAAAACAAATTACAAAAATACAAAAAGGACTGGGGTATGGCATAGTTGCCTAACCTATGTGAGGCCCCAAGTCAAGACCCAGTGACCCTACCCCATCTCCACACAGAGGAAATTGTTTCTACCTTTCCCTCAGAAACTTGTTCACCCCATCCTCATTCCAGTCAGGTCCACCTTGTAAATGGCCATACTGGCAGACATTCTTACCCCTTGTCAGGTTCTGCCAGCTCCACTTTTGCCTATTTTTGCATATGTCTCCACTACTGACAGACACGCTAGGCAGACTTCTATGGTCTTGCACGCACACACTATTCTCAGGCCCTCTGCCCCAACACATCATTCTCCCCTGTGTCTCCAGCAAAGGCTGAAATTGCTACAGCAACCAGCTTTTGGTCCTGTGCCCACACGTACCCCAACCCTATCCTTTCCTGGTACACATGAGTTATGTGGGGTACATGAATGTCTCAGACAAAGAAATGGGAGCAGCTTTAAGAGCACTCTGTCTTTTTCTCTTCCTCTGTGATGAAGGCCATGAAGATACACAGAAGTGAGAAAGGAGCTTACAGAGCTGTGTCATCAACTGCTCCTGACTGCACTATGGAAATATAAATGCCTTACAGCAGTGAACAGTTTTCCATGAAATAAGTCCCTTTGCACTTTCCCATTTCACCTTGGACCTGTGGTTCCTGCTTACTATATAGCCATTGGCCCCCCGGGCTCACATTGGCCCCCTTGTAATTTTTGGAAAAAGCAAAGCCCCTAAACTTTCCACCTTTTCATGCAAAGTTCCGAGCACTAAATTTCTTGCCAAGTACCAGTGGCTCACACCTGTAATCCTAGTAACCCAAGAGGCTGAGATTTATAAAAAAAAAAAGTCCCTGAGACTCTTTATCTTCAATTAACCAGCAAAAAGTTGGAAATGGCGCTGTGCCTCAAGCAGTAAGGTACCATTCTTGGGCAAAAAAAGCCATGTGAGAGTACAAGGTCCTGAGTTCAAGCCCCAGAAGTGCCATGCACACATGCGCAGGGATTCACACGTGTGCACGCACATGCACACACACATACAATCTTTCTTAACTACTTAGAAGCCCCACATTATCACTGTCCCATCTTTTCCTGCACAGCATGTCAGTCTGTTAAACCACTCATTCTACATAAGGAAAGATCTTGATCCATCTCCAGTGTCTAGCGCTGTACTTTCTATACAGCACCGTCTATAAACAGCAGGCACTAGTTAGTACCTGATAAATAAATGAATGAAAAAATACTCTAAAAGTAGGACAGAACTCTATGGATCATTCCCCAGGAGCATGTAGTGGCAGTGTTGGTAAGGACAGTAAAGGAGCTCACTACCACTTACCTAGCATCACATGACCTGCTCAATCATGGCCCGCCAGGAACAAGGTTTAACCCTGACCTTTCACTTCAAGACACAGCACTATACATTTTTACTCCTCAAACTAATTTCTGCTTTCATTAGCTCATCATTTGATATCTGAGACCTGGGAGGGCAAATGATGCAGCAAACCCGAACTGTGGCTACATCCGACATTTCACTGGAATGCTACTCTGGGAGTGTTTTTCTTCTCAGAATAAGAAGCCAGGAACTCATCTGGGGACTTGGGCTGGATGAGTTTATACTCAGGTCTTTCCACCAAATGTTGTTCTGTCGGTCACAAAACCTGTGAAGCTAAATGGCCTCAGGTGACCTGAACCACAGTACTGACTCTATCAGCCAGGGCTAAGCATGTGAGTGTGTGAGCATGTGCATGTGCCTGTACATGTCTGTGTGTCTGTCTGTCCATCTTTGGGTAAAGTAATAACATAACACTGGGGCCTGCCTGCATTGCTCCCCAAAACTCCCAAATAATTCTGTGGAGCTAGAAGGGACCATAGAGATGGTGGCATTAAATCCACTGTATGATCTACTTTGGAAAGAGATCCAGCCAGGCAGTTATTTACCTACCTGAAAGAAGTCTTGACTTCTGGTCAAGTACAAGTACTCTTCCCAATATACATGGCATCTTAATGGAAAACTAGTGATTATGTCAAAGCAACCAGGTGATACTTTCCAAGTAACAGTTTGTAACTGCCCCCCACCCAAGTTTTCCTACATGCACCATCACCAGGAAACTCTGAGCAACAAGAACACACAGTAAAAATAAAGGAAATCAGGAAGAGCTACTTTATTTTCTATTAAATATTCTTCCAAAAGTATTATTTTTATTCCATGTCTGAGTGATAAGAAATAATATTAGAATTTGAAAGACTATAATGAAAAGGCAAATGTGGATAATTACTTAAGCATAGGAAAAAGAAAAATTATAGTAAAACTTAATGAGATTATAATTTGAAAATTGTGCATCTGAAAAACAAATGTATTTTTTCTATTATTTTTAGCAACAGCATTATATGACTCTAATACCCTGATTTTTCAAGAAATAAACCCATTTTAAAAATATTTTTACTTTAAAAATAGGCCTGTGTTCAACTACAAAATTTCCCCCAAGCTTTGATCATAATTCCTTTTTTGGGGGAGGTATGGTTTCTGATGGTATGACATATGCAAAACTTTTAGATTTTTTTTCCTGGTTAATCCCAATGCAGAATGTTAAGAACTATTAATAAGAAATCCAATAAGGTTATCAACTGTAAAACACTAATTACTGCTCAGCTATTAGTATTTCTGTTTTACCCTAGTTCCCGCAAAGAAAAGTCTTAAATTGAATCTTCAGCAGAATAAATCTTACATATAGCTCTAAGAAAAACAAGAGCTTTCGTTTACATAATCCTTAAGATTTTACTGTTCCTAATTTTATTCTGAAACTTAAACTCACCCCAAACCATAATTACCATACTAACTTTATCACGTACAATTGTATGGAATTCCGCCAAGCAGTAGTACACCACAAGACCCTGTTTACCCAGAGATTAGGAAAAACATGATCCATCACCCTGATTTAACAACAAATCTAACTTATGCTAGTTGCCTGTGTATGGTTTCAAGCTAAGCTGTGACAATACAGGAGATGGAGAGATATCTAAATATCTCATCTTGGTTTCCCCAAGTTGTCAGAGGTGTTCTTCACAGTTTAGCTTTGCCTGGCTGAAGTTGAAGACTCTGTAACTTCATTGCCAGGCCCATGTTGCCAGTGATTTTCAATTTACCTTGGAAGAAGGCCTGTAAGAAAAAGCAAATCGTTACTTGGTGATTCTAACGTTTCTAGACTATCCTATCCAAAACTACATAGCTCCTTGATTTGTTCAAGAGCGCACTTAGAACCACTATCAACATGAAAGAATCTGCAAAGGCCATGCTTTAAGTAGAGCAGTAGAAAGGAACACTAGTCCCAAACTGAGTCTGTCTTCACCTGCCTTCCTCAAAAGTGGTCCCTCTCCTAAATATCAGACAAAGTGGGTTCATAATAGATTTCATTTAAAAAACATTCTACATGAGTTGGAAATACAAACTGAAATTTTCAGTAGGCTGCTCATTTAGAAACTGAGGATTCAGCAGATGCCAGTACTCATGCCTGTAATCCTAGCTACTCAGCTGAGATCTGAGGGCTGTTTCAAAGCCAGCCCAAGCAGGAAAGTCTGTGAGACTCTTATCTCCAATTAACCACCAGAAAACCTAGAAGTGGTGCTGTGACTCAGAGTGGCAGAGTGCTAACCTTGATCAAAAGAGCCCCAGGATGGGCTGGGAAGGTGGCTCAGTGGTAGAGCGCTTGCCTTGCATGCATGAGGCCCTGGGTTCGATTCCTCAGCACCACATAAACAAAAAGAAAAAAGCCGGAAGTGGCGCTGTGGCTCAAGTGGTAGAGCGCTAGCCTTGAGCTGAAGAGCTGGGGGACAGCGCCCAGGCCCAGAGTTCA
>NW_012267277.1:1657528-1668795 GCF_000151885.1 Dipodomys ordii | reverse complement strand
TTGAGCTGAAGAGCTGGGGGACAGCGCCCAGGCCCAGAGTTCAGGCCCCACGACCGGACCCAAAAAAAAAAAAAAGAGCTTCAGGACAGTGCCCAGGCCCTGAGTTCAAGCCCCAAGATAGCACAAGAAAAAAAAAAATCCATTTAGGAGTCAGTAGAGGGTAGAGGAAACGCCACTAAAGGTTCTCCTTTCCCAGTGCAGGGCTGATCCCCGCAGGATGGCCACTAGCTCCACAGTGCTCAGTGCTCAGGTTACTCTTTGGCTCAGTGAAAGTGTCGGATCATTCCGAAGGGTAGAGCTACAATCTGTTCCATTTAACAATGCCTAGGATTAGACCACATGATCTTTTCTAAATTTGCCATGTAACAAAATCCCAGGAAAACTTAGAGAAATAGCAAAATGGGAACATAAGCAAGACTCTGGTCTTCACTTAGTCCCTGAAATCAGGAAGAGGTAGCCTCAGCTTTTCATAGATATACAAGAAGAAAAGCCTCTCAGGACTTCATCGGTCTGTTTTGTTTTGTTTTTTAAATACCTCCTGGTAGGGGTGACTAATTCCTTTCCTTTCCCTCCCCCTGCCCTGTCTGGACAAACTAAATATTTCCTTTCTGTATGGGCACAAAGCCTTCTGTCTGATGACTTAAAGGTTGGGTGTCTTTTGGAACACAATATATTTAACATATGTCATTTAAACATATGGACTGAACCATTACATCTCTTTTTTTTTAGTTAAAAGTGATTTCTTTCTTCTTCTTCTTTTTTTTTTTTTTGGTGTCTGTCGTGGGTTCTGAACTCTTCTGGGCCTGGGCGCTGTAGCTCTTCAGCTCAAGGCTAGTGCTCTACTACTTGAGCCACAATGCCACTTCCTACTTTTTCTGCTTATCAAACCCAGGGCCTTATTCATACAAAGCAAGCACTCTACTACTGAGCCACCTTCCCAGCTCTGAGTTTTAATCTGGTCCTTGTGTGCTTTTCTCCTGGAGCGCACCTTGCTTTGTTCCAGCCAAACACTGAGAATTTCACTCAAGATTTCCAGTCAGGTCCTCTACTGAGCATAAGGGAAGGACATTAGCACTTTATTAGAGGGCTCTGTCATTTGAATCCTTAATTCCTCTGGCTGTTAACAAGTGCTGAAGGAAAACAAGCCAACAATTCACTCCTCCAACAGACCATCCACAGACACCCTGGGAGGTGAAGGGCAGCGAATGTGCCAAGGTGAGGCCATGTGTGCAGCGGGCCAGCTCCAGTCCTGGTGGCCTCTGCTGTGCCCAGATTTCTGGAGCAGGCAGCAAGGGACAAAGTGTAGATGCCAGTGTTGTGTGATCATCCAAAACGCCACAGGCCCAGGGTTCTCACACACCACAGACCTGTGTCTCACAGCTGCTTAGAAAAAGCATTTGAGAAGAAACATGTGATTGTTTTATCCAATCTTACAAATTACCAGGGAATGTCAGGAATAGAACCTGAAATTAATTAGGCCGAGGCAACAAAAACAAGTTACAATGTGGAGCAAGGTCTTAGTTTCAGCTAAGAGGAAGCTCAGAATATGAAGCTGACTGAAAACTGTATATCTAGTCTAGTCTCTTAAAAACAAAAACAGAGGCACTTGAGAAATTGAGGACCAAGAGCTACAGAAGACATTTAAATATAATTTAACCCAACAGCTATTCATAAAAATCTAAAAGCAGCTTGATACCGGTGGCTCATGCCTGTCATCCTAGCTACTCAGAAGGCTGATACCTGAGGATCATAGTTCAAAGCAGCCTGGGGCAGGAACAGTCCATGAGACTCTCATCTCCAATTAACCACTAGAAAACCAGAAGTAGTAGCACTGTGGCTCAGAGTGGTAGAGCACTGGCCTAGAGTAAAAAAGTTCAGGGACAGCACCCAGATCCTGAGTTCAAGCCCCATGAATGACAAAACAAAACAAAACAAAAACACTTAAAAATATCAGACACTAGGCTAAGTTCTGGAACATAAAGAGCAGTAAGAGCAGTCTATCTTTGAAGATACCGCCTAATGGTGAAAAGACAAGCACATCATGACTGAGGAGCGCCGCCATCATACTTACTGACTGAGGATTCATTTTCCCAGTCATCAAAGCCAGCAAGTCTGAGTCGGCCATAGTGATTGTGCAGTCAGCCTTTTTATCTAAAATGGATACGCAGAAGGAAGAAGAGAAAAACACATATTCAGGCTCACATGGACATTTCACTCAAGACAGTGACTGCATCAAGAATCATAGTAGAGAACGTCCACATACACATCTATGGCAGCCTGGTACTGTGGCAACCTCCATATTCAACAGGGAATTAAGTTTAATGCAGTATACTTACATGGTAGAATACAATACAGCAGGATAAGGGATGATGTGGATCTAGACTACTGACCTGGAAAAAAATTAGCTTTATATTGCTCATGACAGTTAAGTAGGCTAGCTACAAAATAAATTGTAAGGATTCCACTTTTGCTTAAAAATAGTGTTCAATTATATAAGTATAAGAAGAATATGTCAATGTAGACACCAATATATTTTGAAGTTATTATGGTCAATAGATTATACTCACTCTCCTGCTATCTTTCCCTGCCTTTATCTTTGCCTCCAAGGTCAGCAGACCTGTGACTTACTCTAACCAAAAGAATGTGGAACCACTGACAGACTCCTGTCACGTCCTTCTGTTACATAAGCCTCCATCTCACTAGCAGACTCACACTTACTCTCTCCTGCTGACTCTGAACAGCTAGCTGCAGTGTGGGAGCTTCCCAAAAAGAGTGACATGCTTCCGCAGAGCCAGCATGACTCTGGCCTACAATCCGTAAAATACTAAAATTGTCATTCTCACACATTCAAGAAATGAATTCTGCCAATAACCTGGATAAGCATGGACACAGATCCTCCCAGTCAGATCTCTAGATGAGGACTATCACAGGTCAACACCTCAACCACAGCAATAACCCAGCTAAATGATCCTCAGTCTCCTGACCAATGAAAAAGTTCAAGGCAATAAATATGAGGAAAGGTGTATATGTGTGTACGTGTATGTGTGTGTGTGTGTGTGTGCACACGCGTGTGTGTGTTGGTCTGAGGGCTTGAACTCAGAGAGCCTGGGTGTGAGCTCCTTTTGCCCAAAGCTAGTACTCTACCACTTGAACCACAGCAACACTTCCAGCTTTTTCTGAGTGGTAGGAGTCTCATGGACTTTCCTGCCCAGGCTGGCTTTGAATTGTGATCCTCAGATCTCAGTCTCCTAAGTAGCTAGGATTACAGGTTGAGCTACTGGTGCCTGGCCAGAAGACTATTTTAAAAACAACCCTCAGCCAGGCACTGGTGGCTAATGCCTGTAATCCTAGCTACTTCAGAAGCTAAGATCTGAGGATCACAGTTTGAAGCCAGCCAGGGCAGAAAAATCCATGAGACTCTTATCTCCAATAAACTACTTTTTTAAAAAGCCAGTGAGTGCTAGCCTTGAGCAACAGGAGTTCAGGAATAGTGCCTGGGGCCCACAGTTCAAGCCCTATGATCAGCCAAAAAAATCCTGTGTGGCTCTACTTATAACTAGCATTTCCACCTGGGGTACAACATAGCCGTGTCCACTAAAAGACATGGTAAAGGTCCCCAAATGAGAACAATGCAGTTTTGAAAACCACACATGCAAACATAAGAGCAAAAGAAGCAAAGGCCTCAAAGACCAAGTCAAACTGCATGCACACCTCCACTTATACGCATTTCCAAAGTAAAATCAATCTGTGGTGATAGGACTTGGTAGGAGGTAGAACACAAGGGGTTTCTGGAATGTGTACATTTCTGCATGCTAGTCTGGGAGGTAGGCCCTTCAGATTTAGGCCTAAATAAAAGGAAAAAAAGTCACTAAAAACAAAACAGAAAAAAAGATGGTGGGCTAGATTTGGTCCACAGATTATAATTTGTCAATTCTAAGACTAGAGGGTAAAATTTTTTTGGGGGGAGGGGGGGTTGGTCTCGGGGCTTGAACGCTATCCCTCAGCTCTTCAGCTCAAGACAAACGCTCTACCACTTGAGCTACCAACGCCACTTCTGGTTTTCTAGTGGTTTATTGGAGGTAAGAGTCTCACAGACTTTTCCTGCCCGGGCTGGCTTTGAACCGTGATCCTCAGATCTCAGCCTCCTGAATAGCTAGGATTATAGGCATGAGCTACCAGTGCCCAGCTATTTTTTTATTTTTTTAATTTATTTTTGTTGGTAGTGAGGCTTGAACTCTGGGCCTGGGCACCGTCTCTGAGGTCTTTCACTCAGCCACAGTACCACTTTTAGTTCTCTAGTTAAATGGAGGTACAAGTCTTACAGACCGTCCTGCCTGAGCTGGCTTCACACTGCAATCCTTAGCTCTCAAACTCCTGAGTATCTAGGATTATAGGGATGAGCCACTGGTGCCCAGCAGAAAGTTTTTTGTTTTGTTTTATTTTATTTTCTAATTTTTTTATACCAAGTGTACTTATTTATACAATGCTCTTAAATTTGTAATTATAGTACCATTAATGTATAATAATAGAAAAAAACCCTGGGCAACAATAAGTAAAACCTCATTGTTAAATTAGCCATGACTACCTCAGGCAATCAGAGGTTTCTAGTGCAAAAGGAAAAATTCACTAGGAAAGTAAATGCTTTACTAGTCTGTGTTTTAGGCAACCAATCTCTAAAGCAATAGGGCTCTAACAGTGAGCTCCTCATATCACTGAGAACCAGCTCAAGTTAAAGCTTGCTTTCCAGAGCTGGGAATGTGGCTTAGTGGTAGAGTGCTTGCCTCGCATGTATGAAGCCCTGTGTTTGATTCCTCAGTACCACATAAACAGAAAAGGCCACAAATGGCACTGTGACTCAAGAGGTAGAATGCTAGCCTTGAGCAAAAGAAGGGACAGTTCAAACTCCAGGACTGGCCAAACAAACAAACAAACAATAGTTGGGCCTGATCTTAACATCCCAAAAATGGACTTGTAAAACACTGAAAGGCAACTCTGGAAAGCCTGGTTTCCTTTATGTTTGTGTGCCAATCCTAGTAGGCCAGAAAGGTCAACTAACATCCAAGATCACACAGCAGATTCTTGTTGCTGAAGGCCATACCCCCAACTTTGTGCTTTGCTGCTCCTTCTTGTTACAGGAAAGAGACAGACATTTCTCAGCTCTGTTTTAACTGGGCCTTTATCACTAGTTCAATAACATCTGATGAATCACAGATGCCTTCCCAGCTCCACAGGTCCTTTCTGGGAGCTTAGACAAGCCCATGGGTCCAAGAAAAATTAACATTTAATACATGGGCAGGGAGGAAGTAATGATTTACTCAGTACTTCCAGTGCTAGGTACTCTATGTAGTTATCTCATATAATCCCCACAACAGCTCTAAGGATAGAAACTATTCTCACCCTTTCTAGAAGAGACAATTTTGGACTCAAGGGAAGGTATTTGTTCTGCTTGGCCAAAATCTGAACCAAGGTTTGGGTGTCTCCAGGATACTTTTTTTTTCCGGAGGGTGGGGGGCACTTATGGTTTTCTGGTGGTTCATTGGAGATAAGAGTGTCACGGACTTTCCTGCCCAGGCTGGCTTTGAACCTTGATCCTCAGATCTCAGCCTCCTGAGTAGCTAGGATTATAGGTACAAGCCACCAGCACCTGGCTTGTACCAGGGTTCTGCATCCTATTGCTCATAAAGGAACCAGGCTGACAACTCCAGTGCTTGGGGGCAAACTAAAGGAATGGAGGAATAACAAGGAACCCACAGAGGAGGGAAAGATTTTTTTTAAAAATGTAAGTCTTTAACATAACCATGGATATAATCATTCTGGGTACCTAGCAAACAAGCAAATAAAAAAGAGCTGAGAAAATCTTACTTTGTACAGTAAGTAAACCTCCCAATGCTATGCCAGGGGCCAGAAGAACTAGCAATTCTCCTTAAGGTGCCAGTTCAAACTAGGACAGGTTATTGATGCTTTAATGCAACCGATCTCAAACAAATGGTCATTTGTTTGGTATATGTAAAAAGAGCTGGTAATTTCCAATAGTGGCTTTTACAGGTTAAGTCCACATTTCAGTGCCACTCCTGACTGCCAACAGGTGTCGAATTCGGCAGAAATTCCCTTGCGCCAAGGTGGGATCCCTTCAGTTCTGAGTTGGCACCTAATTGGGGTGGGGGGAAGGACTCATAGTAAGAATCCACCTGCAAAGAACAAGACTTTTTGAAATCATTTAACAGCTTTTTGTAAGCAAATTATCTTCCATGACCAACTAGTCACCCAAGCTACCACTATCAACAACAATAACATCTTAACATCTGTCTGAGATTAACAAAATAGAATTCTAAGTAATTATTAACCTTTTTCCAGTCTTGGGGCTTGAACTCAGGACCTGGGCAATGTCCCTGAGCTTCTTTTGCTCAAGGCTAGCACTCTACCACTTGAGCCACAGTGACACTTGCGGCTTTTTCTGTTTATATGGTACTGAGGAATCGAACCCAGGGCTTCAAGCATGCTAGGCAAGCACTCTACCCCTAAGCCATATTTACATCCCCTAGCTATTAATCTTTTAATGCTCAAAAAAAAAAAAAAAGACAGTACTGTATTCCCAAAGCTCTTTCTGTTTCAAAAAACTAGAATCTGGGTGGAGTTTGCACCTTTTTTCCTCCACCACCTTAGAGTGGCAGCTCATATGATGCAAACATAATTTTTTTTTTCTGCCCATGTCCACGCTGCTCATACCAGGTGGAATTCCTTGCTGTGATGCTCAGCTTTATGAAGTTTGCACTGATTTCTCATTCTGTGGCATACACTTCTTCCCTGCCTCTGAAGGCCACCCTCCACCTCTATTCCAGGAGCTCTGTGAATTGCTTGCCTAACTACCCTTGCAGAAGAAGCACCCATCCCTCCTCGCCAAGGCAAATGCACCACTTCTAATGGCATCCTCTCCCCCAGAACTTCCTCACTGATGTGTCACCACTGTGTCACCATCTGTGACAGGCCTCTTATCTACATGGCCTCCAGGTCCCATCAGCTTCATCCCAGCATCTACCTCTGACCACACTCGCTTTGCTCACAGCCACATTTCCATCTTCTCTCCCTGCCTCCACTCGCTTCCTTTCTAGTTCAGCAGGTCTGTCATAGTTGGGATATGAAGTGTCCCCACAAAAGGATCTATATTGAAGGATTGCTCCCCAGCTGGTGGTACTATTGAGAGGTGACTGGTTCATGGGGGAGCTAACGTCATCCACGGATTATGCCACCAATGAGTTTATAGCTGAATGAGCTGGTAGGAAGTGTGACCTGGGTGAACAAAGGAGGTCACTAGGGTTATCTTTATTTTTTTTATTTTTATTTTTTTTTGTCGGTCGTGGGGCTTGAACTCTGGGCCTGGGCACTGTCCCTCAGCTCTTCAGCTCAAGGCGAGCGCTCTACCACTTGAGCTACAGCGCCACTTCCGGTTTTCTGGTGGTTTATTGGAGATAGAGTCTCACAGTCTCTCCTGCCCGGGCTGGCTTTGAACCGTGATCCTCAGATCTCAGCCTCCTGAGTAGCTAGGATTACAGGCGTGAGCCACCAGCGCCCGGCTTAGGGTTATCTTTAAAGGTGATCTTGTCCCTGGCCCCTTCTGGGCCTTCTGCTTCCTGGCTGCTATGAAGTGAATAGCCTTCTTCTTCCATGACCTTTCACCACACACTAGCCCAGAAGCAACAGAACATTTGACCATGGACTGAACACTGAAGCTACTAGCCAAAATAGATCTCTACTCCTTTTTTTTTTTTTTGGGGGGGGGGGGCCGGTCGTGGGGCCTGAACTCTGGGCCTGGGCGCTGTCCCTCAGCTCTTCAGCTCAAGGCTAGCGCTCTACCACTTGAGCCATAGCGCCACTTCCGGCTTTTTTCTTTTTGCTTATGTGGTGCTGGGGAATCGAACCCAAGGCCTCAGGCATGCAAGGCAAGCGTTCTACCACTGAGCCACCTTCCCAGCCCCAAGATCTCTACTCCTTTAAGTTGTTTGTGTCAGGTATTTTGTCTTAGCAATGGAAACTAACAAGAGGTCTAAGACATCAGCTTCTTCTGTAAAACACAGCTCTTTCGCTGGGTGCTGATGGCTCATGTTTGTAATCCTAACTACTCACAGTTTGAAACCAGCTCAGGCAGGAAGAGTCTGTGAGACTCTTATCACCAATCAACCACCAAAAAAGCTGGAAGTGTAGCTGTGACTCAAGTAGTAGAGTGTTAGCCTTGAGAAAAAAAACAAAACAAAACAAAACAAAACCAAGACTGGTATAAGTACATAAATAAAGGAGGTTAGAGACTTAGCTCTCATGCATGGATGAGTATCATTTTCTCACAAAAAGTTTATCCTTCATCCTTCCTCTGTCTGTGCATGCTCACTAGCCTCTGCAAGATATTATGACAGAGTCTTCACCAGATGTAGCCACTCAATATGGGAGAGACTTTCCAGATTCCAGAACTGTGAGCCAATGAACTTCTAATGTTCATAATTCAAGCAATCTGTGACATTCTGTTACAGCAGCAGCAAACACTCTTAAGACAGGTGTCTTCACAAACTTGTCAATGAAGCAGTTGGTTGGGAATCTGGAATTTGGTGCCTGGGTCCATACAACATATAAACCTGACAGTTATTAGTATATAGACTATTTCCAAAGCATGAAGCTATATGAGATTCCTAAGAAGTGAATGAACTAGAAGAGAGGCTTGTGCTACCTCAGTGCTTAGAAGAGATAGAAATCAGCGAAAGAGACCATGAAGGAGCAAGCAGCCAGTAAGTAAGAGGAAGACTTTGAGGGCTGGGAATTCATGACTGTATTTAGCAAGATGGTGACCCTGTAACATTGGCAAGAGCAGATTTGAGACAAGAGATCAGGACAAAAGCTGACTGGAATGGGTTCAAGCAAGATTTGGGTGAGAGGAAATGGTGATGCGGAGTACAGATAGGTCTTCCAAGGCAACATAACTATGCAATGGGCCATGTGCTCCACAAGCTAGCCAAGAGAATTCCTAGTCAGGTGGTAGTGCACAATTGCTTAGAAGGCTGAAGTAGGAGGATTGTGATTTTGAGGCCATCCTGGCTACATAATGAATTCCAGGCCAGCCTAACCTATATGATTAGACCAGTCTTTAATATCTGAGGATTGGGAGGCAGGTGAGACATTCTCTTAATCCTTACATCAACCCTAGAAAGTAGGTGCCACATATAATGCCCACTTGCGGTAAGAAAACTGAAGCTTAGAGCTGATGGTGTAGCTCACATGGTATAGTAGATTACTATCTAGTAAGAACGAGGCCCAAATTTGTCTAATTTTAAAGCCTATCATGGAGCCTCCTCATCTAGGAAGGAGGGTTTTGACCCACTCATTTCCAATGAGTCACTAGTTCTTTAGCAAGGTCCTACACACCGCTCTAAAGGCAGTCCTTTTGGAGAACACGAAAGACAATTCCAGTTTTCCCAGCTGATGGCCTTTTATGAACTTGTTATTGCTTCATAAGTGGAATCACTACTGTACTGACCTGAGTTCAGAAGCACTGATCCTTTGCCGTTCTTTACATCCACTACCCAAGTGGCTTCTTTACCCCCAGGGCCATCCTTCACCTTGAACGCAAAAATACCACCAATTTTCTTCACAAACTGTTCACCTTCCTGGAAACAAAGAATAACACTAGGAGTTACATTAAGTCTCTCTCTCTCTAGTCTTCTCTCCAGTTAATTAAGGTTTAAATAGGTACATGACCCGAGAAGTTAGGCTGGCAAGAGTCTATAAGCTCCTGTAAACTATTTACCCAGAAGTCAGAAAGGCAACACAGGCAACACCTTCTACTCAGCCAATGTCCTGTAAAAAATGGCTTTGCATGTACAAAGGAAAGGGAAGATGAGGGAGGCATGGCAATATAGTCTGCTAAAATACCCTTCACTCCAGCCTCTCTAAAGGTATGAGGGGCTCCATTTTCTGCATGTAAATTCCTTTACATCTAATTTTGGTTTCCCAAAGCTGTATGTGTGTGTGTGTATGTGTGTAAAATAAAAAAAGCAATCTTTTTTTTCTTTTTTCTAAGACCAGGACTCAAACTCCATATCTGACACTTTCACTCACTAGCTGGCATTTTACTGCCTAAACGACACCTCCAACTACTTACTTTTGGGTCTTGGAGAATGACACCAACTTGGATACAGAAAGCATTAACTTCATACCCCTATTTCTACAGATGAGTTCCTTTCTGCTTTCCTTCCTATTTTCTCCCCTTCATTCTCACTCGATGACCTTCACCTTGACTTTTTGAAAAGGTGACAAAGCTGAACATTGTTCTAGGTACAAAGGATATGGGAGCAGGAGTCAAAGTTAAGTGATGACAATTCTTTGTGCATAGAGACTAGGAGCAGCTGGTAGGCTAACCAGTTAGAGGATGATGACAGACTCATACACGTTGCTTTTTTTGGAGGGATGGAGTGTGGTACTGGGGGTTTGAACTCTGACTGGTAGTATACCACTGAATCACACCTATAGCCTGACCAAGCTGGGCATCTAGCTACTCAGGAGGCAAGACCTCAAGCCCCATGACAGCCAAAAAAGAAAAGATTATAGACAGGTATATTTTATATAACCAATAGCCTTTGCTTATTAAGCTAACTCTGACTTAGTTCTTATCACAGTGTTGTAACTCACACACTCACACACTCTTTTAAAAGTAAACTGCCAGAATTAAAAATTGCTGATTAAGACTGCATTTGGGGATCAGCACAGATTTGTGTTCCTGCTCTTCCTTGTGTTGCTTTAAATAGCTTTGGCTTTGTATTATCTTCTATTTCTTGTCATAACTCCACTTCTCTTTGTTGTCCCACTGAATTCTGCACCAGGTGGGGGAGGGAGTGGAGGATATCTATCAGAGTCAGTGGAAGAACAGACCCTCTTCTATTGAGATCCGCTTGTCCTAAGGCTGTTGCTTTAGTCATCCCTGGTCCCCTTCCCTTAACTTGGGTAGCTCACAATACTCCTATTTGAGGGAAAGGAGAAATGGAAGCAAAATCTTGTCCCATGTACATGGCTATCTTATAAGGAAGATAAATTAGTTGAGAAAAACTAAAAAGCAGATTTCTTTATATATTCTGCCTAATCCATTTCATTTTGTGCCAAAAGTTTCACTTTGCTACCCCATTATTCTAATGATTCCCAAGTCACTGTCTTTTATAAACTCAATCTGTCTTGGTTCCTCTTCTCAGCACAAAACAATGTTTCTTTCTTGCATGAGCTCTGTACACACACAC
>NW_012267277.1:1648548-1656938 GCF_000151885.1 Dipodomys ordii | reverse complement strand
AAGCCGGGAGCGGCACTGTGGCTCAAGTGGTAGAGCACTAGCCTTGAGCTGAAGAGCTGAGGGACAGTGCCCAGGCCCAGAGTTCAGGCCCACAACCAGAACAAAAAAACAAAAAAAAAGTTGTTCTTGAAAGGTTTCTAGAATAGCTAACATAGCAAATGTAAGGAACATTACTCTCATTTAAGAAAGGAGGAATACTGGGGCTGGGAAGGTGGCTCAGTGGTAGGGTGCTTGCCTTGCATGCATGAGGCCCTGGGTTTGATTCCCCAGCACCACATAAGCAAAAAAAAAAAAAAAAAGCCGGAAGTGGCGCTGTGGCTCAAGTGGTAGAGCGCTAGCCTTGAGCTGAAGAGCTGAGGGACAGCGCCCAAGCCCAGAGTTCAGGCCCCATGACTGGACCAAAAAAAAAAAGAAAGGAGGAATACTGAGAAAGCAGCAAAGGATGCTTATGTCCCTTTCTATTTCCCTACACTATTCCATCTTTTCTCTAGACTGTATGTACTGGAGGTCTGGAGCAGAAATTGTTCCCTTTATCTTGGTCTAAAGAAGGGATGTCATTGTTTCTTTCCAATGAAAGAGTAATTTTTATAAACATAAACTAAAATAAGAATATCATTATACCATACATTTGGTTAACAGGCCCTTCAAAGACTCTCTAGGCCTACCAAACGGAAACCCACTTAAGAAGGGCCCTTGATGGAGCTGGGAAGGTAGCTCAGTGGTAGGGTGGTTGCCTTGCCTACATGAGGCCCTGGGTTCAATTCCTTAGCACCACGTAAGCGGAAAAAGTCAGACGTGGCACTGTGGTTCAAGAGGTAGAGTGCTAGCCTTGAGCTGAAGAGCTGAGGGACAGCGCCCAGGCCGAGTTCAGGCCCACGTCTGACAAAAAAAAAAAACAAACCTTAAAAAGAAGGGCCCTTGATGACCTAGCTCATATATCTTTTCTCTAGACTTTTCCCTCAAGAGTATCATCTAAACTACATTTATACTATTCTATCTACATTTCTTTTTCTTTCTTTCTTTTTTTTAATGCTGGTCCTGGGGCTTAAGCTCAGGGCCTGGGTACTACCTCTGAGTTTTTTTGCTCAAGGCTAGTTAATGCTCTACAGCTTGAGCCAACAACTCCCCAGCTTTTTGTTGGTTAATTAGAGATAAGAGTGTCACAGACTTTCCTGCACAGACGGGTTTTGAAACACAATCCCAGAGCTCAGTCTCCTGAGTAGCTAGGATCACAAGGCTTGATCTATGGGTTATGTTTAAAATCTAGAATATATAAAATCTAGAATATAGGCCTGGCACAGAGAAGGCGTGGGCAAATGTCAGGACCCTTGTTGAGCCATCCAGTGTCGGTGTTAATTCTTTTGTTCTCACTTGGTTTCTTCAGTAGAGCTCAATTACTCTTTCATATCACTGAAGCTTTATGATTTTCATTGCCAAATCTTTTGCATATGGACTGGTCACAGAGACACACAATGAGCATTGCCTCCTACCCACTTTTCTGGGATAGATGCAAATATTTTGTGTTTGCCTCATTTATCAAGAGGGAGAACTAAGCCGGGTGCTGGGGCCTCATGTCTTTAAATATAGCTACTCAGGAGGCTGAGATCTGAGGATAACAGTTCAAAGCCAGCCTGGGCAGGAAAGTCCATGAGACTCTTATCTCCAATTAACTACCAGAAAACCAGAAGTGGCACTGTCAATCTGTCTGTCTGTCCATCCGTCTGTCTGTCCTTCAGTCTGTCCATCCATCCATCTGCCCATCTGACTGTCCGTCTGCCATTGGTCTATTTGTCCATCTCCCTGTCCATCCACCCATCTGTCTGAATGTCCATCCATGTCTGTCCATCTGTCCATCCAGCTGTCTGTCCGTCTGTCTGTCCATCCATCTGTCTGTCCACCGTCTCTCTGTATGTCCATCCGTCTGTCTGTCCGTCTGTCTATCCATCTGTCCGTCCATCCATGACTGTCCCTCTGTCCACCTGTCCATCTGTCTGTCCATCGGCCCAACTGTCTGTCCTTCAGCCTGTCCATCTATCTGTCCTCCTATCCATCTGTCTGTCCATCTGTCTGCCCGTCTGTCCATTGGTCCATGTCCGTCCATCCATTGGCCCGTGTTCGTCTGTTCGTCTGTCCATCCGTCCATCTGTCCATCCATCCATCTGTCCATCGTGCTGAGTAAGTTGACCCTAGGCTTATTGCACTGTGCTCATAATTTGAGAACAAGACATCATCTTTCTTTGACCAGACATATTTATGGAAGCTGACTGGAAATATCAGCCTCTAAATACTGCACGTTGCTGTTAGCCGAATGACCTCTTCCAAGCACACTGGGAATGAGGTTCTGGCCCTGGGAACATAACAGCATTTCACTGGTTTCAATGCTTCGTAGGAAGAATTCCGGATTCTTGTACCCAGTATGCCTATTGATGCTCCCTAGAAATATCTGCTTCTGAATACTACATGGTTTTGTAACCTCAAACAACTTCATACCTGTCATAAGTATATTTTGCCACTTTTTTCACTCTCTCCCAGTTTCCCTCTCCCCATCCCCGTCCACAAATCATACAGTTCACTTTCAACATAGTATCAATACTGAGTTTATCTTTTAGCATATTCAAAGATGTATACTTGGGCTGGGAATGTGGCTTAGTGATAGAGTACTTGCCTAGCATGCATGAAGCCCTGAGCTCAATTCCTCAGCACCACATAAACAAAAAGCTGGAAGTGGCATTGTGGCTCAAAGGGTAGAGTGCTAGCTTTGAGCAAAAAGAAGCTTAGGGACAGTGCCTAGACCCTGAGTTCAAACCCCAGGACTAGCAAAAAAAAAAAAAAAGATGGTAATTAACATCACTAATGTTATGTGCCTGCAGGTACTTGAGTTTGAACTCAGGGCCTAGGCTATGTCCCTTAGCTTTTCCTGCTCACTTGGGCTACAGCTCAACAGTCATGGACAAACCTTTTATTTGTGACTGGTCTCTAACTACCAATATTTTTTAGTTAAAAAAAAAAAAGCTGGGTGCTGGTGGCTCACACCTGTAATCCTAGCTACACAGGAAGCTGAGATCTAAGGATTATGGTTCAAAGCCAGCCCAGGCAAGAAAGTCTGTGAGACTCTTATCTCCAATAAGCCACTAGAAAACCGGAAGTGGCACTGTGGCTCAAGTGGTAGAGTGCGCACTTTTAGCTGAAGAGCACAGGGACAGCGGCCAAGCCTAGAGTTCAAGCCCCATGACCGACAAAAAAAAAAAGCAAATAACTTCCAGGTACTGGGTGTCAATGACTCACATCTGTAATCCTAGCTACTCAGGAAGCTGAGATCTGAGCTTCAAAGCTAGCCTGGGCAGGAAAGTCTGTGAGAGCTTATCTCTAATTAACTACCAGAAAACTGGCAGTGGCATTGTGGCTCAAAGTGGTAGAGTGCTACCCTTGAGTGAAAAGGCTCAGGATCAGTACCCAGGCCCTGAGTTCAAGTCCCAGGATTGACAATACTTAGGTAGATAGATAGATAGATAAATAGATAGATAGATAGATAATGAATATAGTTCAAGTAGTTTATATGCATATATGAAAATAGAACAACAGGGGCTGGGAAGGTGGCTCAGTGGTAGAGCGCTTGCCTTGCATGCATGAGGCCCTGGGTTCGATTCCTCAGCACCACATAAGCACAAAGAAAAAAAGCCGAAGTGGCGCTGTGGCTCAAGTGGTAGAGCACTAGCCATGAGCTGAAGAGCTGAGCGACAGCACCCAGGCCCAGAGTTCAGGCTCCACGAGTGGACCCCCCTCCAAAAAAAAGAAGAAAATAGAACAACAAAACCTGTTGAAATTGTTTCAATTAGTGGGGAGTAGTTTAACAGAGAATGATAGAGGCCAGAGTTCAAGCCCTACAACAACAAAAAACAAAAAAGGTAATCACTGGTTGCTGGTGGTTCATGCCTGTAATCCTAGCTGCTCAGGGAGGCTAAGATCTGAGGATCATGATTTGAAGCCAGCTGGGGAAGGAAAGCTGGTGAGTGATATTTCCAATTAACTACAATAAAATAGAAGTGGAGCTGTGGAAGAGTGCTAGCCTTGAGCAAAAAACACTCAGGAGCAGCATCTAGGCCCAGAGTTCAAGCCCCAGGAACACAAAAAATGTTAATCAATGGGAGTACTTTCATCTACATAATTCCTTTAATGTTCATAAAAACATATAGTTGGGCTAGCATTAACATTAGTTCATTAAGTGGAAAAAGCAGCTGAAGCTCATAAAGGTTATGAACCCTTCAGATTATTTTCTGTACTGCTGCCACGGACTTTACCTAACACATCCCACTAATTCTTTTATGCCTGAATTTCATACATGATCCCCATAGCTAACAGGTGAAATCTGTCTTTATGTAACACTCAAGAATCTTCACGATCTAAAGAATATTCTCTCTAGCCACCTTTGGTTCTAATACTGATCATTTGCCTATATGTATCAAGTTGTTCCCATTTGCTCATACCCATCCCAGACTACCTTCTCCTGTTTCCTGACCCACCTTGACTCCACTGAGCAAGTTATACCTCACATACTAATTCCTTTGGGAAGGCTTCTGTTTCCATCACTTTGTGGTCCTTCTTACATGCACATATGTTTCTTGTTAGGGCTGTCACTTTTTTCTGGAAAAAAAATTTCCATGTGTTTCTTCCCACTAAACAATATGTTCCCTTCCTTGAGAGCTAATAAGTAGTGACACCCAAGTTCAACTCCAGCTTATTTTGTTGTTGTTGCCATGTTTTTATTTTTTTTCAGTATTGGGATTTGAACTCAGGGCCTCATGCTTACTAGGCAGGTACAGTTATCACCGAACTATCCCTCCAACCTCTTTTTGAATTGGTTATTTTTGAGACAGCACCTCACTTCTTGTCCTGACCTGTGATCCTCCATTTTATACTTCTTACCATAGCTAGGACAAGCACGCACCATCATGCCCAGCTTCCTCCATGGAGATAATAGTCCCAGAGACCTTTGTGGCTTGGAAAGGGTGCCACTCCTAATCTCAGCTTCCTGCTAGTTAAATTAACAAGTATGTACTACCACATTTAGCTATGGTCTCAAACTGTGATCTTCCAGATCTCAGCCTGGCAAGTAACTAGGATTCTGTGAGCTACTGACACTCAGGATCCTAGACTGGTATAATTACAAGTTCAATGTTCTTTCCAGGAAGTGGCACTGTGGCTCAAGTGGTAGAGCATTTACCCTGATCTGAAGAGCAGAGGGACAGTGCCCAGGCCCAGAGTTCAAGCCCCATGACCGAAAAAAAAAAAATGTTATTTCCATACTGTAACTGTGACTTACATCAGTACTTTCAAACTTGAATGTATGACAGTAAATCGGATCTACTACTACAGAAAGTTTTTTTTTCTCCCATTCCCTAAAATCTTCTCTCAAGGTTCTGCAAAGATAACCTGGAAAAAGGGGTTAATGTTGATGTGAGGCACTAGACCAGTTTCCTCTGGGGTTAGGGGCCCATAAATAACAACTCCAGAATGCACTGCGTCATTTCTTGTGAAGTATCTCAGGATGACAGCTATGAGCAACAAGTCAGTGCAGGAAAACATGAGCAAACATTTAGAAACTCTACTTGTGTACTCAAAGAGAAATTCCTGCCGCCTTGAACAGATGTAGATTCACTTGCACTTGCTATTTCTTTTTGAGATCCAACTGAACTCTCCTATAAAACCACATCTATTTGTAGTAGGAGTGAGAGTTCGTAAGAAAAGGAACGAGGAGGAGGGAGAGAGTTTAAAAGAAAAGAAAACAGAGTTGTGAAACTGGAGCTCTAAGTATTAAGAAAGTTCCAAGTGCTTCCTTATGGAAAGAAAAGTTCTTTCTGAGTGGGCAAAAGGTCAAGGAGTAGGTCCTGTTGTAAACTTAATAGGAACAAAAAAATTAACAACAGAATTCAAAGAAGGGCAATGGAGTATTGCTAACACATGCAAAAGTGGAAATAAAATCTCTTGCCAGGCTGCCTTTGCTAATGCAGAAAATGCATGAATTGACAAAAGATTCCAAGACTTCCACTTTCTAGTGCTGCAAACACAGGAAACCGACAATCGTGGGAAGAGAAAAGAGACAAGGGATAAGGTTGGTGGGGTTGAGGTTATAAAAAAGAAAAGAATTAACATGGAAGCAAGAGGCATACCATTGCGAAGCTAAAAGTATACTGCAAAATAAAACAGCACTGCTTTGTTAGTCCCAATAATGACATTTTCAACATGATCCATCTGTGGCCCTATTTCAGACCTGAAAGTATATAATCTCTAATCTTTTCATTTGATTCTTTTAGACTCGAGTTGAATTTTTTTTTTAATTAAAGTGCAGTCCTCCTTCATTTCCAGTGGACACATGTTCAAAATACAGGATGAGATTTTTTTTTTTTTTAAAGGGGGAAAGGGGTCATAGGGCTTAACTCAGGGACTGGGCACTGACCCTGAACTTTTTTGTTCAAGACACTCTACCACTTTTGAGCCACAGGGCCACTCCCAGTGTGGTAGTTAATTTAAAGATAAGAGTCTCCTGGACTTCTCTGCCTGGGCTGACTTTGAACCACGATCCTCAGAAATCAGCCTCCTTGGGCTGGGAAGGTGGCTCAGTGGTAGAGTGCTTGCCTTGCATGCCTGAGGCCCTGGGTTTGATTCCTCAGCACCACATAAGCAAAAAGAAAAAAGCCGAAAGTGGCGCTGTGGCTCAAGAGGTAGAGTGCTAGCCTTGAGCTGAAGAGCTGAGGGACAGCACCCAGGCCCAGAGTTCAGGCCCCACAAACGGACCCAAAAATAAAAAAAAAATAAAAAAAAAGAAATCAGCCTCCTAAGTATCTAGGATTATAGTTGTGAGCCACTGGTACCAGGCTGAGATTTTTTTTTTTTCCTACTAAGGTGGCAGGGACTTTTGTTGTTGGTGGTGGTGGTCATGGGGCTTGAACTCTGGGCCTGAATGCTGTCCCTCAGCTGAAGGCTAGCGCTCTACCACTTTGAGTCACTGCACCACTTCTGGTTTTCTGAGTGGTTTATTGGAGTTAAGAGTTTCATGGAGTTTCCTGCCAGGGCTGGCTTTGAACCGTGATCCTCAGATCTCAGCCTCCTGAGTAGCTAGGATTACAAACATGAGCCACTGGCACCTGGCTGCAAGGACTTTTTTTCACTCCAGCCACTACAGTATAGGAGAAGATTGCTCTCATACATTGTTATGTTTGTAAATTACAAAAACTGTCTCTAGTGAGAGTTTGGCACACTGCATTAAATATAAATTGTATGTCTAACTATCCATCAAATTCCTTCATTATTTAAACTAAGTTGATACTGGTATAAGTTCCATTTTTTTCTTTTTCTTTTTGCCAGTCCTGGCCTTGAACTCAGGGCCTGGCACTATCCCTGAGCTTCTTTTGCTCAAGGTCAACACTGTACCACTTGAACCACAGCACTGCCTCTGGCTCTTTTGTTTATGTGGTAGTGAGGAATCGAATCCAGGGCTTCATGCATGCTAGGCAAGCACTCTACCACTAAGCCACATTCCCAGCCCTTTGAGTTTCTTTTAAAGGTAAATGCCAAAATAAATTACTGCAGTACATGCCCTACTTACAAAATTTCAACACAACCTGATACTCATGATAGGTTACATTACTTGTGATACATGTGCAAGCATGTACTATGTTTGGAAAAGAATGGTTAGAATCTGTAGTGATGGCCATGGAACTTTTTATCAGCAGAAAACAGCAGGCTATAAAACATCAGATAGCCCTGTGTAGATACATCCCCAAAGATGATCTCCTGACAGCCTTGGACCTGTGCCCTGGCCTGCAGCTACCAGCCTGGCTCTGCCCCACTTCAGAAAGATGTTTAATTATTATGAAAGTCCTGGAAATGTGCATTTCTTTCATAAGACATCAGTGACATCAGCTGCCTTGCACCCACAGAGCAATTGCCTCACATGTTAAGAAATCCTATTATGACCTACAATAAGGGAGTTTGCTTTTCACTCTGACAGGAGTGAAATACACAGCTGAAACTTCATGAATCCTTTGGTTTATTTCAGCCTACTCTATTCATCTTCTCAGATATGTAAATTGAATTGTGATCATTGGCTGTGAAGATACCTTGTATATGATCTCAAAGCTAAATCAATAATGAAATCCCCTAAATGTGCCAGCATTTGAAAAAACTAAAATCTGTATCATATTTTGCCAGGAAAGAGTAAGTTTCTTTTTAGAGTTACTGTTAAGATTATTTTACTATGTTTCCTACACAAAAGTAATTATGGATGGGCACTGGTGATTCATGTCTATAATTCTAACTTTTTAGGAGACTGCGATCTGAGAATTGCTCTTCCTGCTAACCTAGGCAGGAAAGACTATGAGACTCTTTTTTTT
>NW_012267277.1:1637809-1647547 GCF_000151885.1 Dipodomys ordii | reverse complement strand
CTGGAGGTATATGGAGGCATAGTTTATGTGCTATGAACTATGAACAAAAAAATAGTAGCATGACAAAAACCCAGTAAGTACTATATGATCCTAGTTTTGTAAATTTGTAAATTCATACACAGAGAGAGATTACTGCAAGAATGTTCACTAGTGTTAATAATAGTTTAGTGAACTCTGGTAGAATCTGAGGAAATTTTAAATCATTTAAAAAAAATTTTTAATTGTATGTTTTTCCTGGTACTGGTATATGAACTTAGAGCTTCTTCCAGACTGGCTTTTTCTGTTCATACCATGTGCCCTACCCCATGAACCACATTTCCACTTCCAGTATTTTGTTGGTGAATTGGAGAAGAGTCTCCCAGTTTGTTTGCCCAGGTTAGCTTTGAACCTTGACCTTCAGATCTCAGCCTCCTGAGTAGCTAGGATTATAGGCCTGAATCTTATGTGCTTAGCTTAATATTATTATTTTGTTGGTGGTGATGGTCATGGGGAGCTTGTACCCTGGGCCTGGGCACTGTCACTTAGCTCCTCAGCTCAGGGCTAGTCTCTACCACTTCAGCAACAATGCCACTTCCGGTTTTCTAGTGGTTTATTGGAGATAAAAGTCTCACAGACTCTCCTGCCCCCGCTGGCTCTGAACTGTGATCCTCCGATCTCAGCCTCCTGAGTAGCTATAATTATAGGCCTGAACCCTATGTCCTTGGCTTAAAATTGTTATTTTTTTATATTTTATATTTTTTATAAAAATTCAGTGAACTTTTTATTAATTCTCTTTCCTTCTTCCTTCCTTCCTTCCTTCCTTCCTTTCTTTCTTTCTCTCTCTCTCTCTTTCTTTCTTTCTCTGTGCTTGTCCTGAGACTTGAACTCTGGGCCTGGGTACTATCTATGAGCTTTTGTGCTCAAGGCTAGCACTCTTCACTTACACCTTTGCTCTGCTTTCAGCTGTTTTGTAGTTTATTGGAGAAAATAGTCTCAAGGACTTTCCTGCCTGAGCTGGCTTTGAACCAGGATACTTAGATATCAGCTTCATGAGTAGCTAGGGCTACAAGTGCGAGCCACTGGCACCTGGCTAATAATCTTTATTTAAAAAAAAAAAGATATAAATTAAAGTCTAACTTGAAAAGGCAACTATAATTGATTCCTTTTTAGAAAAGATTTTTATATCATTATCATTACACTAAGGGCTCAAATAAAATATTCTTTGTAACAATTTCAAGTAAAATCCTTTTTTTTTTGGCAGGGGGGCAGTACTAGAACTCAAGGTCTCAAGCTTGCTAGGTAGCTGCTCTACCACTAAGTCATGACCTTACCCTAATTTTTATACTATTTATTTTTGAGATATGACCTTATTACCTATCCAGGCATGCACTTGGGCTGTGATCTACTATTTCAGTCTTCCTATCCTACCTGGGATGACAGGCATAAGCAGCTATACCCAGCTTCTTTTGGTTGAGATGGACTCTCAAGAACTTTTCTGCTTAGGCTGACTGGAAGCCCTGTTCATACCAACTTTCACCTCCCAAATAGTTGGGATTACAGGCATGAACCACTGCATTCAGCTATGTGTTGACCCACTAGCCAATAGTGTCTATTTTGAAAAAATATTTACTATAACTTTTTAACTTACATCTGGGTATTTTTACACTCATAAAATGGCAACCATACTAGAATTATAAGGAAGCCTAACAGACACTTAGAAATCTAAAAGAAGTTCAATACTTCACAACAGAACATCCATTTCAAATTGTGAACCTCAAGTCAATACCAGGCACCTGTGTCACTTCCTGACTTCAAAAGACTCCATAATGTTTCACACAACTCTTACCTCTTCAAGCTTCTTTTCGATCTCCTTGAAGATAAGGTCTGCCTTGAACCCGCTGCCTGCAGAGCTGGTGGGTACAGCCTTAATCTGATGTGTTCTAAAGGAAGCACAGAAGCAATTTGTTTTTATTCACATAGGTAGGAGTTCTCAACATTTATAACACAGTAGTTTTCGAAAACCCTAGGAACAGAGATGTTGCAATTCCTGTCTAGTGGTCCAGTAAGGCCTCTCAGGAGAGGCGACATTTAAATTAGATCTTAAACTATGTAAATAAGCTGGCCCTAGGTGATTCAGATAAGGGAGCCAATTCTAGCCTGGAGGACCTTAGGTATAAAGACTATAAGGGGGCTGGGAAGGTGGCTCAGTGGTAGAGCACTTGCCTTGCATGCATGAGGCCCTGGGTTCGATTCCTCAGCACCACATAAGCAAAAAGAAAAAGGCTGGAAGTGGCGCTGTGGCTCAAGTGGTAAAGTGCTAGCCTTGAGCTGAAGAGCTAAGGGACAGCGCCCAGGCCCAGAGTTCAGGCCCCATGACCGGACCCAAAAACTATATATATAAAGACTATAAGGTTCAAAGTAGCTTGACAGTTAGAGAAAATATAAAACCAGTATAGTTGGAACAGAGGAGAGAGGTCAGAAAAACACAAGGGGCACATAGTAAGTTCCTTTTACAGATCATAGTCAGACTTTTCAGTGTTTTTTATTGCTTTTGTAGCACTGGGCTCAAACTCAAAGCGTCATAAATACAAGCAAGTGTTCTGCCATTGAGCTATACTCTCGGTTCTAGGAGTTTGGGTTCTAAGGGCTAGTTTAGAGTTCAGGGATAGAGTTTGTGCATGCACAAGGCCCTGGATTCTCAGTATCACATTTTTAAAAAGTGTCTAGTTTTAGTGCAATAAAGAGAATAGTAGCATATGATCTACTTTATATGTTTTGAAAAGTAAATCTGGCTGTCAACAGGAAAATAGGGCAAGTGGGAAGTAGGGAGATCAACTGAAGTTACTGCAAGAGTCCAGTGAGATGATGGGAATCACAACAGAATTCCAGGGACTGGGGAGTAAGCAAGCAAAGATTACACTTCAGTTTTATTGTTCACCTACAATGCAAGATAAATAAAAAATTGTCTCCTCATTGGTTATGGAACCGATTCATCTGTGGACCATACTTCCATGGATTCTGAGGAAGAGGACACTTTAGGCTGCTAGATAAATACTGTCAAGCCTCCATTAGCCAGTGAAGGCAGGGAAAAGACCAGGAAGCAGCAGGAAGGATATGTTTGCTAGAAAGAAGCACAGCAGCTGCTCCTTCAGCTCTCCTTCCTCCCAGTTTGCTCGCCTTTCCTTTCATCTCCTCTTATGACAAGTATTAGAAACTGCTTTGGCTCCAGCTGGAAATGTGGCTTAGTGGTAGAATGCTTGCCTAGCATGCATGAATCCCTGGGTTTGATTCTTCAGTAGCACATAAACAAAGCAGGAAGTGGCTCAAGTGGAGTGCTAGCCTTGAGCAAAAGAAGCTCAGGGACAGCGCCTAGGCCTAGGCCCTGAGTTCAAGCCCCAGGACTCGCCAAAACAAAAGAAACTGCTTTGGCTAAAAGCCTGGGCGCTACTTGAGCCAGCAAATGTCCAAAGGATAACTAAAAGCAAGATAAAAAAGCGTACTTGCCTCCAAGGCACAGCTCTCTCCACTCTGAGCTATTCTCTCCCCCATAAACACTTTTTTTTTTTGTCAGTCGTGGGGCTTGAACTCTGGGCCTGGGCACTGTCCCTGCGCTCTTCAGCTCAAGGCAAGTGCTCTACCACTTGAGCCACAGAGCCACTTCCAGTTTTCGAGTGGTTTATTGGAGATAAGAGTCTCTCGGACTTTTCTGCTTGGGCTGGCTTTGAACCTCGATCCTCAGATCTCAGCCTCCAGAGTAGCTAGGATTACAGGCATGAGCCAACTTCTCCAGGCCCTTTGAACACTTTATCAGTGATAAAGATCCACAAGGCTAAGATAAAACTAGTCACCAGGATACAAGGACTTTCTCCATGTGATAAAATCTGACCCACCAATCCAGAGATCTTTTTATTTTATTTTATTTTATTTTATTTGTGAACATACTGTACAGAGGGGTTACAATTGCATGGGCAGGATAATGCGTACATTTCTTACCAAGCATTGAAGCCTCCTCCTTTGTTTACCCTTCCCATCCCTTCCCAGCCTCCCCCCTCCCCCCCAATCCAGAGATCTTGATCAACCATAACATACTTTGCCAAGATTATAAACCCCTTCAACCCTAATTCTTCCTCTACCTCCAAGATATTTATACCTCCAAGATAAATTGAAATGCTTTCTGTCCTCTTCATTCTCAGACCTTGACCAGTGCTGGTCTCTAACTGGCATTTAATGTAGTGAGTGGCCATATCCCCTGAGCTGGGCTTCTTGCCTGAGACCAGTTATACCCACACTTCAACCCATTTCTTCTTTCCCTTCCCTTTTATTCCTCTTGACAATTCATAAACATCTGATGTCTGTTTGCTATACGTCAGGTAAGACATGTTTGAGGCAAATGTTATAATGGTGAACCTGTCCTCTGGAACCCCACTATTTAGAAGTCTGTCTAGAAGTCTGGGACAGGCTTCTAAAGCAGCTGCTGCTGCTGAGTACAGAAAAGCATGTCATAAGAGGCCCGAAAGAGCCAGGCACCAGTGGCTCACACCTGTAGTCCTAACTACTCAGGAGGCTAAAATCTAAGGATTGGTTCCAAGCCAGCCCAGACAGGAAAGTCTGTGAGATTCTTATTTCCAATGAACCACCAGAAAACCTGGAGTGGCACTGTGGCTCAAACTGTGGCTAACCTTGAGCAAAAAACCTCAGGAACAATGCCCAGGCCCTGACTTCAAGCCCCATGACAAACAAAAAAGAAAAAAAGAAAATCTTTGTATTCTCAACCCAGAAGAGGCATTTGGTATACAGTTACTAAGTAGAAGAGAAAATCCCTTCTCAATCCTTTTCCATTTGAAAAGAATTATCTAGTCTACCTTCTTGGCTTAAAAAAATAATCTGAAGCTGGGCGCTGGTGGCTCACGCCTGTTATCCTAGCTACTCAGGCTGAGATCTGAGGATTGCGGTTCAAAGCCAGCCCGGGCAGGAGAGACCGTGAGACTCCTATCTCCAATAAATCACCAGAAAACCGGAAGTGGCGCTGTAGCTCAAGTGGTAGAGCGCTCGCCTTGAGCTGAAGAGCTGAGGGACAGCGCCCAGGCCCAGAGTTTAAGCCCCATGACCGACAAAAATAATAATGATGAGGCCAGGAATGTGGCTCCGTGGTAGAGTCTTGCTTAGCATGCATGAAACCCTGGGTTCAATTCCTAAGTACCACATAAACAGAAAAAGCCAGACATGGCGCTGTGGCTCAAATGATAAGAGCAAAAGAAGCTCAGGGACAGTATCCAGGCCCTGAGTTCAAGCTCCATGACTGGCAAAAGAAAACAAAAAACAAAAAAAACCCTGAATGAATGCTGGGCAGTGGTGGCTCACATCCTTAATCCTAACATCTCAGGAGGCTGAGATCTGAAGATCACTGTTCAAAGCCAGCCTGAGCAGGAAGTTGGTAAGACATTTATCTTCAGTTAACCACTAAAAAGCTAGAAAGTGTATTAACAACAACAACAACAAAAGCCAGTGAGTGTAAAATCTAAGTGACAATGTCCAGGCCCTGAGTTTAAGCTCCAGTACTGGTGCACACGTGCACGCGCGCACGCGCGTGCGCGCACACACACACACACACATACATACACACAATGTAAATGAATAAACTAAAATCAAGTGGCCACAACCAGTTCTCTACAAGCGAATTTCATTTTATTGATGGTCCAGTTTTTTAACATTTAAACACCACTGCACCCTTCTCAAGCCTGCCAGTTCACTGTATATGATAAAGTGATAAAGTAATCACTGGTAGACGCAGCACTTTCCACAGTACAAAGTATCTCGGTTGTGTGGCAATGTCCAGGCAGGTTCCCAAAGGTTGCAATCCCTTTATCTTGTTTTGAAAAGCTTATCAAGTTATGGATTAACCAACTTTCCACCCAGTTTAGGAAAAAGGTTAATATGTAAAGTACTATCAATATTTCCAGAAACCATTCCTTAAAATTTACAGCTGAGGGGCTGGGAATATGGCTTAGTAGTAGACTGATTGCCTAGCATGCATGAATACCTGGGTTCAATTCTTCAGTACCACATAAATAGAAAAAGCTGGAAGTAAGCTGGGCACCTGTGGCTCACACCTGTAATCCTAGCTACTCAGGAGGCGAAAATGTGAGGATTGAGGTTCAAAGCCAGCCCAGGCCAGGAAAGTCCATGAGATTCTTTTTTTTTTTGCCAGTCATGGGGCCTGAGCTCTGGGCCTGGGCGCTATCCCTCAGCTCTTCAGCTCAAGGCTAGCACTCTACCACTTGAGCCACAGCACCACTTCTGGCTTTTTCTACTTATGTGATGCTGAGGAATCAAACCCAGGGCCTCATGCATGCAAGGCAAGCACTCTACCACTGAGCCACCTTCCATGAGACTCTTATCTCCAGTTAACTACCAGAAAACTGGAAGTGGCACTGTGGCTCAAGTGGTAGAGTGCTCACCTTGAGCAGAAGAGCTCAGGGACAGTGCCCAGGCCCAGAGTTCAAGCCCTAGGACAGACAAAAAAGAAAAAAAAAAACAGAAAAGAAAAGGCCAAAATGGCACTGTGGCTCGGGTGGTAGAGCACTAGCCTTGAGCACAAAGAGGCTCAGGGACAGAGCCCAGACCCTGAGTTCAAGTGGCACTGTGGCTAAAGTGGTAGAGTGCTAGCCTTGAGCAAAAGAAGCTCAGGAATAGTGCCCAGGTGCTGAGTTCAAGCCTCAGGACTGGAAAAAAAAAAAATTATACTTGAATACCCCCACTATACTCAAAACTGAATAGGTCACCTAAAATTTAGAGATTACTTACACATACAAAAAGATATTTCATCATTTCTTTTCATTTTTTTCTTCTGTCAGTAATGGGGCTTGAAGTCAGGACTTGGGCATTGTCCCTAAGCTCCTTTGCTCAAGGCTAGCACTCTACCACTCTGAACCACAGCACTACTTCCAGTTTTCTGGTTGTTAATTGGAGATAAGGGCCTCACAGACTTTCCTGCCTAGGTTAGCTTCAAACCTCCATCCTCAGATCTCAGCCTCCTGAGTAGCTAGGATTACAGGTGTGAGCCACCAAGGCCTGGCTTCATCATTTCTTTTTGTGAGACTTTTTTTTTTTTTTTTTTTGGTCAGTTATGGGGCTTGAACTTTGGGCTTGGGCCCTGTCTCTGAGCAATTCAGCTCCAGGCTAGGGCTCTACCTCCCAGCACCACGTCCAGTTTTCTGGTGGTTAATTGGAGATAAGAGTCTCACAGACTTTCTAACCAGGATTGGCTTTGAACCGTGATCCTCAGATCTTAGCCTCCTGAGTAGCTAGGATTATAGGTGTGAGCCATAGGCGCCCAGCCATCATTTCTTTTTGTAATTGTTGTTTTGTTTTAATATACTTGTCCAGGCTGGTCTCAAATGCCTGGGACTCCAACAATACTCTCAATGCATCCTCTTGAGTGCTGGGACTATGCAGTATGCCATCTCACCTGGTCAATTGTGACTTTATTTTTCTTTCCCTTTTTTTTTTCTTCCTTCCCTCCCTTTCTTCTCTACTTGCTTTCTTGTGGTATAGGGATTAACATTCTATCAACTGGGCCATGCCTCCAGTCCTAGCTACTCATGATTTCTATATACATAGTTATCTTAGTAGACACTAAGTTCTGAATAGTTTTTATTTATTTATATATGTTATTTGATTTATACATGTTTTATTATGACTTATATATGTTTCCTGGAATAAATTAGTATGTATAGTGTTATTGGAGACCTAGATGAACCAGCAGAATATTCTAGTTGGTGTAGAATTCCCTTTCACTGGAACTTTTCACTGGAAGGCCAACGCAGGCTCTGCTTTAACAATGTTAAACATTGGGTTGGGAGGAATTATAATAGGAATAACAAGAATTGGAACTGGAACCAATAATGGTTAGAACCTTGATTCCTATCACTTCAGACTTTCTTGAAACAAACTTTTAATACTGATCATCAATCTCTTCTATGAACAAGGTATAATAATACCACGTGGGGTTTGTTAGGATTAAATAAAGAAGTGGGGCCAGGTAGTGGTTTCATTATAAAGCATGATCTAGCATATGTCAGGCTCAGGTTCAATTCCAGAAGAGCAAAGAAAGAAAGAAAGGGAGGGACAGGGAAAAAGGAAGGAAGGAAGGAAGGAAGGAAGGAAGGAAGGAAGGAAGGAAGGAAGGGAGGGAGGGAGGGAGGGAGGGAGGGAGAAGGAAGGGAGAAGGAAGGGAGAAGGAAGGGAGAAAAAAAGAAAACAGAAAGAGAGGGGCTGGGAAGGTGGCTCAGTGGTAGAGTACTTGCCTCACATGCATGAGGCCCTGGGTTTGATTCCTCAGTACCACATAAACAGAAAAAGCTAGAAGTAGCGCTATGGCTCAAGTGGTAGAGCGCTAGCCTTGAGCTGAAGAGTTCAGGGACAGCGCCTAGGCCTAGAGTTCAAGGTCCACGACTGGCCAGAAAAAAAATGAGAGAGAGAGAGAGAAAGAAAGAAAAGTACCTATTACAATCCTGGTATAAACGAGGCCTTTAAAAAATGAGTGCTGCGGGCGCTAATGGCGCACGCCTGTAATCTTAGCTACTCCGGAGGCTGAGATCTAAGGATTTCAGTTCAAAGCCAGCCAGGGCAGGAAAGTCTAGACTCTTATCGCCAATAAACCACCAGAAAACTGGAAGAGGCACTGTGGCTCAAGTGCTAGAGTGCTAGCCTTGAGCTGAAGAGCTCAGGGACAGCGCCCAGGCCCAGAGTTCAGGCCCCATGACAAATAAATAAATAAATAAATGTGAGTGCTGGGCTCTGTGCTGGTGACTCACACCTGTAATTCTAGCTACTCAGGAAGATGAAATCTAAGGATCGTAGCTTAAAGCCAGCCCAGGAAAGAAATTTCGGAAGACTCTTTTTTGTGTGAGTTTAGGGCTTGAACTCAGGGCCTGGCCTTGTCCCTGAATTTCCTTTTTGCTCAAAGCCAACACTCTACCACTTGAGCCACAGTGCCACTTGCAGTTTTTTCTGTTTATATGGTACTGAGGAATTGAACCCAGGGCTTTATGCATGTTAAGCAAGCACTCTACCACTAAGCTACATTCCCAGCCCAAAAGGAGAGGAGAGTTTGGGCTTCATTTGAGTAATTTTTTTTCTGTCGGTCATTGGACTGGAACCCAGGACCTGAGCACTGTCCTTGAACTCTATTACTCAAAGCTAGCACTCTACCATTTTGAGCCACAAAACTACTTCCAGAAAGACTCATCTCCAATTAAGTACCAAAAAGCTGGAAGAGCTGTGACCCAAGTGGTAGAGTGCTAGCCTTAAGCAAAAAGAAGCTCAGTGACAGTGCCCAGGCCCTGAGTTCAAGCCCTTCAACCAGCACCCAAAAAAAAAGTGAAGCTGGAACTAATGTGGAGGTATATGCCTATAATCCTAGAACTAAAAAGGCAGAGGCAAGAGGGTTTTTAGCTTGAGCAACTTAAGAGATACTCAAAATATTAACTAATTTAAAAGGGAGGCTAGGTGAGGTGGCATGAGTCAATGATCCCAGCCACCGGGAGGCTTATGTAAGAGGATCAGTGATGGTCCAGTTTAGCCAGGGCAAAAACTTGAGACCTTATCAGAAAGGTAACTAAAACACACACACACACACATTAGCCAGGGCAAAAACTTGAGACCTTATTTGAGGCCTTATCAGAAAGGTAACTAAAACACACACACACACAAACACACACACACACACACACACACACACACACACACACACACACA
>NW_012267277.1:1609196-1635589 GCF_000151885.1 Dipodomys ordii | reverse complement strand
AAAAAAAAAAAAAAAAAACAAAGAGGTCAGGGACAGGACTCAGGCCCTGAGTTCAAGCCACATGACTGACCAACAAATTAATTAATTAAAAACGGATCTAGTTAAGTTTAACTGCAAACCAAATGCAGAGGTCCTGGCTCTTAAATATGACCTTTCCTCTTCATTGCATCGTCCTATGGTAGCACTAACCATCTCTTCTCCACACTATTTAAACTGCCTCCTAAGAATTCTTGGCCTCTGGCTCTCCTTCAACTAACTCAAAGTAATGCCAGTCTGATCTATCAAACATATAAAAATATATAGGTGTTCTATCACTAAACCTAACAAAAGTATCAATAATAGATGTTTGTTTTCAGTCATTAATATACCACCTTTCTCAAAGTATCAATCTTGGATAATGTGAACAATTCTTTTACCTAACTATGTAGTCTCTTAAAAATCAAAGAACTATGAGAAATTCACACTTAAGATAGATTCTCTTGAGCTGGGAAGGTGGCTCAGTGGTAGAGTGCTTGCCTTGCATGCATGAAGCCCTAGGTTCTATTCCTCAGCACCACAAAAGCAGAAAAAGCCGAAAGTGGTGCTGTGGCTCAAGTGGTAGAGCAATAGCCCTGAGCTGAAGAGCTGAGGGACAGCGCCCACCCAGGCCCAGAGTTCGGGCCCCATGACCAACAACAACAAAAAGATTCTCTTGCCTGCTACTCAGAATTTTTTCCTCTAAGAAAATGAGATAGCTATACTAAT
Organism: Dipodomys ordii; assembly: GCF_000151885.1. Lineage (NCBI taxonomy): Eukaryota > Metazoa > Chordata > Mammalia > Rodentia > Heteromyidae > Dipodomys > Dipodomys ordii. Next base: position 1,634,845 of record NW_012267277.1, on the reverse strand, counting down.
CATGCTGATTGTGGTGGCTCTTTATAATTTGGAGTTTACTAGAGGTTTTGAACTCCATATATGAACTGGATGGAATTCTAGAGTCAGTACAGAATCAATAAAAATCAGACAAGAAAATACAAGTCATGATCTTTTGATTTAATTAGAAACATTTGCTAATTTAAGAGAACTCCTAGGGGTAAAAGATGTCATAGCCTTAAGCCTCAAGAAATCAAAACTAGGATAAGGTTCAAGAAGTACAATGTGCTGTGAATAAAGAGAAATGATTTTTAAGATAGATCTTAATTTTTACAACAGAAATTATACTCTGTGCAGATATTCTGAAACAGAAGAGACACAGAACTTGTAGGAGATTAAGAACATAATAAATTATGTAAAAGCAGTGACATGTGCTCTGTAGATGATGTGAATAAACTACTAAATTATTAAAATAAATTATTACCAAGAAAAGAGAGAGGCTGGGAATGTGGCTTAGTGGTAGAGTGCTTGCCTATCATGCATGAAGCCCTGGGTTTAATTCCACAGTACTACACAAACAGAAAAGGCTGCTAGCCTTAAGCAAAAGCAGTTCAGGGACAGCGCCCAGGCCCTAAGTTCAAGCCCCAGCCTGACAAAATGAAAAAGCAAAAGAAAAGAGGGGGGAAGAGGGAGAGAGAGAGGGAGATACAGTATTAAAAGCTAAGGCACGTTTTAAAAGCATATAGAGGAAAGTACATACATAAAGACAAAGGCATCTAATTTCATTCTCATCTGCCTGCCTAACCTCCAGTGAGACACTAGACTGCCAGGCACTCCAGAAAAGGAAAAAAGAAAAGGCAAAGGTGGCTGGATACAAAAACTCAGTATAAAGGGGAATAATTAAACAAGGAGAAAGTAGATTCTTCAGGGGAAGATCTGACCATGTTTGCTGAGAGCGGAAAAGGACCCAATGAAAGGAGAAAGACAGGATAACTCAAAAGAAAAAGTGTAATAGATTTGGAATGGAGTGTCAATGGGAATAAAAGCCTAGGAAAAGGAAAATTGGATCTTAGAGAGGAAAGGAGACTTTTTTCCCTCTGGGAAGGAGGAAGCTTCTCACATGGGGGACTGGGGACCTGGAGGGCTGGGCAGAAGGCACCCAGAGCCCTGAAGGGCACAGACATGCAGCCAGGCACAAAGATGAGGGCTTGTCTGCAAAGATCCGACCGCACTGCATGCATGCACTCGGTGGCTTTCTCTACACCGCCTAGGAGCCAGGAGGCGGCGAGCGCGGGGGACACCTGCCCCAACTCCGGGGCGGCCCCTCTCTGGACTAGGCCTGAACAAAACCTTCCTGGTGTGGACAGGTGACGCCTGAGGCCAGCTTTAAAGCCCTGGGATCACGGCACGGTGACGGGATTCTCATCCTTGAAGTTAAGACAATTAAAGCGAGGGAATTTATTTTTTAACATAGAAAGCATCCTCAACGGTGGAACGTTAGAAAGACGGAGCGGCAGAAGGCAGAGTGCCACGTACCTGGCAGCCTCTGGGAAGCCCATCCTGTAGAGGGTGACGACCACGGCGCCGCCGAGACCCAGGTTGTGCTGCAGGGCCACCTTCGCCCCCGGAACTTGCCTTCTTCCGGCCTCGCCGCGCAGCTGCCAGCAGAGCTCGGCGCACTGGGCCAGGCCTGGCGAATCGAGCACAGAGCGGGCAGAGGGCTGGTCTTAAGAGAGCCGCCAGCCTCCACCAGCTTTCCCAAGCCAGACGCAGGCTAGCGGCTAATCGTGACTTTAATCAAAGCACTAGAAGTCGAGCCCAAGTTCGCCTCAATCACTTCTCTGACAGAAAGCGTTTTGCCACTGCTAATCCACCCTCTCCTTAGTCTCCCTTCCTTAGTCTCTGTATTTGGGCAATATACCAGGCTTACAAATTGTCTGAACTCTTTTTAACCTGTCATTTGGGGGCATGCTGAAAATGAAAAAACACTGTATATTATTCACCAGCCTAGGAAAAATGTCATAAAAATAATTTAATCTTGCCATCTTCAAGGTATACACTGAAAATCTAGGATCTGAGTTCACTTTTTCTAAAGCATCTAGCTGTTAAGGGGAAAATTTCTATTATTGCCTTCCAAGCAGTTCCTAATACTGAGTAGTTTTCCAGACCTATTCAAAAGAAAAGGTGTTCATTCACAAGAATAACTATCTGTCCCTTGGAAAATAAAATGAAACATTAACTGGAGGAAGCTAATGATGTAATTATTCAGAAATATAAAAGTTAATTCCAGACATGAGATTATTGAAATGTGCTATAACTATAAGACAATAAAAAAATACTTCAGCTAAACAAGCATTTAAAGCACCAGCTGCCAAGTTCAGAAAATACAAATTATATTCAAATCATGGACCAAACCACACTTATGACAAAAATAAACAATGCTTACAAAGTCTGTGTGTGCTATTACCTGTAGCTCCCAATGGGTGTCCCTTTGAAATCAATCCACCACTAGGATTGATGACCCACTTCCCTCCATAAGTATTATCTCCTCTGTCAACCAGTGTTGCACCTTGCCCTGCAGAAGGAAATACAATATTCACAAATGTTAGAAATAGCATCAGAACAGAGGGCAAGCTTTTTTTTTTGGGGGGGGGGGTCAGTTGTGGAGCTTAAACTCAGGGCCTAGGTGTTAGTTAATTGGAGATAAGAGACTCAAGGACTTCCTACTCAGACTGGCTTCGAGCCATAATTCTCAGACCTCAGCCTCCTAAGTAGCTAGGACTACAGGTGTGAGCCACCAGTGCCCAGCAGGCAAGCATATCTTAACAGCTCACCAACAAGTATAAAATATTGAACAAAATAATGGCTTGGGGCTGGGAAGGTGGCTCAGTGGTAGAGCGCTTGCCTTGTATGCATGAGGCCCTGGGTTCGATTCTTCAGCACCACATAAGCTAAAAGAAAAAAAAAGCCGGAAGTGGTGCTATGGCTTAAGTGGTAGAGTGCTAGCCTTGAGCTGAAGAGCTGAGGGACAGTTCCCAGGCCCAGAGTTCAGGCCCCACGACCGGGCCCAAAATAATGGCTTATCTTTATATAACATGTCCTGCCTGAAACAAAGCTCTAATTAATTCCTAAGAGTTCTCTGTCTTCCAAAATTGCTCCATATGTAATAGATTCAAAAAGCCAAAAGAAAGGAACTAAATGGATATAATACTACATAACATAACTAAAATAATTATAGCAACTTTAAAATTCATACTTTTAACAATTATGTTTGAATTGTATTGCCATATACTAATATACTAATATATTGCCATGTAATATAATATATTGCCATATACTAATAATAGATATTATAATACATGCATTATATATGTATACATCTATTACCTGTGTGTGTCAGTGTGTGTGCAAACGTGCTGGCCCTGGGGCTTAAACTCAGGGCCTGAGCACTGTCACTGAGCTATTTTTGCTCAAGGATAGCACTCTACTACAACTCCACTTCTAGCTTTTTGGTGGTAAATTAAAGATAAGAGTCTCACAGACTTTCCTGCCCAGGCCACTTTGAATAGCAATCCTCAGATCTTAGCCTCCTAAGTCTCTAGAATTATGAGCATGAGCCATTGGCACCTCTATATACTATATATTTTTAATAAACAAGGAAACACAAGAAAAATAATATTTTCATAAAATTAAGAGAAATGGCTAAAGATATTGTTGTGCCACAGAAACAAGGGAATGGAGGAAGTGGTGCTGGGCTCAAATGGTAGCATTGGCCTTGAGCTAAAGAGCACAGGGATAGCGCCCAAGCCCAGAGTTCAAGACCCACGACCAACAACAATAACCAAAAAAGGAATGGAAAAAGTATTCACATGCATTGTGCTTCAACATTTCGATCAGTCTTAGTCACTGCTGGGCACAGGTGGCTCACGCCTGTAATCCTAGCTACTCAGGAGGCTAAGATCTGAGGACCCAGTTCAAAGCCAGCCTGGGCAGGAAAGTCCAAGAGACTCTAATTTCCAGTAAACCACCAGAAACTGAAAGTAGCACTGTGGCTCAAGTGGTAGAGCACGTAAGAAAAAAGCCAGAAGTGGCGCTGTGGCTCAAGTGGTAGAGTGCTAGCCTTGAGCTGAAGAGCTGAGGGACAGTGCCCAGGCCCAGAGTTCAGGCCCCATGACCAGACCCAAAAAAAAAGAGATGGTAGAGAAATAAGGCAGATCTAGAGGACCAGCTGTGAGACTACAACCATTGAAGCAAGAATTCTGATAAATGACTGAAGTGGCAAGATCACAGGCTAGATTTATTTCAAAGGTTAAATCCATATCTGACAGGAATTATAGGTGGGCTCAGTTGGGGCTGTGAAAGAAAGAGAAGGTTTAATTAATGAATTAATTTTGGCAGTATTGGTGTTTGGCTTCAGAGCCTTAAACTTGATAGGGAAAGAGACTTATGAGTAAATCTATGAGTAAATCTAGTTTGACCAATTAGAAGATAGAGAAGATCTGTGAGAGAGGAAGAAATATGAAAAATATTGATAGTCAATTCTGAATCTGGTTTGAGATGATTATGAGGGCTGGGAATGTGGCTTAGTGGTAAGTGTGCTTGCCTAGCATGCATGAAGTTCTGGGTTCAATTCCTCAGTACCACATAAACAGATAAAGCTGGAAGTGGTGCTGTGGCTCAAGTGGTAGAGCACTAGCCTTTAGCAAAAGAAGCTCAGGAACAACGCCCAGGCCCAAAGTTCAAGCCCCACAACTGACAAGAAAAACATGTATCAGAACTACAGGTAGGTAGTTCTTGTCAAACCACACTAGAAATGACACAAAAATGTGTGTTCTCAGCAGAGCAAAAGAAACTAGAGGGACTAGGAAGGTGGCTCAGTGGTAGAGTGCTTGCCTTGCATGCCCTGGGTTCGATTCCTCAGCACCACATAAGCAAAAAGGAAAAAAAAGCCGGAAGTGGTGCTGTGGCTCAAGTGGTAGAGTGCTAGCCTTGAGCTAAAGAGCTGAGGGACAGAGACCAGGCCCAGAGTTCAGGCCCCACGACCAGACCCAAAAAAAAAAGAAACTAGAAAATGAAGCAAATGGAAATTTTAGAATTAAAATGAAGTATTGGAAATAAAAAATATCTCACTACAAGGGCTGGAGGCATGGCTCAAGGAGTATAGCGCCTGCATAGCAGGCAGTACCACAGAAAAAGAAAAAAGAAAGCCCTCACTAGGTTCAAGAGCAGAGTGAGGATAAATAATTGAAAGATATATCAAAATCAAAGTTGGGTGTTGGTGGCTCACATTTATAAATCCTAACTACTCAGAAGGGTAAAGTCTGAGAATCACAGCCCAGACAGAAAAGTTTATGAGATTTCTCCAATTAATTAGCAAAAAGCCAGAAGTGGAGGTGTGGTTTAAGTGGTAGAATGCCAACCTTAAGGAGGGGGCAGGGAGCAAGTCCAGAGTTCAAGCTCCAGTACTGGCATAAAAATAAATAAATAAATATAAAGATACATCCATGTAAATTATCTAATCATTTAATCAAATAAAGAGAAAAGGAAAAAATTAAAAATAAATGGAAAAGCTGTACATTGCCTTGGGTTTGATCTCTACTACTGTTACTACTACTACTACTACTACACTCACACACAGTTTCAGGTACCTACAGGATAATATCAACCAAATAGCTGCATCATTGTCATCTCATAAAGTAAGAAAAAAGAGATTGGCACAGAGTAATTAGAAACTCACCAACATAGCATGTTTGTAATCCCAACACTCAGAAGACTAAGGCAAGACAATTCGAAGTTCCAGTCAGCCTAGGTTATGTATTGAAACCCTGCCTCACAAAGGAGAAAGGAAGGGAGGTAGTAAGAGAGGAAAGAAGTAGGAACAAAACGGGGAACAATTTCAGTGACCATAGACCCCTCATTAGAATCAGAGATCAGAAGACTCAACATGTTTTCCATGCTGAAAGAAAATACCTGTCATCCCAAAATTCAAGGTCCAACAAAGGTTACCTTTAGAAATTTAGCTTAGGTAAAGATAGTGTCATAAGAAAATGAAAGGATCCATCTCCAAGAGATCTTCCTTATAAGACATACTAAAAGAAGGCCTTCAAACTAAAGGAAATGATTACGAGGAAAAACTAGAATCTTTGAGAATGAAGAAAGAACAACAGAAATTATACTTAGATGAATAGAAGACTTTTTATCTTAATGTCTTTAAAATATTTATGACAAATTAAAAGCAGAAATTCTATCATTATGTGTTCTGTTTTTCAGTATCACTAAATGCATATGATAACTATAACATATATGATGATATGAAGTGGTACAGTCTAAAAGGAGACCATGAAAGGTAAGTTCACATAAAATAACTCATGCAGCAGAACTTAACTGGAAGAAATTTTGCCCTGAAGAGACCTTTGGCAATGTGTAGAGCCATTTGGTTATATCACACCTACCTGTTGGTAGAGGTGTTGCTGACATTTTGTGGTAAAAGAGCAAGAATGCTGTTGAATATCTTACAATTTACAAGCCTCACCACAAGAAAAATGAGCACAAATATCAACAACACCAAGGTTAAGAAACCTGGTCCTACAGTAACCACCAGAAAAGAAAGAGACAGAGCCAAAAACACGACATGTATACATAAATATTCAAATAATGTAAAAGAAGACAGGAGAAGAATGGAGGAACAAAGGCATCGAAACAGGTAATAAAACTTACTACATCAATAAATCAAGAGACTATCTTCACAGACTATATTTACATTTACAATGCACATGTACCAGAGAAATAAACTGTATGAGAATACTCTTACAACACAATGAAGACAACTAAAAAACAGTGTGGGAACCCTAGAGCCCTGTGGGGATTATGACTTGGCGTAGGACGTATGATTGCATGGAGAATGCCTGATGCCAGCAGAAAAATCTGGTTATCTGATTGCTCATCCTAGGTCTGAATAAAGACAGGATTCTGAGTGTTTGACCTTCTGAAGTAATCTTATTAAACTTGAGAGTGTTCTATGAACTGATCTTACTGTTCTTCCTGATATCCTTCTATGTGCCCATGGCAATGTGACCTTTAGTCTGATACTTAAATTGCCTCAAGCAAGCCTCTAGGAGATCTGATCCTAGACTGTTCAATCAAGTCTGTTAGTAAAACTCAACCCTAGCCCCACCTGTGGTGGTTTGATTTTTTTGTTGTTGTTTTTTTGGTCTGGTCCTGGGACCTGAACTCTGGGCTTGGGCGCTGTCCCTCAGCTCTTCAGCTCAAGGCTAGTGCTCTACCACTTGAGCCACAGCGCCACTTCCAGCTTTTTTTTTTCTGCTTATGTGGTGCTGAGGAATCGAACCCAGGGCCTCATGCATGCAAGGCAAGCGCTCTACCACTGAGCCACCTTCCCAGCCCCTGTGGTGGTGAGTATTAAAATATTGTGGAGGTGATGAGAATGTGGCTCAGTGGTAGAGTGATTGCCAAGCATGCAGGAAGCCCTGGTTTCAATTCCTCAGTACTACATAAATAGAAAAAGCCAGAAGTGGTGCTGTGGCTCAAGTGGTAGAGCACTAACCTTGAGCAAAAGAAGCTCAGGGACAGCATCTAGGCCCTGAGTTCACAAGCCCCAGGACTGGAAAAAAAATATATATCATTGCATGGGCAATCTTTCATCTGTCATCGTGACATCTGCTGGACAGAGCCATAAAACAATAGCACAAAAATCTGAACAGAGTCGAGTGCCAGTGGCTCACGCCTGGAATCCTAGCTATTCAGGAGGCTGAGATCTGAGGATTGTAGTTTAAAGCCAGCCCAGGCAGGAAAGTCAGTGAGACTCTTATCTCCAATTAATCATAGAAAAAAAAACAAAACTGGAAATGCCACTATGGCTCAAGTGGTAGAGCACTAACCTTGAGCAAAAAGGGAACTCAGAGACAGCACCCAAGCCCAGAGTTTGAGCCTTGGGACCAGCAAAAAAAGAAAAAAAAGATACATGAGTGGGGGACCAGTAACTCACACCTATAATACTAGCTACTCAGGAATCTGAGATCTGAGAATCATGGTTCAGGACAGCCTGATCTCCAATTAACCAGCAAAAAGCTAGAAGTGGAACACAAAATGGTAAAGCACAGCTGAGAGCAGAAAAAAAAAGTAAGAACATTTTTAGGAGAACTCAAGGATAGTTATTCAAATCCCAAGACAGACACACACACACACACACACACACACACACACACCTATAAATGACCAATAAGCATGGGGAAAGATGCTCAGTATGGCTAATCAGAAACATAGAAATTTAAACTAAAATAAAATACAACTGTGTGCTGGTGGATCACACCTGTTGTCCTACTTATTCAGCTCAGGCAGGAAAGTTTGTGAGAGCCTGATCTCCAATTAATTACCAAAAAAGCCTGAATGGTGCTTGCTATGGTTCAAGTGGTAGAGCCTTGAGCACAAAAGCAAAAGACTGGTACCAAGACCCTGATTTCAAGCCCAAGGGATCACATACACACACACACACACACACACACACACACACAAATACAATCATAATGTTTTAGCATGGCTGAAGCTTTAAAAACCAATCATTCAAAGTGTTGGCAATGAAGTAAAGCACTAAAAGTCTCATACACTAAAGGAAAATGGTATACTTAAGAAATGAAAAAGAAATCTTTCTAATCTGATCAACTATTTTTCATTCTCATTTCTGTAAGTCTCTAAGCATACTTCAAATAGTTGGAATTATATATGTAATATTATATGCTTTCAAGAATTCATGTTATAAGTGCTCTGACACATATAATGTAAATTATGTGAATACCCTGTTATCAGGGTTGACATGGTCCAAAGACCATTATTCTAAAAACTAGTAACAAAACCACTTGCATTCACTTTGCACAGTGTGGAACAGCCTGACGTGGAGGGAAAGGCAATTAGTGAATTCTTTTATTTGATAATGAAAGTGAGCCTTTCATAGTGAAATCTACCCAATGAATCTTCCCTCTTCAAATACATTACCTTCTGGACAGAGTCCCAGTGCTTCATAAGTAAGGAGTTCATTGATAGAAAAGCAGTCATGAAGTTCTATTACATCAATATCATTTGGTCTAAGGCCAGATTTCTCATAGCATTTTCTGGCAGCTTCTTTACTCATATCATAGCCAACCTAAAACCAAAATCACATTTAAGTAAATTTAGGGTACCAAAACTGGACCTTTTAGACAGGATTTTATATATATATATATATATATACACACACACATACATACATGTATATGTACATATACATGTATATATACATATACATATATATGTACATATACATGTATGTGTATATATACATATACGTGTATATGTACATATATATACATATACATGTATATGTACATATATATGACATTAAGAAATATGAGTTGAATCCGTATTATGTAGGAAGTCTAGATAAAGTAATACCCAGGAAGAAGATACATACACATACACACATTCTAAATACTTATATATATGTAAATTTTGAACTATAAATAACAGAAGTTCTAATCAAGATATATAGGGGGATTATAATTCCTCACATTTTATTTTATGCTACATTATGAAAACTATCAAGTCCCAACATATTCTGTATTAAAATGGTTGAAGAGGGGCTGGGAAGGTGGCTCAGTGGTAGAGCGCTTGCCTTGCATGTATGAGGCCCTGGGTTCGAGTCCTCAGCACCACATAAGCAGAAAAAAAAAGCCGGAAGTGGTGCTATGGCTCAAGTCGTAGTGCGCTAGCCTTGAGCTGAAAAGCTACTCCAGGCCCGGAGTTCAGGCCCCACGACTAGACCCAAAAATGAATAAATAAATAAAAATAAAATAAAATAAATTGGTTGAAGAGATTTGTCATACATCATTATGAGTCAGATACACTGAAAGAGAAGGAACATTTCTATATGAAAGCACATATCTTTTTTTTTTTTGTCGATCATGGGGCTTGAACTCTGGGCTTGGGCACTGTCCCTGCACTCTTCAGCTCAAGGTAAGTGCTCTACCACTTCAGCCACAGCGCCACTTCCGGCTTTTTTCTTTTTGCTTATGTGTTGCTCAGGAATCCAACGCAGGGCCTTGAGCATGCAAGGCAAGTGCTCTACCACTGAGCCACCTTCCCAGCCCTCAAAGAGATTCTTATTTCCAGCTAATCAGTAGAAACTCAGAAGTGGATATGTGGCTCAAGTTGTACAGCTCCAGCTATGAGCAGAACAGTTTGCTAGAGAATGAAAGGCCTTGAATTCAAGCAAAAAGCAAAACCTAAACTGTTAATCCATCTTTGGTTTTATATAATAGTATGCAAACTCAACTTCCCATCAAGAAATAAATTGAAAATAATAGAAAATGTGCTATCAAGAAAAAGCTAAGGGGCTAGGAATATGGCTTAGTGGTAGAGTGCTTGCCTAGCAAGCATTGAAGCCCTGGGTTCAATTCCTCAGTACCCCATAAACAGAAAAAGCCACAAGCAGCATTGTGGCTCAAGTGCTAGCCTTGAACAAAAGAAGCTGAGGGACAGTGCCCAGGCCCTTAGTTCAAGCCTCAGGACTGGAGAAAGAAAGAAAGAAAGAAGGAAAGAAAGAAAGAACAAAAGAAAGAAAGGAAGGAAGGAAGGAAAAAAGAAAGGAAGGAAGGAAGGAAGGAAGGAAGGATGGAAGGAAGGAAGGAAGAAAGGGAATGAAGGAAGGAAAGAAGGAAGGAGAAAAGAAAAGAATAGAATAGAAAAGAAAAGAGAAAAAACTAAGAAGCAGGGGCACTGGTGGCTCATGCCTATAATCCTAGATAATGAGGAGGCTGAGATCTGAGGCTCACAGTTCAAAGTCAGCCTGGGCAGCAAAATCCTTGGGACTCTACTAACCTACAAAAAAAAAAAAAAAGAGCCAGAAGTGGTGCTGTGGCTCAAGTGGTAGAGTGTTAACCAGAGTTCAAACCCTAGGAACAAAATAAATAAATAAATAGATAGATAAATAAATAAATAAAATAAGAAATATAACTATAGCAGAGCATCAGTGGCTCACGCCTGTCATCCTAGCTACTCAGAAGGCTGAGATCTGAGAATCGCAGTTCAAAGCCAGCCCAGGCAGGAAAATCTGTGAGACTCTTATCTACAATAAACCACTAGAAAACCGGAAGTGGCTCTGTGGCTCAAGCGGTAAGGCACTCATCTTGAGCTGAAGAGTACAGGGACAGCACTCAAGCCCAGAGTTCAAGCCACACGATCAATATATATATATATATATATATATATATATATATATATATATATATAATATCACCACTGAAGCGTGGCACTGGTGGCTCACACCTGTAATCCTAGCAACTCAGGAGGCTGAGATCTGCGAATCACCATTCAAAGCCAGACCAGGCAAAAAAGCCTTAAGACTCCTATATCTCCAATTAGCCACCAGAAAACTAGAAGTGGAGTTGTGACTCAAAGAGGTAAAGCCCTAGCCTTGAGCAAAATAGTTCTGTGACTACACCCAGTCCCTGCGTTCAAGCCCTACAACCAATAAAATAATAGTAGTAAGAGTAATAATAATACCACTTCTGCTATAATTTTGTTAATTTTGATAGTTTCCCAACACTGTGACAAAATACCAGTGGAAAACAAATTAAAGTTATGAAAATGGTTAATCCCAGGCTGAGGTGTAATCCTATGTATAACCCCAGACTATGGTGAAATCAGGCTGAGGCAGGGAAATTTCAGTTCAGCCTGAGCTATATAGTGAGACAATGTCTCAATTAAAATCAGAAAACTAGAAATGGTTTATTTTGGTAGGTAGTTTCAGAGGTTTCAATTGGAACCATAACTTTGAGCCTATAGAAAGACAGAACATCTTGACAGGAAGCACATGGAACAGCAACACTACTCTTTGAAGACAAGAAAGCAGACAGAGAGCTCACTCACTTTTTTTTTTTTTGGGTCCAGTCGTGGGGCCTGAGCTCTGGGCCTGGGCGCTGTCCCCCAGCTCTTCAGCTCAAGGCTAGCGCTCTACCACTTGAGCCACAGTGCCACTTCCGGCTTTTTTCTTTTTGCTTATGTGGTGCTGAGGAATCGAACCCAGGGCCTCTGGCATGCAAGACAAGTGCTCTACCACTGAGCCACCTTCCCAGCCCCTCACTCACTTTTATGACAAAGACCCATCCTCAAAACCCATTCAGCTATGCACTCATTGTCAGATAAATGTATTGATAAGTCAATGTCCTCATAAGCCAATAACTCCTGAACATTGCTGCACTGGGATCAAGTCTTCAATATGTAAGCATCAGGGAAGCATTTCAGTACAAATCACAGCACTGGTCTGGGTCTGAATTCTCTTTTCTCTTTCTTTAATTTTCTCAATTTTTTTTAAGACCTATAAAATCTTTGTATAAAATCAGGATGTTTGTTCTGAGGGTTAAGAAACTTCTCTAATGGGGGCTGGGAAGGTGACTCAGTGGTAGAGTGCTTGCCTTGCATTCATGAGGCCCTGGGTTCGATTCCTCACCACCACATAAGCAGAAAAAATAAAAGCCAGAAGTGGCGCTGTGGCTCAAGTGGTAGAGTGCTAGACTTGAGCTGAAGAGCTGAGGGACAGCGCCCAGGCCCAGAGTTCAGGCCCCATGACTGGACCCAATAAATAAATAAACAAACAAACAAGGACTGGGGATGTAGCTTAGTGGTAGAGTACTTGCCTAGCATGCAAGAAACCCTGGGTTCTATTCCTCAGTCCCACATAGACAGAAAAAGCCGGAAGTGGCACTGAGGCTCAAATGCTCACGTGGCATTCAGGGACAGTGCCAAGGCCTTGAGTTCAAGCCCCAGGACTAGCAAAAATCAATAAATAGATAAAATAAATAAATAGCCAGCATGACTAGACAGGTAAAGGTCATACTCATGATTCAACCATAAGAAGTATCTCTTTGTCAGTTTTCCCATATCAGATACTTAAGGACAGGTTACAATACTAAAATTTCTAGACCAATGTTTTTCAAGTAAATAACTTCCAGAGTTGTTGATAGACAATGTATGTCATCTTAATATTTTAAATAGCATTTCTACCAGGTGCCAGTGGCTCACGCCATAATCCTAGTTACTCAGGAGGCTGAGATCCAAGGATGGAGGCTCAAAGTCAGACCAGACAGGAAAGCCCATGAGACTCTTATTTCTAATTAACCCCAAAAAGCTGGAAGTGAAGCTGTGGCTCAAGTGATAGAGCATTAGCCTTGAACACAAAAGCTCAGGGACAGCACCCAGGCTCTCAGTTCAAGCTCCAGTTCTGGAACTAACTAATTTAATTAATTAAACATCATTTCCTCAATTTGATTAATAAAATAATCTCAGACATACCATTTTATTTTTTTTTTTTACATACCATTTATTGGGGTCGGTTTCTAATTCCTCTTCATTTGTAGCTAGGATTGCCCGAAGGAGAAGAGGGAGAGGGAGAGAGGGAGAGACAGACAGACAGACAGACAGATAGACAGACAGAGACAGCCAGAGACAGAGAGAGGGAGGAGAAACGGGAGAGGGAGAGAGAGAGAGACAGACAGACAGAGACAGAGAGACAGAGACAGGACAGAGAGGGGGGAGAAACGGGAGAGGGAGAGAGAGAGAGACAGACAGACAGAGACAGAGAGACAGAGACAGGACAGAGAGGGGGGAGAAACGGGAGAGGGAGAGAGGGAGGAAGGTAGGGAGAAGGGGAAGAGAGAGAGATAAAAGGGGAGAAGGAGAGAGCAAAGAGAAAAGGAGAGAAAGAAGGGGGTAGAGGAGAAAGAAGACAGAAGAGGGAGGGAGAGGAAAGAGAAAAGGGGAGAGGAGGGAGAAGAGAGGAAGAGAGGAAAGAGGAGAGAGAGAAGGGAGAGGGGAAAGAGGAGGGGGAGGGAAGAAGAGAGGGAAAGGGGAAGGGGGTGAAGGGGGGAGGGGGGGAGACCGAGCCCGAGCACTCCCGAGGCAGAAGCGTGGAGACTCCGTTCAGCCGTGATTTCGGAAGAGCCCCGCGGGTCGGCAGCACCAAGAGACCTCGCCCACGTGGGGCAGGCCAGGTGGTGGTATTTAGGGGGGTGGGCAGGGCCGCCGGAGCAAAAACCAGCTTTTGGGGGTGGGGGGCGGTTGGAGAGAGAGCTGGGCTTCGGGGTGACCCGCGTCCCGCAGAGCCCCCAGCCCCCACCGTACAGACATACCATTTTAATAACGCTTTTCTCTTCAAATGAGCTTGGCAAATCAGTCATCATCTCTTGTGCCACAATTTCTACAGCTTTGGATTGCAGTCCATACTTGTGTACAAATTCTTCACTAGCCAAAACTGCTGCAGCAGCACCATCTGAAGTGGGACTAAGAGGAAGTAAAACAATGACTTACCCCTGACCCATCTCAACCCTAGGATTCCAGAATGGAAGGCAGAAGGAGGCCCAATTATACTTGCTGGTTGTTGCACTGTTTTCTTGTGATACATATCGTAAGAAACCACATAGGCTTCCCACTAAAAACTGGACCTCTAGCAAGACTTCAACTGTCCATCACTTCTTGATTTCTAGTCTCTCCCAAAAACTTCTCATCACACAAAATCTGGATTTGCCCTTGCAGGTGCATAATGCAATTTCTGATATCTTTCTGAAATAACCAAAAGGTTATTTCATATCCTACTACTATAAAAATTCAACTATAGACCTAAATAGCTCCAACTCTGCTTAGCTCACACAGCTCACTCTTGAAATCCTTTTGGAAACTGAGGAAATATAGAAGAGGGATACCAGAAAGTCCAAAAGCAAGACTCCTGAGATCTCCTCAAAGCAGACCTTTTCAAACTTAGAGCATCTACTGGTTGTAATCTAGGTTCCCTGGGAAGCTAGACTACAAATGACAGAAGCCCTCTGTGAGTTCAGCAAGACTCTCTAGAGGAGAAAATCCTCAGAATGCAACCTGACTTGTTTACCTGAATCCCAAGCCAGTATCTGAAGGGTTCTGCCAAGGATATACTAGAACTTACGGAGGCACTACACAGAACTCACTGTCAGGTAATTTGCATTATGCTTTTTTTCCTTGTTTTATTTTTATTCTTGACTATTTTAATAGAAGAAAGTTTCCTATATTAGAAGCCTATTTAGGGAAAAACAAAATGCTCAAGGAAAAACCTTTGGATTCCTCTGGTCTCAAGGTATATTTTAAATGAATATGTATGATTAAAACAAAGCAAGTAGAAATTACAAGAGAAGAAAGAAGTAAAACATATGTTTCAAGATAGCAGATAGTCTGTCTCAGGATAGGAGTAAGAAAAGGATATCCTCATGAAATAACCTGGAGTGAGGATCACATTGGTAGTACTTCTGTAAAAGCTACATTTAGATAACACAGTCTGAAGTTTAACCACAGAGGGATGGGCAGGGAGAGGGAAAGAAGAGTTCTATCTATCTAGTAAATGTCAAAATATGTTTTCTTACCAACATTGTAAGACAGTCAAAAAATCAAAAACTCTTCGAGATTTCATTATTTCATCTAAACTGTATTCAACTTTGAACTGGGAATACCTAGATACAAAATAAATAGTTACAAAATGTGCAGTAGTAATTGTAATTTTTTTTTTTTTTGTAGGTCGTGGGGCTTGAACTCTGGGCCTGGGCGCTGTCCTTCAGCTCTTCAGCTCAAGGCGAGCGCTCTACCACTTGAGCTACAGGGCCACTTCCGGATTTCTGGTGGTTTATTGGAGATAGGAGTCTCACAGTCTTTCCTGCCCGGGCTGGCTTTGAACCGCGATCCTCAGATCTCAGCCTCCTGAGTAGCTAGGATTACAGGCGTGAGCCACCAGGCCCGGCTAGTAATTGTAATTTTTGTTGAAGATGTCTTGGTCCAGAGATAGAATAATGTGTGAATATTCTTTTTACAACCCAAACAACAGATTTATGAATAGTTTCAACCTTGAAATGAACATCTGGATTGAATTGAAAGAGAAAATTCAAATTTTGAAATACCCTCTGCTACGTAACTTAAAAAATTAGCCAGCGCCAGTGGCTTATGCCTATAATCAAAGGCTGAAATGTGAGGATTGTGATTCAAAACTAGCCTGAGAAGGAAAACCATTCAAACTCTTATCTCCAATTAACAACCAAAAAATGCCAGAAGAACTGTGACTCAAGCGGTAGAGTGCCAGCCTTGAGCAAAAAAGCTCAGAGAGTGAGCCCAGGCCTTGAGTTCAAGCCTCAGGACCAACACACACACACACACACACACACACACACACACACTCCCTCTTTTTTGTTATCTTTTTGTTTTGTTTTTCTAGGGATTGAACTTAGGGTTTCAAGTTTGCTATGCAAACATTCACCACTTGACCTTTTTATTTTTTATCTTGTTTTTGAGAAAGAGACACATCCTTATTTAATACCATCAAGCCTTAATAGTATTCTAAATATAAATAAGTCAAAAATGAACTGCAAAATAGTCAAAAGTTGACTGGGGCACAGACTCTTATAAGAAAAAAAATAACATGCAAGTTAGTATTTTTGAGATCTTACATTTTCTTTTTAACTATAAAGTTGCATATTACACAGTAGAATAAACAGATTTTCATTTCTTGTCTCAGAAATACTTACTGGTTATTAACTGAATGTTTATGATTTTTCCATCCAATATTTGCAAAGTGTTCAATTTTTGTTCCTGTAGGAAAGATAAATCTCTGTTAATATTTTTCTGATGTTTATGAATAATGGTAATAATCATACCCAAACTTCTGCTAAATATTTTTATATATTCTCTTGCATAGATATCACATATACTATTTAATATTTTTATTGCTTATTGTTATTATAAAGGTGATATACAGAGGCATTACAGTAATATAGTCAGGTAAAGAGTACATTTCTTTTTGGACAATGTCACATCTTCCTTCACTCCCAGTTTTTCCATTTTAGTAATTTTTATAATTAAATTTGAGGTTTTTTAAGAATGTATTTTATTTTTAGCAAGAATTTATTTTATTACAACAAGGTTAGCATAGAGAGAAATAGGAAGAAATGAATATTTACTGTTACTCATGTAGGAAATGGAAATTAAAAGATTGCAAATTTGCCAGGTGCTGGCGACTCATGCCTATAATTTTATCTTCTTAGGAAGCTGAGATCCAGAGGATCTGCCAGCCTAGGCAGACAAGTCCAAGGGACTCCTATCTCCAGTTTATCACAGTGAAAGTGATGACAAATGGTACTGTCAGACTGAGTGAAAGTTTGCTGGTATACTGAAGACAAAGTAGAATCAGAGTCTTGATCAAATATAGAAAAATGGAGTGCTCAGTTATTGAGTGGGGAAAACTTTAGAGAAACAGCCAGTTCAATGAAAGAATTAAAGGTTCTAGACATCCTATTTATGCTACATCAACTAGCCATTCAAATGAAAATCCCTTTTGTAAAGTGCTGAAGATACAAGATAAGGTTTTTTTGGTTTTTTATTTTTATTTATTTATTTATTTATTTTTGGTTGTGGGGCTTGAACTCTGGGCCTGGGTGCTGTCCCTCAGTTCTTTAGCTCATGGCTAGCACTCTACCACTTGAGCCACAGCACCACTTTTAGTTTTCTTGTGGTTTATTGGAGAGTCTCCAGGACTTTCTTGCCTGGGGTACCTTTGAACCAAGATCCTCAGATCTCAGCCTCCTACGTAGCTAGGATTACAGGTGTGAGCTACCAGCACCTGGCTTAAAATAAGGTTTTTCTTTGTTAAGTTTTGGTTTTATTCATATTGATGAATATTCACCCCAGTTAGCCCTACTTCCACAGGTTCTCCATTCGAGCCTGTTTTATTTTCCTATCTTTTTCTAGTGTTAATTGTACCAGAGAGTATCACTATGGTATTTCAGGCATGTTATATTCTTCTCTGAATCACCCAACCTCCTGCTTTCTCTTTCCTTGTCCAGATCCCTACTGACTGACCACGTTCATTGAGGTTTCTTATGCCATAGTATACACAGTTGCATTGTATTTTGAGATTATTCATCCTCCATCTTTCCCTCCCTCCTCCCCTAACCCCTATTTTCCCACAGAGTGAGAGAATAATGTTTTATCTATATACATATATAGTATATAAATTTATGAAATACCCTTTATTTTGTCCTCTGTATTAAACTAGTATTCAAAAAAATTTTAATATACCGTATTTTTCCATGTGCTCTTTTCCAGCACCCACAAACATTTGAGCAGTAATAGGATGGGCAGAAATTCCATACTTATTGGCCAAGACTTCAACATGTTTATCTACAGGGTGGGTACAATCATTTGCTAACTAAGAGAGAAGGGAAAAACAAGTTTAATGAGTACCTGGTATTGTGTCTCTTTCAACTACTACACCATTACTAACACATTCATTTATTCTACAAGCATAAATAGGTAATACTTGGCATAAAAGCATAGAAAATAGCTGGGCACCTGTGGCTCATGGCTTTAATGCTACCTACTCAGGAGGCTGAGATCTGAGGATTGCAGTTCAAAGCCAGCTCTAGCAAGAAAGTCTGTAAGACTCATCTCCAATTAACCACCAGAAAACTAGAAGTGGCACTGTGGCTTAAAGTGATAGAGCACTAGCCTTGAGTGAAAAAGCTCAGGGACAGAGCTCAGACTCTGAGTTCAAGCCCCATAACTGATACTGACAAACACAAAACAAAACAAAACAAAAAAACAGAGGAGCCAGAAGCCACACCTGTAATCCTAGCTATGCTGAGATCTGAGGATCACAGTTCAAAACTATCCCAGGAAGAAAAGTCTTTGAGATTCTTATCTCCAATTAATTATCCACCAAAAAGCCAGAAGTAGAACTGGTTCAAGTAGTAGAGCACCAGCCTTGAACATTAATCTAAGGGATGATACCCAGACCCTGAGTTCAAGTCTCCACTCTGGCACAAAAATTTAAAAACAGGGAGAAAGACAAATAACCAATGTTCAATCAATAATCAATAAGCAATGTTTATTCAACATCTAATGTGTAGAAATTCTAAGGTCTGCCCCAGTCCATGTGGGCTTTGGCCTCCCCTCCTCTAAGGTCACATCCTGGGCCGCCCCAGGTCACATCTCTCAGCAGACCAGGGAAGGGTCTCAGGACCTGAGGTCTCACCCAGATCCAGTGTGGCCACACCTCTTCTCACCTCAGGCCAAGATAAGTGCGGCCTGGGATGGGTCCGCCCTACAGCCACGTGCTCTCCTTTAAGCACAACAGGGCAGCAGTTCTGTAAATGAACTTCTCTTCCTGCCTTAATACCGGGTGGCATTCTCTTCTTCAGCAGCTACTTTACCTTACAGAAATAACTATTCAAAGTGTAAGCCATAAAGGAGTCAAAAACTCAGCTAAGATTCAGTTCATCTGGCACCTATTTTGTAGAAAATGAGGACAAGAAACAATGGGGATGAGAATAAATTAAAATATAAGTAATCTCATAGAAGAGGACAGTTTTACTTTATTTTTTTCTTCCTTTTTATTTTCCTTCCTTCCATCTTTCCTTCCTTTAAAACCTAAAGATTTGCTGGGAATGTTGTTTAGTGGTAGAGTGCTTGCCTAGCATGCATGAGGCCTTGGTTGAATTCCTCAGTACCACATAAACAGAATAATTCAGAAGTGGCACAGCCCCATCCATGAGACTCTTAATCTCCAATAAACCACCAGAAAACTGGAAGTTGTAGTGGTAGAGCACTCACCTTGAGCTAAAGAGCTAAGAGACAGCACTCAGGCCCAGAATTCAAGCCCCAGGACCGATTTAAAAAAATTTTTTTTCAATGTGAAATAAGGATGGGGGGAGTGGGGTGGGGGTGTCTTGTTAGTATTATGCTCACCTTTGGTCCTCAGCTCCACCCACACCTGAGCTCCTCCCATTCCTGGAGTTCCTGCCATACAGCTGGCCCCTCCTTCTCTCTGCCCAGACCCTCCTGAGCTCCCATCTGCCTCACTTCCTATCCCCCAGATCCTGCTGCTACCTGGATAGGAATAGGTGCTATGTGCTCCCTCCTCTTGGGGGAAATATGGCTCTTCTAATAAGCCTTATAATAATCTTTCTCCTGTGCCTGCCTGCCTCTGCATGGTCCCCTGGGATGGATGTGTGGGATCCTTCAGGTCTAACTGGCACCATCTTATCTTCGGTAGAAATAGGGATGTTCCACCCCCAGGTGAATGCCATGCCTGAATTCCTAGAGGCAGGGGCAGGGACTTGGACAATAGGTTACTGGACCTATCAGTCCTATACCTTGAACTCTCCATATACTCGTTTCCTGTGCCCCTGCCCCCTGACCAGTTCAGGTGCTATCATGCCACACATCCTGTCTCTCATGTGTCATGTCTCCTGGCTCTCTTCTGGTCAACATGGCATCTCCTTCAGCTTTCCCTTAGAGAAGATCTGGTATGATGGTATTATTTTTCTACTCTTTCTTTCCTCTCCTACACTCATGGTTCAGTTTTCTAATAGTGTTAAGTGTATTCAAGTGGCTACAGATCTTTGAGACAGAAGTCTACCTGCAGATGCCAGCTTTCCAATAAAGACTTCCAATTCAACCTCTCAAAATGCAGCCTCTCTGTATCTCGCCATCCAAGGTACTGTCCAACAAATGCACCAGAAGGTGGTCTTTTTGGTATGTGCAAACAAAAGTCAAGAGACAAACTCTCTCTGGTATGAGAAGTATCTGATTCTCATTCAGAAGTTCTTTTCTATGATCTTGTTATATGGAAAAATTTGATCAGCAAGATACAGAGAAACCACATTTTGAGAGGTCCAGTTGGGAGTCTTTACTACAAAGCCTGTCACTGTAAGTAGACTCATGTCCCCTAAAAAACTTGCAGCACCAAATGTAGCTAGCACAAAGCTTGTAAAGGCAAAGACCTCATGTTTGAGGTGGGGAACTAAATCTAACACAAGGGTTACACATGAGCAAAGCAAACTACCTAAGGGAACAATCAGGGCAGTCAAGGGCCAGTTATCTGTTGGGTAAAAGAGAATCAAGGGCAAGTATTCTCTGGACACATCTGCAATTCAAAGAATGACCTATTTTACTTCTGGAGTTTCCAGAACTGGGTAAAAGGCCATCATTCATTAAGATGCCAAGATGGTGGTATAGACAAGATGGCATTACTTAAATCCAGTACCCATATTTCAACACTCTAGATTCTAGATTCTAATACAGTCAAAATACAGGGGATATTAATTTTGTGGAGAAATAAGCATTCAATCCATGTATCAGGTTTGTATATAATCTTTTTTTTTTTTTTCTGTCAGTCGTGGGGCCTGAACTTTGGGCCTGGGCGCTGTCCCTCAGCTCTTCGGCTCAAGGCTAGTGCTCTACCACTTCAGCCACAGCACCATTTCCAGCTTTTTCTGCTTATGTGGTGCTGAGGAATCAAACCCAGTGCCTTACACATGCAAGGCAAACACTCTACCATTGAGCCACCTTCCAAGCCCCTGGCATATAATCATTTTTTAATTCTCCCCTATAAAACCTCCATGTGGCTGGGAAGGTGGCTTGATGGTAGAATGCGTGCTTTGCATGCATGAGGCACTGGGCTCAATTCCTCAGCACACATAAGCAGAAAATTCTGGAAGTAGCGCTATAGCTCAAGTGGTAGAGCACTAGCCTTGAGCTTAAGAGCTCAGAGACAGCGTTCAGGCCCAGAGTTCAAGCCCCAAGACCGATTGAAAAAAAAAAACAAAAACAAAGAAACTTCCTTGCTCTCTATGCAGGTTTAACTTTAAGAACTGTTTATTTCCGCTTTAGATTTTACCGTTAAGATCAACATGAACCTCTATCTTTTTAAAATTCTTGTAACAGTCCTGGTACTTGAACTCAGGGTCTATGCACTATCTTTGAACTTTTTTGGTCAACACTGGTGTTCTATCACTTGAGCCACAGCTCCACTTCCAGCTTTTGGGTAGTTAATTGGAGATAAGAATCTCATGAACTTTCTTGCCTGGGCTGCCTTTGAACCATGATCCTCATATCTCAGCCTCCTGAATAGCTGCACCAGATAAGAACCCCACCTTTTACATAATATGTCCTAATATCTATACTGTTGGTTTCAGTACAAGGCGACATTTGAGAATTCCTTCATGTGACTCTCTGGGCAGTACAAGATCCCTAATGACACCTGTATGAAAGTGAGAAAGTCTTAATAATAGTCCTTGTAAGGAATGAGAGGCAAGCAACCAAAATGGGCTCAAGGCTTTACTGGGGACAGATCTGCCAGGCTGCTCCAAGCAGGAATGGAGGCAGCAGGTAGATAGGTGTGAATGAAATTCAAACAGAATTTGGTGGGTGGTCATGGGTCACATTACATGGGCTACAGGAATTGGGGGGGGGGGAATCTCATTCCAAGGAGGAGTGTAATGAGACTGTTACAACTGGGGCAGGAATTTGTACATCACATCAGGGAAACAGTACAACATCAGGGAAATAGAAGCATAACAGATTTTTGTAAACAGGTAGGGACACAGAGTGGGAACTTTCCAGTATCAAAAAGCTGACTCTTTGTAAGACCTGTTTAATTTTCTATATTCTATCCAAATGTCTTAGACCTGTCAAATTACTTAGCTTGCCATATTCAAAATCAGATGTCTCCCACTTCTTCAATTTGTTGAATGGAATTAATTTATTGAATGAATTGATTATTTTAAATAGACAAAAAAACTTTTAATTCAAGCATTTGATGTTTTTGAACTCTAGTTTCATCCATGGTGGTAAAGAGTTTAAATAGCTCTAAGATTCTTAACCATTCTAAAATACCGGTGTGGAAAATAAAGTCAGTGGTAGTCCATTTTCTTTGTGTGTGTGTGGAGAGCAGAGTTGTAGGGCTTTCTCTTTCGGCCTGGGCGCTGTCCCTCAGCACCACTTTTGATTTTCTGGTGGTTAATTGGAAATAAGAGTCTCATGGACTTTACTGCCCAGGCTGGCTTTGGACCGCATCCTCAGATCTCAGCCTCCGGAGTTGGTAGGATTACAGGCGTGAGCCACCAGCACCCGGCTTGGAGATCCACTTTCAAGACAAAACATCTGACCCTGAGTAAAAAGTTGCTACATAAATTAACACCAAGCAAGAGGCAGGGGGGATGCAGATAAGACTCTCTTCTAAAATCCAACCAACCTCAAAGGATACATGTGGGGGCTGGGAAGGCGGCTCAGTGGTAGAGCGCTTGCCTTGCATCCCTGGGTTCGATTCCTGAGCACCACATAAGCAAAAAGAATAAAGCCGGAAGTGGCACTGTGGCTCAAGTGGTAGCGCGCTAGCCTTGAGCTGAAGAGCTGAGGGACAGCGTCCAGGCCCAGCATTCAGGCCCTAGACCGGATCCCCCCCCCAAAAAAAAATACATGTGTTCAAATTATCCAATACAACTGAGGGGAGGGACTTTCAAATTAGGGAATAAATTGTTTAGAATAACTTCTCTGTGTATGTTTGCCCACCAGACACCTAGTCTTGCAAGCAGGTAATTAACCACTGAAGCCTTGCTTTTGTTGTACTCTGTTTCCAAGACCATTCTTTGAGAGTTTGGGCAGGTGAGTATATTTCTTACACCGAATGGTGTTACTTTACAGCTTACTAAATTACTATAGAAAATTATGTTTTATGTTGCTTATTAACAGACAATGCATGATAGTCAGATGGGCATAGTTCTCTTATCATAGTGAAGTTAGGCTACTGGGTCCAACTGGCACCATCTCCGCAATGGAGTAGATGAGAGGGAATTGGGTCTAACTGGTGCCATCTTGGCTTCGTGCTGGGTGAAGATGAAGTCACACACTCAGGTGATGGGCATGCTTGAATTTCTAGAGGCAGGGGCAGGGACTGGGACCATAGGTTACTGGACGTGTCAATCCTGTGCCATGAACTCCCTGTGACCCTACCCCCTGCCCATGACCCTATGTAGGCTCCACCACCTCAGCCACCATTTTTTGCCATGCCTCTTGTCTCCTCCAATCATCGTGGCATCTCACTTTAACTGTCCATTAAAGGAGATCATGTTTGTTGAGATTGTTTTTCTGCTCTTTCTTTACTCTGCCACCCTCATAGCTCAGTATTAAATGTATTAGAGGCTGCAAGTTTTGGGGGGAACATGTGATTACATGCAGTTGCTGCCTTTCTAATAAAGACTCCCAATTCAGTCTCTCAAAATGTGGCTTCTCTGTATCTTGCGTTCCAATTCCCATATAACAATAGCAACTCCAAATTAATAAACGACTTACTTTTACTTCAATTGTTCCCTTCTTCATCTTCTCAAACCCAAGAGCCAAGACACAGTCTGCCAAACCTTAAAGGAAATGTAATTATTTTGAAATTTTTAATTTCCAGACACCCAATAAAATGCTATTAAATATTTCTACTTAAGCCTGGTGCTAGTGGCTCATGCCTGTAATCCTAGCTACTCAGGAGGCTGAGATCTGAAGATTGCAGTTTGAAGCCAGCCTCCGCAAGAAAGACCCAAGACTCTTTTTTATTTTTATTTTTTTGGGTCTGGTTGTGGGGCCTGAACTCTGGGCCTGGACACTGTCCCTCAGCTCTTCAGCTCAAGGCGAGCGCTCTACCACTTGAGCTACAGCGCCACTTTCGGTTTTTTTTTTTTTGCTTATGTGGTGCTGAGGAATCGAACCCAGGGCCTCAGGCATGCAAGGCAAGCGCTCTACCACTGAGCCACCTTCCCAGCCCCAATTTGAAGGGGGCATCTAATGATGGTGTTAAAGTTCAACTGAGAAGCAAAACATGACAAAATTGCTAACATTTTTCTATAAAAATGAAAGAAAAATAATAAGGAAGAGGAAAGGGGGATACTAGCATTATCAAACAGGAAGATTACAAAGTGCTAAAAAATTGGGAAGTAGAGCAATAATTAGTGGAATAGAACAGAATAGAACAGAATAGTAGGGCCTCAAAAGTCCTGAGAAACAATATGCATCAAGTGCTGAGCAGACAAAAAAATGTGGTACAACTTTACAAAAGAGTATTATCTGACCATAATGCTCCAGTAAGAACGAACTGTTAAAATATTACACTAAATAAAATAGGCCACAGAAGGTCAAGTATTACATGCTAAGTCCATAGACAGAACATAGATGAGTGATGACAAGATGCTATTGGAAGAATAAAAGGTGGAGTGACTGCTAATGAGTACAGGCTTTCTTGCTGAGTGATTAAAAAAAAATATTCTGCCTGGTGCTGGTGGCTCACACCTGTAATCTTAGTTACTGAGGAAGCTGAGATCTGAGGATCATGATTCAAAACCAGCCCAGACAGGAAAGTCCTTGAGACTCTTATCTCCAATAAACCACCAGAAAACCGGAAGTGCCATTGTGGCTCAAGTGGTAGAGTGCTAACCTTGAGCTGAAGAGCTGAGGGACAGTGCCCAGGCCCAGAGTTCAAAAGAAAAAAAAAAGCTCTAAAATTAGGTAACAGTGATGGTTATACAATTCTGTGCTGTGTCTTTAACAAACACTGAATTGTATACTTCAAAAGGGTGAATTTGGGCTGGGAGGGTGGCTCAGTGGTAAAGTGCTTGCCTCGCATGTATCAGGCCCTGGGTTTGATTCCTTTGCACCACATAAAAAGAAAAAGCCGGCACCAGGCAGAACATTTTTTTTTTTGGGGGGGGGGGGCAGTCATGGGGCCTGAACTCTGGTCCTGGGCGCTGTCCCTCAGCTCTTCAGCTCAAGGCTAGCACTCTACCACTTGAGCCACAGCACCACTTCTGGCTTTT
>NW_012267277.1:1600302-1608806 GCF_000151885.1 Dipodomys ordii | reverse complement strand
TCTACCACTTGAGCCACAACACCACTTCCACTTTTCTGGTGGTTTATTGGAGATAAGAGTCTCCAGGAGCTTCTAGTCGGTGGCTCACGCCTGTAATCCTAGCTATTCAGGAGGCTGAGATCTGAGGATCACAGTTCAAAGCCAGCCGGGGCAGGAAAGTCCCTGAGACTATTATCTCCAATAAACCACTAGAAAACCAGAAGTGGCTCTGTGGCTCAAGCAGTAGAGCACTTGCCTTGAACTGGAGCGCACAAGGATAGAGCCCAAACCCAGAGTTCAAGCCCCATGACTGAAAAGAGTCTCACGGAGTTTCTTGCTCGGGCTGGTTTTGAACTGTGAGTCTCAGATCTCAGCCTCCAGAGTAGCTAGGATTATAGACATGGGCAACCACTTGGCTTAAGCAGTGCATTAAAAAAAGCAACCTTTCTGAAGGTTGTAAGC
Source organism: Dipodomys ordii (assembly GCF_000151885.1). Taxonomy (NCBI): domain Eukaryota; kingdom Metazoa; phylum Chordata; class Mammalia; order Rodentia; family Heteromyidae; genus Dipodomys; species Dipodomys ordii. The sequence goes on along the minus strand of NW_012267277.1, from coordinate 1,608,365 downwards.
ATTATGCCCACCTTTGGTGCTCAGCTTCACCCAGACCTGAGCCCCTCCCATCCCTGGAGTTCCAGCCATAGAGCTGGCCCCTCCCTCTCTCTGCTCAGACCCACCTGAGCTCCCATCTATCTCACTTCCTACCCTCAGACCCTGCTGCTACCTAGATACTGGGGGCTGCCATGTGCTCTCTCTTTGGAGGAAATATGGCTCCTCTAATAAAATTTGTAATAATCTTTCTCCTGTGCCTGCCTGCCTGCCTCCACATGGTCCCTGAGACAGATCCTTTCAAATGTAGCATAGAGAAGCGCTTGCAAGAGGGCATTACCACCACATTTATTTAAGAACAGTAGACACATAAGCATTCCTTACCACCCTGAATCAGCTGCCGAGCTGAAAATAGAGCAGTAGAGCCAGTAGAGCAGTTGTTGTTGACATTGATGATAGGAATTCCAGTCAGTCCCAAACTGTGATAGATAGCTCTCTGCCCAGAAGTAGACTCACCTAGATAGGAAAACAAAGAAGAAATGTAATACCTACAACACAGCAATTACAGAGCTCTGATGCAACATGATACCACATCATGATTTTTTTTTTTTTGGTCATGGGGCATGAACTCTGGACCTGAACATTGTCCCTCAGCTCTTCAGCTCAAGGCCAGCACTCTATCACTTGAGCCACAGTGCCACTTCCATTTTTCTGAGTGGCTTATTGGAGATAAGAGTCTCAAGGACTTTCCTGCTTGAGCTGGCTTTGAACCCAGATCCTCAGATCTCAGCCTTCTTGTAGCTAAGATTACAGGCATGAGCCACTGGCAGCTGGCTTAGTAGTATACTTTCACCTAGCACAAAACCAAGGGCCAGTCAGTGAATATACTACTGTCATTGTGATGATTGGTCTTGATGGCTCTGTGGTGTTTAAAAACTTGCTGCTAACTTTAGGTGTGTAATTTTAGAACATACAGTTTACCACATACCATAAACGTAGCCCACACATGCCTGTTCCACTGCTGAGTAGGGGATCTTGGCATCAGCTAAAGCCTTCTTGCCTATAAGAAAAATAAAATAAAAAGGACTTATCAAAATGTACTGCAAGTATTTGCTTTAAGTGCATAAAAACTCTGAGTTTAAGTCAATTTATCTCTATTGATCCAACCTGTGACCTTTACAAGTATTCATCATTCCCAAGTTGCTACATCACTTTGCCTTTTTGATACCTGTGTTATCTGTCCTAACTGCATACTTAAGAAGTATAAATACACCAACTACTAGATTTTTTTTTTTTTTTTTTTGCTGGTCGTGGGGCCTGAACTCTAGGTCTGGGTGCTGTCCCTGGAGCTCTTCAGCTCAAGGTTAATATTCTACCACTTGAGCCACAGCGCCACTTCCTGCTTTTCCTGCTTATGGGGTACTGAGGAATTGAACCCAGGGCCTCATGCATACGAGGCACCCACTCTACCACTGAGCAACCTTTCTAGCCCCCAAATCCTAGGTTCTTTTTTTTTTTTGTCAGTCATGGGGCCTGAACTCTGGGTCTGAGCACTGTCCCTCAGCAATTCAGCTCAAGGCTAGCACTCTACCACTTGAGCCACAGTGCCACTTCCGGCTTTTTTCTTTTTGCTTATGTGGTGCTGAGGAATCAAACCCAGGGGCCTCATGCATGCAAGGCAAGTGCTCTACCACTGAGCCACCTTCCCAGCCTTTTTTTTTTTGTTGGTCGTGGGGCTTGAACTCTGGGCCTGCGTGCTGAGCTCAAGGCTAGCGCTCTACCACTTGAGCAGTGTCACTTCTGGTTTTCTGGTGGTTTATTGGAGATAAGAGTTTCATGGACTTTCCTGCCTAGGATGGCTTTGAATCACGATCCTCAGATCTCAGCCCCCTTAAGCTGAAGAGCTCAGGGACAGTGCCCAGGCCCAAAGTTCAGGCCCCACAACTGACCAAAAAAAAAAAAAAAGAAGAAGAAAAGAAGACGAAGAGGAAGAAGAAGAGCTTTAAGGATACTATCCAAGCTGAAGAAAACATGTGCCAGTGGATTACACCTATAATCCTACTCAGAAGGCTGAGATCTTAAGATGGCCAGCCCAGGCAGAAAAGTCTGTAAGACTTCTATCTCAGTTAACCAGCAGAAAATGGGAAGTGGTGCTGAGGTTTAAATGGTAGAGTGCTAGCCTCGAGCAAACAAGCTGAGTGGGAATTCAAGCCAGTACCAGCACCAAAGAAGAAAAAATTAGATATATGGCTTAACCTCTAAAGCACAATACTCTGTGCTTCATACTGCTGCCCTGGCCCTGTCAAAACTTCAGGATTCTGCTGCTGTCATTCACCATCTTAGCCTGCAAACAATTTGTCAAGGGCGTGGATGCTGTCCCTGAGCTTTTGCTTTTCTTTTGCTCAAGGATAGTGCTCTACCTCTTGAACCACAGCTCTTCTTACGACTGCTTTTTTTTTTGGGGGGGTAGTAAATTGGAAATAAAGAATCTCAGACTTTCCTGTCTAGGTTGGCTTTGAACTTTGATTCTCAGATCTCAGCTTCCTGAATAGCTAGGACTACAGGTGTGAATTACCAGCATCCAACACGATTATCCTTTTTCTTTTTAAGAAAGGAAGACATTGACTTTGTGACTTTGTTCTACTCCTAAGAATTCACACTAGAATCAAGTGTCCTTCTCTCCCACAGACGTCCTACCATCCGAAAAAAACATAAAATCTTTACTACAGCCTGCCCTGCCTGTTCTGGCTTTATGGTTGCTAAGACACCAATATGCCTTCCCATTGGCTTCTCCACTATGCTCGGAGTAAAGCCCCAGGTGAGCTCTGAGCTTCCTTTATGCTCATAAGGTAGCTATACCTTGGGAACAAGGTCAGGCCACATAGAAGCTAGGCATGTTCAAAGATTTAAATTTTCTCTATACCTGCTTCTTCTGCCAACTCAGGGTAATCTCTTGAGTTATGGCCAGGCTTCGTAAACTAGAATACAGAAGAAAATAGAAAAAGTACCATTAGATGCATTTCTCCAACAGAACAGCTCAGAAATTCAACTATTCAAACAAAATGCACACTCTCAAAAAAGTGCAATAAATACCGCAAATTTGAAAACCAAAAACAAAACATACTATTGAGAATCTGTCATGTTCCTTGACTCTGAAAATAAATCACATATGTTCTTGCCCTCAGGGAGCTTCCAACCAGAGAAACTGCCATTTAAACTGAGTCTTTAAGGATGAGTGGGCACTAGCCAGTTGAAAGAGAAGACAATGTGGCACCATTTTTCTCAGTGGAAAACCTGCAATATTAGATAAATCAAAGTTTAAAGTACAGAGTAGAAAGTGATAAGGACAGAAAAGTAACTTAGGACCAAATGAAAATAGTTTCTGTGAGCTAGGCACTGGCTACATACTTGTAGCTACTCAGGAGGCTGAAATCTGAGGATAGTGGTTTGAACCCAGCCTGAGCAGGAAAGTCTGTGAGATTCTTATTTCCAATTACAGAAAAAGCCAGAAGTGGTGCTGTAGATCAAGTAGTAGAGGCTAGCCTTGAGCAAAAAGAGATTAGGGATAGTGTCTAGGCCCAGAGTTCAAGGCCCAGGACTAGGGAAAAAAATAGTACCTGCTATTTATCATATACTTACTTCTTTGTACTAAGTAGATCACATATAACTCTGCTAATCTTCACTTTACAGAAAAAAAAAACTAGAACAAAGGGAGAATAAGCAAGCTCTGCAAAGGCACATAGCTACTAAATAGTGGAACTATTATAGGCACCAATCTAGAGGCAGCTCACAAAGGGAATTTATATGTCCTGCTACAATGTCTGATTTTTTCCTTAATAGATTTTTTTTTTGTTGGTGGTACTTAGGTTTGAACTCAGAGCCTTGCACTTACTTGGCAGGCACTCCATCACTACCACTTGAGTCAGGTTCCTAGACCTTTTATAATTTAGTTGTTGTTTTTTTTTTTGGACAGTCTAGAATTTTTGCCTAGGCAGGGCCTAGACCACAATTCTCTTACTTGCATAGCTGGAATTACAAACGAGTGTTGAGAAGGGGTCTTGGTAACCTTTTGTTCAGACTGGGATTACTGATGTATACCACAACAATTAACTTGAGACAATGGATTTTTTAAGAGATGGGAATAAAACAATAACAATATGATTTATGAAAATGTCAAAAATCCAGCCAGGCTCTCTTTCTCTCTTTTTCTCTTCTTCCTTCCCCTCTGTCTCTGCATGCCTCCATCTGTTCCAGGCCCACAGTTTTCCCTCCCCCTGCTTGGAAAAAAAAAATCCAGCCTGGTGCTGGTGGTTCATGCCTGTAATCCTAGCTACTCAGGAAGCTGAGATCTGAGGATCATGGTTCAATTAACTACCAGAAAAACTGTAAATGGCACTGTGGCTCCAAGAGGTAGAGCACTAGACTTGAGCAAAACAGCTCAGGGACAGTGTCCAGGCCCTGAGTTCAAGCCCCACAAACAACAACAACAACAAAATCCAAAACCCTGACCAAACCAAATGTAGCAATGTGGGAAAATATGAATTTTCTTTCATTGCTGGTAGAAATGTGAATTGGTACAGCCACTTTGAAAGGCAGATCCAATAATCATACTCTTTTTTTCTTTTTTTTTTCTTTTGTCGGTCCTAGGGCTTGAACTCTGGGCCTGGGCACTGTCCCTGAGCTCTTCAGGGACCTCCATGTACCTCCATGCCTGACCCTACTTTATAGTTTTATTTTGTTATATGGGAATTTGATCATGAGATATAGAGAAGCCACATTTTGAGAGGTTGAATCAGAAGGCTTTATAAGAAAGCAGGCAACTGTAAGTGGACACATGTTCCCTCCAAAACTTGCTGCCTCCAATGTACTTAATACTGTTAGGAAACTGAACTATGAGGTTAGTAAAGAAAGAGCAGAAAAAACAATCTTAACAAATCAGGGGGGCTGGGAATGTGGCTTAGTGGTAGAGTATTTGCCTAGCATGCATGGGAGCACTCTACCACTTGAGCCACAGTGCCACTTCCAGTTTTCTGGTGGTTTACTGGAGATAAGAGTCTCACCGTCTCTCCTGCCTGGGCTGGCTTTGAACTATGATCCTCAGATCTCAGCCTCCTGAGTAGCTAGGATTACAGGCGTGAGCCACCAGCACCCCACTTAATCATACTCTTTGGTGTTTACCCAAAAGAGCAGAAAAGTTATGTCCATACAAAAATCTCCACAAAATTCTTTAACAGCATTATCCATAGTTGCTAAGAATCCTTATTCTAAGCACCCAAGATGTCCTTCAGTAGAGGTAAATAGATAAACAACGACAAATTGCAAGATAGATACTGGGTCTAACTGGTACCATCTTGATATCTTGGTGGGTGATGGGGACTTTGCCAAAACTTTTAGAGGTGAAATCCTACTCCGACCCCAGGTGATAGGCACGTGAATTCCTAGATGAAAGGGTGGCAACTTGGACAAAAAGTTCTCTGACCTGACCAGACATATGCCAGGAACTCAAGACTCTAAACTCTGGAGCTGTGACTTTGACCCTGACCAGACCCTATTTAGCCACCACCACTACCACCACCACCACCCACCACCACCACCCCCCCCCCCCACACACACACACACACGTCAGGCATCATTGCACCATGCCTCCTGATTCTCCTCAGGTCACGATGGCATACCTCTTCAACTCTTCATTAGAGTTGATCTGATTTGTTTTGGGGTTGTTTGTTTGTTTTGCCAGTCCAGGGTCTGGGCACTGCTCCTGAGCTTCTTTTGCTCAAGGCTAGCACTCTACCACTTGAGCCACAGTGCCACTTCCAGCTTTTTCTGCGTATGTGGCGCTGAGGAATCGAACCCAGGGCCTCATACATGCAAGGCAAGCGCTCTACCACTGAGCCACCTTCCCAGCCCTTTCAGGATTTTCCTCAGATCTCTGTTGGTTTGCTCTTATATCCATATTGTTCCTGTGGGTCAATACCTATGATTTATCTCCGTGGGATCTGCACAGTACCAGTAGTGACAGACACAAAGCCAGTGTCGCACAAATACGAGAAGAGAAACTACAGCCGTCTGGGCCCTGCTGGAGTGTGGGGGAAGGAGGCCGTGGGAGCCTCTGGACTTTCCTCCTCCACACTGGGGATCGTGATGACGTTCACGACCCGACTCCCCCACGCAGCGCAGGCCCCGGGGTTCTCCTGGGAGAGAACGGGCTGCAGAACAAGCTCGGAACATTATGACCCCACAGACAGTACCGTCACGCTCCACTCGAGTCGCCTCCCTAACGGCCCCACAGATCAAAGCCCCGGCGCTGGGAGGGCGGCTGTCCGGGCAGGCAGGACCGACAGCATCTCCCGTCCCCTCAGGGCACCAGCGCGGGGGCAGGGGCGGCTAGGGGGCCGGCTCCCGCCGCCGCGGCTGTTACCTCGGTCATGCCAACCCCCACCACAAACGCCCGGCGCGGGTGCGGGGACTTGTACTCCAGAGAAGGCATGGCTTGCTGTGCGCAGGGACGCGGAGGCGGCAGAGGAGGCGTGCACTGCGTACGCGACCTTCCGGGAGACTGAGCCCCCGGCGCTCACAGAACTAGAAACAGGGCCTCGGCAGCGGGGGCGGGGCTGAGGGTGGTGACGCGGGCGGTGCCGGATTCCGGGGGTGTGGCCGGATTCCGGGGGTGTGGCCAGTGTGGAGTAGGCGGTCTCAGGGTGGGGCCAAAGCTGGGGCCGGCGCGTTTGGATGACTGCGCGTGCGTAGCAGCGACGTGAGCGACTCTTGTGGCCAGTGGGCCGTTCAGTTAAGCCTTAGCCCAGTCAATACCTGAGCTAGAGGGGCTGAGGGACTTGAACTGAAAGCAAACAAGCCAGTCAGTCCTAGCAACTCAGGAATCGGACCTGTAATGATCCAAGTTCAAAGTCAACCCGGCTCCGGAAAGTCCATGAGAGTCTGACCTCCAATTTACTACCAAAAAGCCACAAGTGAAACTGTGGCTCGAGTGGAAGAGCGCCAACCTCGAGCAAAAAAAGTCAAGCGAGAGCACTGGCCCTCGAGTTCAAGGCCCAGCCCTGGCAGGGGCACCGGCGGGGCCCGTGTGCCCACACACACACCTGGTTTAAACTAATAACCAGTCTGGCCACACTTTGACCTGGAGTGTTTAATCATTATGCGTTTGTTTCAACCTGCCCCCAGTTCTTTGGTTAAGCAGTCTTAAATTTATTGAGGTGCTTGCTTTTTGCCTCTTCCCACAATATGACCAGGTGTCAGGTGCCCAAGCTAAGAAATAAACCTCTTTAAATTTTTTTTTGGTCAGTCGTGGGGCCTGAACTCTGGGCCTGGGCACTGTCCCTCATCTCTTCAGCTCAAGGCAAGTGCTCTACCACTTGAGCCACAGCGCCACTTCCAGTTTTGTTGTTGTTGTTTTGCTTACGTGGTGCTGAGAAATGGAACCCAGGGCCTCATGCATGCGAGGCAAGCACTCTATGACTGAGCCCTTCCCAGCCCCAAAAAGTATCTTTTATCTACCCTTCACCATAACTTGTCTCTCTTTTTCTTTCCCCTACCAATACCAGGACTTGAACTCAGGGCTCAGGGCTGGTGCCCTGCCATTTGAGCCTTTCTTCCAGTTAAACTTTTTGCTGGTTCATTGGAGCCAACAGTTTCACAGAACTTCCTGCCTAGGATTGCTGCAGAGATCCTGAGATCTCACTCTCCTAAGTAGCTAGCAAAATAGGGGTGAGCTACCAGTAGCCTTCAGTGTCTCTTCACTTACCATATAGGAGTCAGTGGTCAGACCTGACAAGTGAGAATCCTGGAGTTTGGTCCTAAGACCTAAAACTTGAGTTTACATTCCAGCTGAAGCAAGAGAATCACTTGAGCACAGAAGTTTGAGACCAACCTGTGTAACACATGGAGACAGACAGCAGATCAGAGAGAGAAGTTGGGGAAGAGATTTTTGCAATCCCTCTGTGTGTTGTGTGTGTGTGTGTGTGTGTGTGTGTGTGTGTGTAATTATATGTGTGTGTCTTTGCAAAAACTTTTCCCCCCAGTGCTGTCCTGGGCTTGAACTCAGAGCTTCAGTCTTTTTTTTTTTTTTTTTG